>NW_027531581.1:219374-525508 GCF_008692635.1 Crocuta crocuta
GAAAAATCTTTTTTTTTTTTTTTTTTTTTTTTTTTTGCCTTTATAGTATTTCTCTGAATTACTTGCAAGGGGTTATAAAGTATGCATTAGGATGCCTATCTGTGTGTATCCATTATTGATCTACTGTTGTGATATATAGTTTCATAATTAATAAAGTTAAATAAAACTAAGTATGAGCCCAATTATGTCTTTTATGTGTGTAATAATGCAGTGAATATTTGCTAAAAATTTTAAAATTTTATAAGAAATTATTTTTCTCATTTAAAAGGTTTAGGGGATAGTTTAATCATCAACTTAGATTGGTAGGGTGCCATTAAGAAGAAAAAAATATCCAAATAATCTTTCCCCTTTCTTTTCCTTTATGTTTTTTTTTTAAAGAAAAAATATTGACTGCAAGTATAGAAATCAAGAGTTTACTAGCAGATGGGAGAACAGTAAAATTTGGAACATGTTAATTTCCTGCCAAATTTCAGTAATCTGTTCTTGAATTATAATGGGCATGATGAAACTGGAGTTGATAAGATCAAGGTTTCACAGAAGTTTGAAAGTCAACAGAAATTCAGTAAATATTGCAATATATAACAAATATCGAAACATAAATACAAAAGCTGTAAATAAGAGTTTAAAAAGTGTCCACTTTCGAAACAAACCAAACAAACCCCATGTCAAAGCTATGAAACCAGCACCTTTAGGTAATTCTTTTCCTGAATCATTTCAAGATACTTGTGATAATTTAATCTGTTGTAGCAGATTCTTTCCTAAGGTTTGAATCAGGCTCACTGCACCTCTATTCACAATACGTTGATTCAGTACCTACCATGTCCCTGGCACATTACATGCATTTCTTTTTTATTTAAAAAAATTTTTTTGGGGGCGCCTGGGTGGCTTAGTCGGTTAAGCGTCCGACTTTCGCTTAGGTCATGACCTCGCGGTTCGTGGGTTCGAGCCCCGCGTCGGGCTCTGTGCTGACTGCCAGCTCAGAGCCTGGAGCCTGTTTCAGTCTGTGACTCCCTCTCTCTCTGACCCTCCCCTGCTCACGCTGTCTCTCTCTCTCTCTCTCTCTCCTAGAAATAAATAAAAATATGTAAAAAAAAATTTTTTTTAATGTTTATTTTTGAGAGAGACTGAGTGTGAGCAGGGGAGGGGCAGAGAGAGAAGGAGACACAGAATCTGAAACAGGCTCCAGCCTCTGAGCTGTCAGCACAGAGCCTGACATGGAGTTTGAACCCACAGATGGCGGGATCATGACCTGAGCCAAAGTCGGACACTTAATGCACTGAGCCACCCAGGCGCCTCTACATGCGTTTCTCAAAGAAGTGAGAATTCAGATCTGCCTGACTCCAAATCCCATCTAGAGTTTCTCAGTCTGCCACACTGCCTCGCCTGTCACACACGTTGTGGGGTATTATGGTTGTGCCACCCTATTCCTGATGATTCTCTGTTCGCTCCTGCCTAATATGCACAGAGCCCCCATGGAGCCCTTTCAGCCACCTGATCTCCAGTCCTTTCCATAGTTCCAAAACTATAACATAAATCATGCTTCTTATACTGAATCACCATGGCTCACAGAGAGCAGAAAGAAGACTTCTGTTATAGTATTTTAGCTCTCTTAAACTAGCTGTGTGATCTCGGACAAATGAGTAGTGTCTCCATCCTTATTCTTTATTCTTTTCATTTACCCATGAGATCCTCTGACTTCTTTGCCAGCTTTGTGGAATTTTTAGTGTTGCCAATGAATTTGACCTTATTTTAAATTATCTTAGATTTTTCTGTTCTTTTATAATTCTTCTGTATTAGGTATGATTTTGATCTGCAATTTTTGGGGAACAATATACAACATTTTTTTTTACAACTTGAACGTGGATTTGAGCCCTGTACTTTTAGTGTAACCTTGTGTGCATGTTAGTGTTGGGGGGAATCACTACTTTTCTTTAGGGTTGTGCAAACATTCAAGTGTGTGAAAAATGGGAGAAGATTCTGGTCCTTTATCCACTGTGTTGGTTGTCATTTAATATACCTCCTATCATCTGATGCTGTGGGAAGAGTGGCTTCTGTACCATTCTTTAGGTACTGCTGCTCTGGAAAAACACAGATGCCTTAACACAGGTTTTCTGTGCCGACCTCAGGCTTTGTGACCTCTTCTTTGTGAAGAGTCTTAGGTCTTTGAGGCCAGGATTCCACAGATGTCCAAAAGGTTTCTGTCCTCATTAGTCTCTGGCACTGGGAGTGAGGGTTTGTGAATGTGCACTCGACATGAAAATCATAACATCCTCCAGGATCTGCACTGGTCTCCCAAGAACTATTCTTTCTTCTCTAGGATGAGCCCTTTTCTAAATTTACTCGAAGCACAGTCTCTCTATCCCTCGTGTACTGGGATTACCCAACCTGGTAACCACAGATGCTTTGAGTCCCAATCAAAAGCCTAAAAAGGAGTTGTATTCTTGGTGCCCAACAACTTCTTTCTGTCTCTGAAACCCAAAGCTGTTAACAAGCCTTAGAAGTAAAGGAAATCACTACAGCGCTAGAGGTTCCTATTTCTAAGGGTCTGGGTAACAGTAATGAAATTGAAATTGTATTTCTTCTGAGACTCTCATATAGGAGTGGGAATAAGACAGAAATTATTGTCTCAGTAAATTATCCTACAACACTGTTCATGTGTATTTTAAAAGGGTGTCAAAAAATCTAAAGTAGGGATGGTAAACGCATCACTGTTGCAGCCACTGCTTTCTGCCTCACCCATGGCAGAAACAGCTAGTTAATCATTTCTCTCAATGGTCTACACTTGCTTGTTAATTCACAACATAATGGGTAAGACAGCTAGTACTATTGAATTTGAATCAGAAATTGAAATTAGAATACACTTAATATCTATTCCCTAACTATTATATAATGTGGAAAATTCTCATAGTTAGTGATTTGCCAGTGGGGTGGGGCACAGGGGAAAGGTGAAGGGCAGTGAGGGAAAAGGAGAGAAGGGATGATGGAAATTCTGTGTTTCAGAAAGGTCATATGGAACATGTACTCATCTTGAACCCAGAATTTGCTCTTTAACCTTTGTCCTGAGCACTTTTATAGTGAGTCAACCCAAGAAAAACGAGGTTTTAGAAGACAGATATATTCTTAAAAAATGTTTAATAAACTTGCAAAGTTACTTGGTTAAACATGAAATTTCTAGATAAGAATTCTGGGAAATACTGACCTGGGAATAGGTCTACCTTTTCTTTTATCAATGATGAAGACCCTGTGAAACCAAATTAATATCATAAAGTTAATAAAACAATTGAAAGAAAATACAGAAGAGTTAGAAGTTCCCAAAGCATACTACCTTCATGATAAGACAGTATTATGAACCCTTTTCTAAAATAGAAATGTAAGTGATGAACAGACCAGTGAACTCATATTGTGAATGGTCTGGTATAGTAGGGTTCTCCAGAGAAACAAAACCAATAGGAAATATATATATATAATATATATATATGAGATACATATATAGGTGATATATTATGTATATATAGGAGATATATATATAGGAGATATATATATATAGGAGATATATATATATAGGATATATATATATATATATGAGAGAGAGAAGGAGAGAGAGAGACACATTCCTAAGATTTTTGGCTTTTCTTCTATATTTTCATTATAAGGAATTTGTTCATGTGATTCTAGAAGTTGAGAAGTCCCAGACGCCCAGGGTAAGTCAATAAGTTGGAAGAGAGCCGATGGTGTAGTTCCAGTCTGACGCTGTCAGGCTTTAGACCCAGGAAGAGCCAATGTTTCGGTTGGAGCCTGCAGACAGGAAAAAGTTGAAGTCCCAGCTTCAGTCAGTGAGTTAGAAGGTCAATTACATGGTCATTTAGGAGGAATATTCTTTCCCTAGTGGAGGACCATTATTTTGTTCTCAGGCCTTTGACAGATAGGATGAGCCCATCTAGTCCCATTAGTGAGGGCAATCTGCTTTACTCAGATTATCAGTGTAAATATTAATCTCATCCCCAAATATGGAAACACTCAGAATAATATTTGATCAAATATTGGGGCACCCAGTTAATTCGTTATGGAAAGTTAGCCATCACATCTGAGAACTTTTTTCCCTGAAGGGGCTGAACTAAATACAAAGGGATTTTTACCCTTTGGATCTAGCTTCTTAAAAACATCATACAGACTGCTACTCATTTTAATTAGATTATTAGATTTATTTAGTTAGTTAGTTTCCCTGAAAGGATTTTAGTAGACCATCCAGATTCACTAGCATTATACTTTCCAATGTTAGTTCAGGATGTTACTTATCCAGATAACTTAATGAAAGCATATTCAATTCTAGTTCAGAAGATGACATTATCTAACCTAATTCCAAGAGGCCAGCCCATCCAAAAGCTAAAAACCCCACTGCGTTATTCATATGCTTGCAACTTATTTAATGTACATCTAATTTGTGTTAGTTAATGTGTATTAGAAATCCACACACAGGCACACTTATATACACATTCAAACCCAGCAACTAATTTTAAAGTAAACTTTCTCTGTAGAATTTTCCATATATTATTCCTTTACCCCATTTTCCCTTTTTCCCAATTTGTTTCAATGGCGTTTGGAACCTAACATCAGATACTTGGTAAGCATTCCCAAGATTTTTGGCTTTTCTTTCCTTTATTTTCTAATGTAAAAGACAAGCAGCTGAGAGAAAACAGAACCAAATTTGGTTGGCCCTGATACAGATTTCAACTATTTATATTCCACAGTTACCAACCAAACTTACTTTTAGGAAAATATTAACCTTAGTCACAATCTAAATTTTATCATATCAGCAAACCTTATAAACTCTGAAATCGAAGCTAATTATATCTAGAGTTAAATCTAGTTTAGTAGTGGCATGTGAATTTATAAAATCACAAAATCACAAGATAATCCTTACTTTTCCAATTCATTTCTGGAAAATGCATTATAAACACATTGTATTTTCCCACAGGAACCTAAAATGGAGAACGCATTCCTGCTAAGTTACTCACCACCAAATAAGTCATGCTTGTGACTAGCAACACATGATAAAAGCAAAGATAAAATGATAAACCTACAGTAACTTGAATAATAAAATTATTTTATAAATGCTATAGGATTAGAAAAATGTTTTCTCTATATTTTTTGAGATTTTACTAAAAATATTCCACTCTAAAATGTTGGCAAGTAATTTAAAATATTTTTAAAAACCCACCATAAACACTATAGTGGTCACCAAAAACATGCATATGAGCCCTATAGGGTAACCAGACACTAAGCTCCCCTTACAGTTCAAATTTCGGCTTGAACAAAGAAATAGATATAAAGTTAAATAACTTGTTTTAGAACACACAGCAAGTAGGAATGTGTCAGGACTAAAACCCAGTCCTTTTTTTTTTTAGATGTTTATTATGTATTTTTGAAAAACATATGGAGAGGGAGAGGTAGAAAGAGAGAGACAGAATGAAAGAGAGAGAGAGAGAGAATCACAAGCTGACTTTGCATTGTCAGCACAGAGCCTGACTCAGGGCTGGAACCCATGAGCCATGAGATCATAACCTGAGCTGAAATCAAGAGTAGACACTTAACTGACTGAGCTACCCAGGCACCTTGTAAAACCCAGGCCTTTTGAATTTAGTACTATGTCTTCTATATCAGGGAAGGAACACTTGGAGATGCACTTTTAAAAGTGGGCAAGACTATGGGAAGAGAGAGGATGTCCTGGGCTGAGGGAGCCCCAGGAGCAGTGCCCCAAATATCCTGCCATCAACGAAGCCAGGCAGTTCCCAGTGTGAGCAGGAAAGTACTCGGAACAGCAAGCAAGGAGAACCAACCGACCTCTCTCGTCCCCAGGAGAGGTGCAGGCAGGGTAAGGGCAATGATGAATCACTGTTTCTGCTCCTGAGACTCCTGCCATGTGGCCTTTTAAATTCATTTATTCAAATGTATTTGTTTAATAGCTGCTGTATTCTACATTCTATGGGAAATATAAGTATAACAATGTTTTCTGACGCCCAGAAATGGAAAAAATTTGAAAAGTAAAGCTAACATATAGGCATAGATAAAATGAAGATGCTAACTACAGAGCAACAAATCATTTCAACAGTAAGGTTGATGGCCTTCTTAGAATTGATCTTGGCTTTGGGACTGATTGGAATGAGCCAGGTGGCTTCATAACTATCCAGGGAAGTTCTACTGAAGGCTTGTTTTTGATCAATTTTCTTGTAGCAAGCAGAAACACTTAAAATTATACTATTAACCTTACGCTATGCTCAATATTACATTTACCCTGTTAAAATTTAGACACTGCAGCATTTAAATATTGGAAGGCATCATTAAGCACTTCGGAGACTGAAGAGAGGTCCCTTCTTATTTACCTTTGTTCTGTCTTTAGGCCTTTTCTTTTCTACATTTACTCCACACATAAAGGACAGCTTTGAAAGAAAAAAATTCAAGATGGATTTGTTCAAGCAGAGACATGCAGGTCCCTAAGTCATAAACAAACTGTTGTGCAACACAGATGTTCTTCAGCTGGGAGGTCTGCTTCCTTTTTCCTACCCTTTCAGGCCTGTTAAAGATTTGCTAGAACAAACCTTCTATGGACATTATCGACTAAGCAGGTGAAGTTGCTGAGAAAGGAAGTTCAGGTGTCAATTAGGCAGACTTGAATGAGCAAGAAAACCCAAAGTACTAAACAAAAAAAGAAAATGGTGTCTGGTACTGCTTCCTAGTTGACAACTAAACTTATTCAGATTTCCCACTATGTACTCCAAACACCCTCTATTTTTAACCACAAAAAGTTTTTTAACATGGTTTCCTTTAAAAGGAAAATTTTTCTTTTTCTATTTTAACAGGTTTTTCTGCTGTAATACATCATACTTCATAATTACTGAGTTTGTGCTACTATCTACTCATGTGCTAGTTTTAGATAAACATAGATGTTCTTAGATAAATAACTAATACTTTAATTTGTATTTTTCTGATATTTGAGGAACATCTAGTTTCTCTGATGCAAATCTTAGGTTTACATGTGAATTAACAACATGCCTTATCCTATACCCTGAAGTGTTCTCACTTGATGATCATTTCTTTGTCTGATAATAATGTAACAATGATTTGGATCTACTTGCTAGCTGTGTGACCTTGGGTCAATTACTTAATCTACTAATGCTTCAATTTCTTCAGTTGAAAATGGGAATGATAGTAATAAAATCTTCTCATAAATTGTTGGTAGAATCAAATGCAATAACATTATAAAACGTATAAACAATGCCAGACACATAAGTGCTACATACATGTTTGTTAAATAAATAAAATAGTTTCCCTTCTTTCTTTTTTAATTTGAGAGAGAGAGAGAATGTGCAAGTGGGGGAGACTGGCAGAGGGAGAGAGAGAATCTTAAGCAAGCTTCATGCTAAGTGTGTCTGATGCAGGGCTCAATCTCACCACTCTGGGATCATGACCTGAGCTGAAATCAAGAGTCAGATGCTCAACAGACTGAGCCACCCAGGCACCCCAGCACTCTTCTAAATATATATGCAAACAACTAGGTAACACTGGACTTCTCAACTAGTAGACTAACTTACTTTCTTCTCTGGTCTTCATTTTTCTTCTACTCCCTATTTTCCTATTAAGCCTCAGAAGAACAAAATAAGAAATTATCTGCAAAGACTGGTCTTGTGTAGACCATCTTTTCAAACCTGAGATACAAATTGTATCAGGTAGCATACTTGGGAAGCAAGTGATAGAAAATCCAGTTGTATCCCACTAGTTTAAATTGGCTCACAAAGTCATGTGCCAAGGCAGAATGGGTGTCAGGGCTGGCTTAACTCAGTGAGGGTAGCTCCATTTCTTTGCAATTTCCTTGACTTTGTTCATTTTAGTACAATGGGTTTTTCTTTAGGCTGACTTGCCTCATGGGGGCAAAATATCTTTGGGAAATCTAGGCTCCATATGTGGAGCATATAGAAGATGAAGGGTAGTCTAATTTGCTTTTAAAAGCAAAGAAGTTTCTTACCAGAAACATCCAAAAAACCTTTCTTTATGACTCCCTGGCCCATATTAGGTTACAAGCTAATTCCTGGACCAAGGTTTGAGGCGAGCGTCCATCAACTTCATTTTAAAAACATTAAATCACATTTAATGATGTGAGAAGTAGATGCCTAAACAAGAGTGGAATCACATTAGAAAGATAGAGGAGTAATAGATACTGGTAGAAAACCACTGATGTCTACTACATAGGTTATGTTCTCTATAGGACGAGAATAGAAATGCATTAGTGTCAGTAATAGATGTCTGAATAAGGAAACAGTTATGGCTAGTGTACCTTCAAATTCCACAAAGTGGTATTTTAATTATATACATCATTTTTAGATTTTTTTTTTTTTTTTTTGGTTATTAAGACCAGGCATAATCAAGACTATGTAAGCAACGTTATCTATCCATGGTACTGACTCCTGCACCTACCTGGGCCACACAAATCTATAAACTATAGTTTCTGGGCTTATTAAAAAAATTAATATAGTGTTAAATGTTTTTCTTTATATTTTGAAATAAAGGAGATCTCTTTTGCACTGCTGGTGGGAATGCAAACTGTTACAGCAACTCTGGAAACCAATATGGAGGTTCCTCAGAAAATTAAAAATAAAACTATCTTATGATCCAGCAATTGCACTACTAGGTATTTATCCAAGGGACACAAGTATGCTGTTTCGAAGGGGCACACACACACCCATTTTTATAGCAGCACTATCGACAATAGCCAAAGTATGGAAAGAGCCCAAATTTCCATCGATGGATGAATGGATAAAGAAGAAGTGGTATACATATAGAATGGAGTATCACTCGGCAATCAAAAAGAACGAAATGTTGCCATTTCCAACTATGTGGTTGGAACTAGAGGGTGTTATGTTAAGCGAAATTAGTCAAAGAAAGACAAATACCATATGACTTCACTCATATGAGGACTTTAAGATACAAAACAGATGAACGTAAGAGAAAGGAAACAAAAATAATATAGAAACAGGGAGGGGAACAAAACATAAAAGACTTATAAGTATAGAGAACAAACAGAGGGTTGCTGTAGGGGTTGTGGGAGGGGGGATGAGCTAAATGGGTAAGGGACTTTAAGGAATCTGCTCCTGAAAAAATTGTTGCACCATATGCTAACTAACTTGGATGTAAATTAAATAATAATTTTTTTAAAAAAAAGGAGAAAACAGATTTTACTCTTCTCAGTTTTCATTCTTTGTTCTTAGGATGAAATCTAAAGTCTTACAAATGGCCTTCATGACTTAGTTTCTACCCATCTTTCCGGTTCCTCTGTTGTGCTTCTCCTCACTGTGTATATAGTTCAGTCAAAATGGTTGCACTTTAATTCTTTGAACTACTTCCCTTGTCCCTTGGAGTTTTTATATACATTGTTGTTTCTTTATTTTAATTTTTTTAAATGTTTGTTTTATTTATTTTTGAGAGACAGAGAGCAAGAGAGAAAACAGGGGAGAGGCAGAGGCAGAGGGAGAGAGAGAATCCCCTGCAGGTTCCACACTGAGTGTGGAGCCCAATGTGGGGCTCAATCCCACAAACAATGAGATCATGACTGGACACTTAACCATCAAGTGTCCCTTCGTTGATTTTGTTTTAAAAGCTTTGTTCCTCTTTATCCATTCTTCCCTAACACAAAAAGCAAGGGAGTAGAGAATCTCAAGAAGATGATAGCAATCCATTTGTCAAAGGCATCTCAGAAGTCTAATGATGCATAATTTGCATAATTATTCAGTTATGCATAACTGAATAATTTCCATTGGGATTAGTTATAAAAATGTCATTAAATTAATGACTGTTATTTCAAGGATAGCAGAGACAGAGGGCACAATGGAGTGGATTGAAGAATGAATTGGAGGTCTGAAAGTGGAGACAATTATTATAGACTATCCTTGGGAAGACTTTGGGAAGTCTTTGGGAAGACTCATTGGGGAGGAAAGAAGGATAGAATATTGTCTAAGTAGGACATCGGGTCCAGAAACATTTGGTTTATTTGTTTGAGATTCGAGAGACCTGAGAATAGTGACAATCAGGACACGCTGAATATAGCCTCTCCTTGGAGTGCTGAGGACTTGTGTTTGCAAGGCCAGCTCCAGAATACAACAAACACTAAATCTTGCAGTTGGGAAGGGAAACCTTTTCACCAACTCATCTCATTAGAATTGTCTCTTCATTTCTTATCTCTATTTTCTGTAAGCACTTGGGAATCTGAGCTCCACTCCTGCCTAGAACTCCTTTTATTGACAGAGTTGACTAATTTTATATTTCCCTTAGGTTTCCTTCTTTTACAATGGCCTGTCCTATGATCCTTTTCAATTGTCCTAGGGAGTAACATATACCTAGCATGTTTATGCCAAATGATAACTTATAATATGAATAAATGCAGTGATTTTCAAACCTTTGAAAACAGTAGAATCCCTTATTCAAATAAATTGTCGAAACATTAAACTGATAAAAAATCACAAGATGACCTCTAAAAGAAGGCCTACAGAAGTAGAGACTTACTCACACATCCCATATTCCAGGAAGCTGCCAAGATACTTTTCCAAAACTTATAGAATTCAATGGAATATGAAAATTTCTGTGCTAGCTCTTACTAATATTATTATTTTATTACTTGAATTAATGTACAGTGCGTTTTATAATTAAAAAGCATTATAAAGTTCTCTTGGAGAGAATACAATGTAACCAATTATAGAAAATTTAAGATAGTGGTAAAACTATTTTAAGGCTGGTGGGCTTTATAATTTGGCCTTTTTTAATGTTCATAAGATTACTCTATATCTTCAGAGAATTTGAAGATCCTCTTTTCTTGTTTTATTTTTAAAGCAGATGGAGAAAATTTGATTTAATTAAAATTTTTTTTAACATTTATTTATTATTGAGAGACAGAGAAAGACAGAGCAGGAGTAGGGGAGGGGCAAAGAGAGAGGGAGAAACAGAAGCCAAAGCAGACTCCAGGCTCTGAGCTGTCAGCACAGAGCCCAATGTGGGGCTCAAACCCACGAACCATGGGATCATGACCTGAGCCGAAGTCAGACGCTTACCCAACTGAGCCACCCAGGTGCCCCAGAAAACTGATATAGAGAAAAGATTCTCTGTCTTTGTTTGGCACATGCACAAAGTCGGTACTTAATAAATATTGATGATGTTGATGAACCCTGTAGAATTCAAGAAGTACAAATGTCAGGTTAGAGTACCCAGCTGCTTACAGAGCAACTGTGTTAGGGCACGAGTGGTTTCTGGTAGGGCCACAGTTCCTGTTTGTGCAAATTTTGGAATATACAACTCCATGGAGTTGTATCCATGCACTATGGATACACTTTGGAGTTGTATCCAAACCACTATTTGCAACAGTGGATGTTAAAATGTGACTATAAGCAAGTTTTGTACATGGTGATTAAGTGTCTTGAGAGGGGCGGACATTTTTCTTATTTACTCAAAGTCGTCTTTTAGATTGGCAGCTTGTTTAGTTATTGATTGGTTGAGTTCAGAGGACTGACTCAAGTTCATGTGACACTGAAGAATCTGAAATGTAAACCACATGCTGAGAACAATAACTGCGAGTGGATGGAAATACCTCTGTAGGTGGTATTGCATTGTTATGCTCACAGGAATGTCTATGTGGAAAACAAAATTTTACATAGAAACCTGTGTGATGAATGTGTGTGTTGGAGATTTCTTATTTTCTTTGCCATCTTTTCCTTTGGGAATTGCTCTTATTCATTCCATGTATCTCTTTAGGATCTGCCGATAACAATGTCCTAGCAGGCCGTGTGGGTGAGCATGTAGAGTGAGTCCACTGTAATACCCCATTCCCTTAGCTGTAGTGTTTGACCAAAAAATGAGCCTAGAATGGACCAAGGTAGGCCAATATAAAGTGTCTGAGAGAAAAGAGCTTTCCTTTTCCTCTTGGATCATGTCGAGTATGGCCCTCTGTTCTCAGCCTCAGAGTAGTAATGAAGGAGATGCATGAAGAAAAGTAGAGCCGGGAGATTGGATGTTGGGGGGACAAGAGAAGAGAACCAGTAAGGAAGAACAGATGACAGTGTTTGAATTCCTGAAGAACCTGACACCAGTTCCATCCATAAATATTGTAACCAAGTTCCCGTTCCTACTTAAGTATCCTCGAGTTGAATGTTTTCCACTCGGAATTGAAACATTTCTGCCTAATGCATTTTGGAATCAGAACAAGAGGTCTTATCTGAGGTTATTAGGCCTGCTGTTCTAATGACATGGGCTGCACCTGCCACATGATGAGCACCATCCTTTGGAAGTGAACTTACACATTCATCTTCTCTGACTCTACATTTTAAGATTTTGGCAGGACACTTCCTTCTGTCAACATATTTTCCTTCAAATTGAGGATATACAAATTATTATATTATAGCTTTTTTAGTCATGACCCCTGTCATGTTGAAGAATTTTGTTTCTTCCTGAGTCTCTTTAGACACACATTTCTGAAACATATATTAGGTTCATCTGTAGGTGTCATCTTTCCTTTCTTTTACTTTGCTATGGATTGTAAGCCAGATCATTTGCTTAGTAACAACCTACTTCAGAAAAACAATAGCATCAATAGTATTATGCGTTATAGTTTAAGTAATGTTAAAAACATCTTAAAATTCTAAAAATACATTAGTCAATTTCATCCTTAAGGTGAATTTAGAATTTCTTCTAAATTTCATTCCCAGTAGATCACTTTATGTCACCGTTCTGGGAACATCTAACAGAATCCTCTATGAGATTTACTACCTCTACTCAAAATAATTTTTCTGAGAGCTGAATTTTGTTATTAAGTTTCTTTAGTCTTTTGTAAGATAAAATTAGGTGTCTCAGGATAAGGAAGCCCAACTATGTAATTGTGCTTTTAAAGATATTGATGTAATAAAGCATAGACTTCCTCTAAATTATGCCATGAATCTCTTCCCTGGAGTCTTAGAATGCCATTGGCAGAGCCACAAGGTAATGGACACTGAGTTTTCGGCCCTACTTTTTAACTCTTTGCCATGAGCTGAGGCTCTACTGAAGGTTTCAGGCAAACATTTGTTACCATAGCTAAATTTTAGAAAACAGTGTCACTACAGGAGAGAAGGGGGAGAAAGATTTATTTCCTTTTTAACCACTGATAACCTGCTACCCTATTTCCACTCGCTTTTTATTAAATGAGATGATAATGAAATAATATATGTGAAAGGGCTGTGTGTAATGTCAAATGCCCGTTTAAAAGGCATCCTTCCTTGTTTCGCTATCATGAGCTCTTCTTCCCTCAAATAGTTTTTTTCTGATTATGATTCTCTGGTATATGGTGTGGTAGAGAGAGAATCAGATTTAGAAGAGAGAGACCTGAGTTTCAGTCTTGGCTCTTCTATATGTTTCACGACTTCTCTCCAAGCCTCAGTTTTTTGTTTCTGTTTTTATACATTAGGGAAGATTATGACTGTCCCCTATCTAAACAAAATGAGAAAGACATACGACAAACGCATGACCTTTGAGAGAAAGGCTTAGAACAATGCACAAATGGGCCTGGAAGTGTGATCTTTGACTGATATTCCAAGAACAACATTCATGCAAACCCACACAGACTCATGTACACATGCATATACACATATGCCTAGATTATCTTTCCAACCACTTTAGCCACTACTTTTTTCAGAAGGACCACGAGGGTTAATTTCAGATTTGATACATGTCAAGAAGCACTTTTAAGGCTCTTTTACAGGTGGCCAGGAAACTTGATTAGACTTACCTAGCTGCCACATATATTGATCAATTGATATCCTGGGAAGTTAATACCTGGATACGCTGATATTGGGATGGGATTCCTTTAATAAATACCCACCAGTTTAGTTCAGTAAGAATGATTCAGTGTAGTTGATAAACAGAAGGGTCAGGAAGTGAGACATTTGACTCTTGCTTTTTAATTTTTTTTAAAAAATTAATGCTTTTTATATATTTTTGGAAGAGAGAAAGAGCAGAGGCAGGACAGAGAGAGGGGGACAGAGGATTTGAAGTGGGCTCTGCGCTGACACAGCAAGCCCCATGAACTGCAAGATCAGGACCTGAGCAGAAGTCAGACACTCAACCAACTGAGCCCCCAAGCGCCCAACAACTCTTGCTTTTTTGAAGTGAAAAAAGCTGTATGGTAGCTGTCGTTTGCCAGGCCCACACTCCTCCTGCAGCTTGTTGTAGATCCACCTGATGAGTGGAAATCAAATCGATGGCATCTCCACTTGGCTTCATTCTCCCCCCTTCCTGAAACTTGAGCCTGTTTTCACCTGTTAATTTCTGCAGCTGAAACAATTACACACTTACAATTTGTTCTGTAATGTGTTTACACTTTTCTCTTTTAAATATATTTTATTAATAGCTGTTAGTAAAGTTACAATTTTATTTTAATATACAATGCCTCACATTATCTCACAGGATTATTGAAAAGATGGAATTAAATAAGGGCTGAGAAAGTGCTATTGATCTAAGTAATTAGTGTGGAATTGGCAGCAAGAGTGAATATGATATGAGATGATAGGTCAAAACTAAAAAGAAAATTGAGAGGGGGCTTATACATGAGAATTAGGATCTAGCCAAATTGAGATTCAGGAAGGTCAGGTGTAGTATGAATATGTTAATGAGCATGTGACTCTTCAGAGACAGGCCTTGTTTTGACTTCCTTTTCTGCCATTTATCATCTGGGTGACTTTGGACAATTAACTTCCCTTGTTTGTCGTCTCCTCAGTGGTAAAATGATGATATCAGAGTTGTAAGAATGTTGCTGTGAAAGAGAAGAAAACATCTGAGACCTGTGGAGGTAAACAATAGCTTTTGCCAGTTCTTGCCAAGTCAGTTATAGCAAATAACTACCTAGTCCATCTTACCTTTTAAGGAGAGATCTCCTTGAAGTTGTAAAAATCAAATGAGATACTATGTTATAAGTTAAAATGTAACAAAGTAAGACACTCAAGAAACACTAGTGTGGTAACCAGCCTCTGAGATGGCACCCAGGGACCCACCTCCTGTTACTCAGGCTCTTGCGCCATTCCTTCCCTTACGGTTCCTGAGTTGGTCTGTGTGACAACAAAATACAGTGGAAGTGTATCACTGGGACTGGGTGATAGAGAGATCACAGTTTTCATTCATCTGAGGTTTTCCTTCTGTCTGTAGAGCATGACTTGGCCATGGGGAAAGCTGTGTTGTCTGCAGTCATACCGCCGGTCCCGTGTGGTATGGAACCGAAGTCTCCTGCCAATAGTTTCCCGAGCTTGGAAACAGATCCTCCAGATTCAGTCAAGCCTCGTAATTGCAGTCCCAGCTGGCGCTCTGATTGCAGCCTTGTGAGAGACCACGAGACAGAGTCCATGCAAACTGTGAGATTAGAAGTACTCCATTAAGCCACTAAGTGTGAGGTAATGTGCTATGCAGCAGTTAAAGACAAATACATGTAGCTATTATTTGGAGATCTGGGAAGTGAGGGTTAAAATGGAAACGGAGATGGAGCCAGTGGTAGGGGTGAGAGTTTTTGAATTTTAAGTGGATTGAGGGTGGGAAGGAGAGGTAAGCAGTGGTATCCTAAGCCTTTTTTCTTTTCTTTCTTTTCTTTTTTTTTTTTGTCATCTGTTGGGGGTTTCTAAGCCAGGGGTTTCCAACTGGTGTGAGGTGAATTGGGTATTGATCTTATTTTAAACTGTTGGATTCTTTCAGTTGTTTGGGTAGTTTGATGAGATCTTGGGCCTGGCCACCTGGGGTCTTGGAAGTCTCCTTTCTTTATACCTGTAAGATGTCCAGTATTCTTATTTTTCTATACATGCCATCATGTGAAAACAGCTAGGAAGCCCTGGCATTTATAGGGTCAGAACCTTTGGGTACAGAGACATGAGATCAAAGTTCATATAAAATATGAATTGAGAAGGTTGGATTAAGTCAAAATTATTTTATCTAGGTCCTATGGTCTATACTTTTTAGAAGTATAAAGATAAAGAGCTCAGATCTTTCCAGATAAAGATCAGTAGACTACATGCTCTATAGGGGCCTTTCCAGCTCCTAAATTTCCAGAATTTTAGATCTAATGGAATTGAACTACAGGAGGTCACTATGATTCAAGGTCAGGAAGATTCATGTCATTCAGCACCCTGTAAAATTCTAGAGTAGGCCTTTAGGGATCAGTTTTGGGGCTTATTATGTTTTCTAATAATATGGGGTTAAGAGCATAAGGTCTGGATCCACACTGCATGGATTCAAACCTTGACTGAGTGACCTTGGAGAAGTGACTTAGTCTCTCTGTGCCTCACTTTCCTCAATTATACTAACAATTTTACCCATTGCACAGGATTGCTGCAATGATTACTGAGCTATCCCACGTCATGTGCTTAGAACCATGACTGCCTGGCATATAATTA
This sequence comes from Crocuta crocuta, assembly GCF_008692635.1. Taxonomy (NCBI): domain Eukaryota; kingdom Metazoa; phylum Chordata; class Mammalia; order Carnivora; family Hyaenidae; genus Crocuta; species Crocuta crocuta. The sequence continues at coordinate 235,814 of NW_027531581.1, forward strand.
ATGACTAATAATGTTTGTCATGGGTATTTTTATTACTGTTCCTGACCCCTGGATACAAACTTCCTCCTAGTAGCTCTAATGCTTGAAGCCAGGCCAGGATTAGGTCTTCCTGCACCACAGCAGGACTGGGTAATTGTGTCCCAAAGCTACACCTCTCATGTCCCTTTCCCTTCTGTTGCCTGAGAAGATCTCTCCTTAGAAGATGAGATGTCTTTTGTAGTTATTTGTTGATCTTGCCTTGACTTGGCAAGAATACATATAGGCTGTTGTTCACCTCAGATTTTTTTTCTTTGCAAAATTAAAGGGTTAGACTATGTGACTTCTAAGGTTTATTTTTGTTATAATAATCCTTGAATTTACAAATAATAGAAGGATTGCACAACATTAGTGGTGGAGGAAATCAGTCCAATTGCACTTTCAAGCTTTAAAGAATTCCTCTGGACAATTTAGATAAACACTTGGCTTCCAAGGATATATAGGTCTATATTGCACGTGAAATAAGTCTAGTTTCTGGGAAAAAAGAGAAACATCTTAGTAATTATATTATTAAAATTTTATTCAATTTTGATACTAAATTTCATGTTTTATATCACAAAGATGTATCTATATCTGTCTATATCTACACATTCATATGCATATATCTATATGTAGCTACCATGTAAAAGAAAGATTAAGGCATTATTTATTAACAAGTTTAATTTGCTTTAAAAGATTAATAGTAAAATTAACATTTTCATCCCGTAGTCTTACTTTTCATGAATTTTTTTCAAAAAAAAAGGTAACTGTTCTGTAACTTAAAGACTGAAATTTCTCAAAATGTGGCAGGAACAATAAATAAAGTTTTAGGAAGGCAGCTGAAGGATTCTAAGTAAATTAAGTAGATACCTTTACCTTCTCTCCTTTCCCTATTATCATGGTTAAAAAAAAAATGCCATAAAACTGCCAGCAGAGGTCCTCAGTCCCATAGTTTATCAATTCTATTTATTGAAAGATCTCTCTCCCTAAGGTATAACAGTAATTTCAAGGACTCCTTTGCTTATTTTGGGTAACTAATCACAATGAATGTCCTACAGGCTTACATTACTAATTGAAAAAAATATATTTAAGTTAAAATTATAATTAATATGTACAACAGTGTATAATATGTTGGAAAACATTATAGAGATACAAATGAACTAGGAAATTAAAATGCAAGTTACCTGTTTTCAATCCGTGGTTTCAGAGAAATTCAACGGATAAAAGTTAAGAATGGTGATCTTTGTTCTTTCCTCATTTTGATCTGTTGCTCTATTTCTGGGAGAAAAATAAAAAGGATTCATATAGGAACATTTTAAGGTACAAATTCTGAATAATCTATGTTTTTTTCATTAAAGATGAATTTTAGATGTTTTTTAAAAAATTTTAATGTTTATTCATTTTTGAGAGAGAGAGAGAAGTGTGACCGGGGAGGGGCAGAGAGGGGGCGACAGAGGGATCATAAGTGGGCTCTTGCTGGCATGGGCTCGAACTCAGGAACCACAATATCATGACCTGAGCTGAGGTCAGACACTCAACTGACTGAGCCATACAGGCACCCCTAAAGATGAATTTTAAAAAGGAAATAAAATAATCCGAAATAGAAATACCCAGTGAGAGGTTATTGCTATCTGAAATAATTAGATAATGCTTTTTGAATTGCCAGTCTTCCTCATCCCTTTCTTTTTTGTCTTTAAGAAACAAAAGAATTGTTACTATAAATTCTCTTAGAAAGAAATGGTAGATAGAGTGGCCACCAGAGAAACGGGCATCTCTGTTGATAGAACTTACTAGTTTCCTGGTGTTGTGTTAGTGTTAGTTGACAATATATACAAAATATCCAAAACCCACATTTGGCCAGGAGACAAAAATCAAAGTTTGATATAATGACCAAAGCCTCTGTCTCTCTAGACCTCAGCTTCCTAGTCTATGGGATGTCTGAAGGTGTGGTTGTGTTTGTACCGAGCATGTGTCAAAGAGGATGGGCAAAAGGGTGTAACTCCATGGCCTGACAGACCCACAAATGCTAAGCATGTGGAGTAGGCATTATCTCATGGCTAAGAAGCAATATAATGGGAGCTAGATAAAGAGGAAGGAAAGATTCAAAGAGGTGAAACTATGATAAATAATCTCAAAGTAAAAAAAAAGAAAGATACTTCTAGACAACTGTCTTCTCACCTTAAAAAAATCTTTTTGAGGCTGTTTGCTGTTTTTGTTTTTCTGATATTCCTCTGCTTCCTACCTTTTTTTTTTTCTTTTGTGGTCCCTGGCTGCCTTGGGAATTGCAAAGTCTCTAGAAGTCAAACAGAGAGAAGCTAATAATGGGAATATGAGAGAAATTCTTGGCTTTTCTTAAGGGTTGATCTAGGAGACACTCAGTATCTATGAAAACTAAGCAATCTTTTAAAATGTTTTTAAAAAGCTTCTGCAGATAAGGCAGGTGGTACTTAATTAAATTCTTGGTAGCTTTTAGAGCACATAAACATCTTTGGAGAAGGATGTGTTTCTCTTACTTCCTTCTATACCTCAACCAGCATAACCGAGTAAGAAAGAATAAGCAAAGAGAATGCTGTTGTCATTTTTAATTTGTTTTTTTGAGTGTGACCATTCATTTTCTTTCTAAAAAGCAGACTCTCCGATATTCTCAGTGCTACCTAGAAAGATTTGAGTAACTAATTTTCACATACACAATGATGTGATAGGCATAGGTATGCATACAGGTCTTTTCAGGGTCAATTCTCAAAGGCTTTGGTTTTACATAAAGATGTTTGTGGTACATATAGTGTTTTATTAATTCAAATGCTGTATATACCCAGTATAGCATTTTCTTGGTGTATTAAAAATGCTGTTTAAGTGTATATATTTAATTTTTATGTCTTTTTTTCATAAGCCTTCTTATGTGCTAGTATTTATCTGAGGCATTCCATTTTACTCAATGTTCTTATGAACAATATTTAACTATCTCTAAAATGTTTGTTGGCCAAATGAAAAATATAATAAAGTGAAATTATTATATAACATATTGCAAAGAGTTATACACAAACTCAAAAACATGTCTGTTTTATATACAAATTAGACCTTAGAGCATGTCCGACCATATTATTGAACCCTTAAAATAATATTTCATTAGACCCAGAAGCTTATGTATTATTTTATAATTATGTTCATATATATTCTTATATTCTCTTCAGATAGAAGGTGAAAATATAAATCTCATGACATATTGGTAGATTTTATTTCAATTCTTTGGCTGTTATCCTGTTTTGGTGTTTTCCTGTGGCATGGTAAAGGTGAAGGAAATGAATTTTATTGTTCTCAATTTTCTTTCTTCAAGTAACAACAAATGTCTTAAAATATGGGTTAAAAATATTATCTTTTTTTTTTTTTACCAACTAAACTCAAATAAAATAAGACTACTCATTTATAAATCAAACCTGAGGCATTTATTGCTCAAGAGTCATAGATGCTGTGTAGCAACATGGATGGACCTTGAGGGTGTTATGCTGAGCGAACTAAGTCAGGCAGAGAAGGATAAATATCATATGTTTGCACGTATAGGAGGATTAGGAGGAACTTGACGGAGGAACGAGGGGGAGAAGAAGGGCAGAAATGGTGGGGGAAAGGGAGAGAAGCAAACCATGAGAGACTCTTGAATGCTGACAAAAACTGAGGACTGATGGATGTGGGGGGAGGGGGGGATGGGCATGGAGGAGGACACTTGTGGGGATGAGCACTGAGTGTTATGTGGAAACTAATTTGACAATAAACTATTAAAAAAAAAAAGAGTCATAGATGCTCTTTTCTCTGTATTTCTTAATCAGTGGGACTTCTAATCTACCATGGTATCTACTATTCTTCTTTAGGGAAAAAGAAACTGGGTAGTGTCCCTCAGGGACTGGCATTGGAAAAGCACTAAACATTGGCCGGGGGTGACAAAAGCTACTTAGAGTTCCTTCCCTACACAGGTAAATGTTATAAGACACGTTTGGACCTTCCTACACTGTTGGTGGGAATGTAAACTGGTGCAGCCCCTCTAGAAAACAGTGTGGAGGTTCCTCAAAAAATTAACAATAGAACTCCCCTATGACCCAGCAATAGCACTGCTAGGCATTTACCCAAGGGATAAACAGGACTGCTGATGCATAGGGGCACATGTACCCCAACGTTCATAGCAGCACTCTCAACAATAGCCAAAACATGGAAAGAGCCTAAGGGTCCATCAACTGATGAATGGATCAAGAAGATCTATATCTATCTATAACTATACAATGGAATACTACACGGCAATGAGAAAGAATGAAATCTGGCCATTTGTAGCAACATGGATGGAACTTGAGGATGTTATGCTGAGCAAAATAAGTCAGGCAGAGAAGGACAGACACTATATGTTTGCACATATAGGTGGGTTAGGAGGAACTTAACGGAGGACCATGGAGGAGAAGAAGGGGAAAAATAGTTGGGGAGAGGGAGGGAGGCAAACCACGAGAGACTCTTGAATGCTGAGAGCAAACTGAGGGCTGATGGATGTGTGGGGAAAGGGGGTGATGGGCATGGAGGAGGGCACTTGTTGGGATGAGCACTGAGTGTTATATGGGAACCAACTTGATAATAAACTATTTAAGAAAAAAAAGACGCATTTGGAGTAGAGTAAAATGGAAATTGTGAAATTAGTTTTGAGGGGTGGGTTTTAGAAGCTTATTTTCTTTTAGTGCTTGAAAATTTAGTCAGTAATACCCAGAGTACAACTATTTCTTTTCACATATTTCAAAGCCATTTTATACTCATTTCCTCCAGTTTAGTTCCTAGCTGATGAGTTACTAGCAACCCTTAATCTTTCTCACCTCATTAGTTTTCAATTTTGCACATCAAATACCTTCAAAGATGACTGCTGCCTTCCTATAGAGAACTGCTGATGTGCTCAGGCAAAGTTACAGAGAAGAGTTGGAGGGGGAAGAAGACACAAGGAAAACAACTTTTTCAGCAAGGCCACTTAACTGGTAGAGGTGGCTTGTTTCCTAAATCCCCACATTGGAGTTAGACATTGGCATTCTCGAGAGTGATGATGGTAGTTTTGGGACAATTTGGTCTTCTAGTTATATTGAAAATAGAAATAATTTTAAAAATAAAGTTTAAGTTAAAAATTTTCACTTTAATATTGATTACTGATTTCCATCATATTAGATGGGCAAGAAGCATTTTTCTGAAATTAAATTAAACCCAAACAAACAAAAAATGCAGAAAACTTACAACATTTGATTGTGCTAAGAATTTTTACACTAAGATAGAGGCAAATACCCTGGGCCAGTATATAGGCCAGATTATTATTCATTATTATAAATCATTTTTATGTCATTGTCAGTAACTCAACACATGGATGTGTCTGAATAAAGAGACTGTCTTATTATTTTGATAAGGGGACAATTTGGAGGTCTTCTCCTGCTCCTAAAATTATGTGTGCCTTTTGGATATTTATTATTTCTATCTTATGAAGAATTATAATCTTTCTTTTTTTAAAAAAATGTTTTTTATTTATGTCTGAGAGAGAGAGAGAGAGACAGCGAGAGCAGGGGAGGGTCAGAGAGAGGGAGACACAGAATCTGAAACAGGATCCAGGCTCTGAGCTAGCTGTCAGCACAGAGCCCGACACGGGACTGGAGCCCACGAACCATGAGATCATGACCTGAACTGAAGTCGGATGCTTACCTGACTGAGCCACCCAGGCGCTGCTATAATCTCTTTCCAATGCTATACTAACTTCCCAGGATATAAAAAATGTTAAATCAAGGAAGGATAAATTTAACATTTGGTAAATGTGCATTTACTTAGATATGATGGCATAGGGGATAAGCTGACTGGTATGTATCCCATTCCTCCTCTTCTTCCTCCTTCTCCTTCTCCTTCTCCTTCCCAGACCTGATACTGTATGGCCAATAGGGGCAGTAAGACTGAATCTATTTCTCAGCATTTTTGTCTGTTTGTTTGTTTGTTTGTTTGTTTTTTGTGGTAGTGGTGGGGAATCTAGGAGGAGGTTGGTCTGCCATATGATGTGACTGGGGCTGTGAGAGAAGCTAGACAATTAGGAAACAAAAACTTCAGAAAAAGAAGGTCAGTCTGTGTGGTTGCTGCTGTCCACAGTTTTGCCCTTCTACATTTATCAAATACATGAAGAATTAATTGGGGCAGAATGTTGATATGGATCTAGTTTCTGAATTGTTCTATAGTACTGAAGTTTAAAAAATAATTAGAGTGGACAAGGCGCTGGTAGAAAGGATATACTTGTTTATGAACTCTTTTCTTTAAGCTTCCTTATTCTTTTCATTTTAGAAAATAGCATCATAGAGGTGCTTGGGTGACCTGGGTGTCTCACTCAGTGTTTAAGCATCTGACTTTAGCTTAGGTCTTGATTTCACGGTTCGTGAGTTCGAGCCCCGAGTCTCACGTTGGACTCGGTGCTGTTGGTGCAGAGGCTGCTTGGGATCCTCTGTCCCCCTCTCTGCCCCTCCCCTGCTCATACTCTTTCTCTCTCTCTGACTCTCTAAAATAAATAAACATGTAAAAAAAGAGAAAATAGCATGATATTTTCCCCCACACTTGTTATTTTCTTGTCATTTAAATGTTGCCATTAATATAAGAAATTTTTTTACCTAGAATTTTATTAATTATAAATTTATATTAATTTGAAGATGGATTTCTCTGAAATTTACCTTTATGTTTTTAATGAAAAAAGTTTGCTAAGAATATTAATAGTAAGTGATATTTGAATGGTACACCTTCCTAATTAGGTAAATTCATTATTTTCAGCCAGTTTCGAAATGCTGTAAACATAATATAGTGTAATTGCTATTTATAAAATAAATATATAAATTATGTTTCAGGTACAACAGTAATTAAATAAAGTCATTCTTATCTATTCATTGAAGTGAGACTTTAATGTTGGGTAGCTCAATTAATATATACAACTGGAATAATAAAGCTGTGTACTTAAAATTATTTTATATTTATAATTAGATATATAATAAACATTTTTCATTGGGTCAGATAGTTATTTTTTTTTACAATTAATAAAAACTTAATAAAGTTTTACAGTATCATTTTTTTCAAAAGACACTAAAGGACAGGAAGATTTTGAAACAGTTAAGAGGTCAATTTAATTTTTCATTAAACTCCTTATAGTTAAAAAGATTCCATTGCAAGTTACTTTTACATGCTGAAGTAGAATCTTGGCAAAATATATTTTTTAAATCTCTAGAGACTGCAGTATTGATCATGTAAGCATTCTAAAGTAATTGTTGAAAGTGTGGATTCTTCGATTATTTTTAATAGAAAACACTGTAGAGTATTAAAATAGTATCAACAGTGTAGTAGTACAAAAACAGTATATTATTACAAAACAGGATTAATCTTGTGGTTGAATCACTAAGCATGTCTGAGTCTCAATTTCCTAATCTACAATATGGAGAATTTGGACTGAATGATCTGTAGGGTTACCTTAAATTCCAAAACAATATATATCTATAATATTACCATCACATAGCCTCAGAGAACATCAGTATCCTGTAATTTTGTATATATTTAGAACAGCAAGACTTTTGGGATATGAGTTTATTTATGAAGTTGGTTTATTAGATCAAAACATTTCATTTTGAGAAAACTACTGAACTATCATTATTGTTACCATTGAAGGAGAAGCTATCACTGTATTTCCTGGTGGAGTAAATGATATGCCTTCTGAAGTTTGATTCTGTTGTTGGCACTCATGTTTGGGGACACCTGAAGAAACCATAGTGGTTTCTTAATATCGGTTACAGTTGGTATTGATGGTATCAAAGGACGTAATCAGTTATTTGAAATGAGATGTTCAATACTTTCCTTCCTACATGCAACATTTTAAAAACCTTGCTTGGACGAGAAGTTTATATTTCACACAGGAGCTAGTGATCCTTTCGAATTGGAATTATGCTTGTGTTGTCATGACAACATAGGATTCCATGCTCCTGCTTTCTACAATGTATATTCCTCTGAGTCTGGGTGTTTTTAAGTGTTTTATTCATTCGTGACAGTGTGTGGTTATTGGCATCAAGAAAACAGATCAGCCAGATGACATCAATGGTGTTTGTCAACTTTCAATTTCTAAAATACTTTGAGCATTTTGAAGAAGATGATTAAAGTGTCTCTTTGAAGAAGGAGGTGAGACACTAACTTTTATTTTCTATATTAATTAGTATATCTAGTGCTATTACTAGCTAGTACTAGCTAGTATTACAATGCTAGTACTAACATTAATATAACCAATGCTAGTGGTTGTATCAATTAACTTCTTAGTAGTTTAGCACAACAAAGATTTTTTTTTTTTTGCTCATGGCAGATAAGAACAGGGCAAATGTCTCACAGAGGGTGACCTGTCTTTGTTGACCCTAAGAGATTCCTGTGAGTCCTCCACTCTATCTCTTTCTCTGCCTAGCTAAGAAAGAGAGAAAGCATGCAGAATTGTACAGGTTGTTTTACAGCTAGTTTGGGAACTGGCATACAAATTCTGCACACATTCTACTGACCAGGACAAAATCATGTTGCCCTAACTAACTGCAAGAAAGGCAGGGGTATGGTATGTGGTCTTACCATGGCTCAGAAAGAGAAATGGGACCAATAAGCAGCCTGTCTCTGCCATTGTGCTTTTTTATTTACAAATATTTTAAGTTTAATTAGAATATCTTTGGAGAAATTTAGATCTCTATTTAAAATTCACTTTGAATCATGAACAGCTGCTGATGTATTAATTAAAATTTATTTTTGTTGCTTTTTCATGAAAGACTTATTCACTTTTTCTTTCCTTTACGATTTGAGCTATTCTGAATTTAACCATTAAGGTCTTATTTTTTATATTTCTTGCTACCTTCCAATCTCAGTTTAATTATCAAGCTCTTTGCTTCTGTTGAAGAGAGGTCTATAACTTACAAAGAAATAACCCTAACAGGACTTTTGTGATTCCTTAGAGACCAGATGAACTTCATTTGAAGTAATTTAAAGTAAATTATTTTGTTCTGAAATATCACTTTTAGTTTACTTATCTGATAATACAAAAAAAATGTTCTTAATGATGTCTTTTCTGTTCCTTACATCTGTAGTGAGTGTATAGCTGTGTGTGACCAATTAAAGTTGTCCACAAATTTTTTGACACTGAAGAGCTATGGCTCTTAGCATAGATGCTCTGGGAATGAAGCTACAGTAGTATAAAGTTGATCTCCCAGCCTATAGCCAATATCAGTTTCCAGCTATGTGAGACAGCCATCTTGGATGTTGGTCTAGTAGATCCTTTAGATGACTTTAGCCTCAGGTGCATTCTGAAGGCAATCAGTGGGATACCTTAAGCAAAAATTGTTGGCTTTTCCAGCCACGTCAGAAATATGAGAGATAATAGTACACTGTTGTTTTATGTGATAATAAAAACTTGGAACATCATATTTTTATTAAGATTTTATTCCTAAAAAGCTTCTAATACTATCACAAGTTTTTACCAACCTTTGAATATGGTTGAACAGCCTTTGGAGTTCAAGAAATGAACATGAAACATATTTTTTTCTATTATCTATCTATCTATCCATAGGTCTATGTACCATCTATTTATGTTAATTGCATAAATAAAATAAAATTGCAGCTGGGACAAGTGGGTAGGGTTACTATTTGAGGCTGAGAGACATTGCCAAGGACTGAGTTCAACAAGATGTATTTCTCAAGATTGGCAGCAGACAATATTCTTAGAATTTTCTGGGTCACTGTAATAAACCAGAATTCTAAGAATATAATAATTTATATTAAAGGAACATGAAGCTCCATAGTTTGTTCCTGGTCTCAGTGTTGAAATATAGTTGGTGGGAAAGCTTTTTGTCTGTGGAAAAACTGCATACTTAATGCTGTGTAAGAAGTAGGAGATACAAACATTACTTGTCAAATAATGTGAATACAGGCAGGTCAAGCTCTATGTAGGTTATAATGACTTATATTCCTTATATAATCCTTATATTGCATGACTTGCAAGACCCAGTAAAGACCAAATTACCTTAAGTACACACTTCTCTCAGATAGAAGTCTAAATCCTGAAATACAAGCAATGCAGAACAGTCATTTGAGTTTGTTTCCCCAAGACCTCCATTCAAGTGTGAATATCCTTTGGAGAATGTTACTTGAACAAATTCATGCTCTGGTATTAGGGATTTTCAGATGCAATCTTTCTCCTATGGGGAAAAGAGTCTTCAAAGCATTGGTGTTCTTATTTTAAGAACCTTTAAAGAGTTGATGTTGCTCTTAACAAGATGCTGAATATTGAAGTGAAGAAGAAGAGATGATATAAATTGTGTACTTCTTAATTTTATGTGAGCTTATGCTAAATGCACTGTGTACTTAAAATTCTATATACACTGCATTCTGCTGATCTTCTTTGAAGTAAGTCATGTGCTATTTGAGACAGGTTCATATATTGTACAAATTTTAGAAAATACCAATATAGCATTTATTAAAACCTACTATTCACTAGTAAGCATTTCTCTTTACCAGTCTTATTCCAAGGTATATGTAAATTTTTAGAAAATGCCAGTGTGAATCCTGGGGGCGCCTGGGTGGCTTAGTCGGTTAAGCGTCCGACTTTCGCTTAGGTCATGATCTCGCGGTTCGTGGGTTCGGGCCCCGCGTCGGGCTCTGTGCTGACTGCCAGCTCAGAGCCTGGAGCCTGTTTCAGTCTGTGACTCCCTCTCTCTCTGACCTCCCCTGCTCGCGCTGTCTCTCTCTCTCTCTCCTAGAAATAAATAAAACATTTAAAAAAAAATGCCAGTGTGAATCCTGAACAGAACATGATAGTGCTTTCTTCAGCAGACACATGTTTAGAATTATGATTCTTTTGGCAGTTCTTTAATGTGTTCTGTATAAATGGAACAATAACCTAAGAGAACAGTTTCTCTAGATAGTACAGCTAAAGTAATTTCACTGGCAGACTCCCTTTCCTTGTAACCATTCCATTCTTTGGGAGCACACAGCCATCTAGCTAGAGGCTACATTTCCCAGAATTCTTTTAGTTGAGAGTTCCTACCCAACTAACATCACTAGTGGGATGGGAACAGATGTGATGAGGATAACTACTGTCTCGTTTGCTTAAAAATAAAAAAGTATTCCAGTTTTCCTCTCTTTTGCTTCTTGTTGTCAGTATGAACATCATGTGTTTTTGATCCAGTTTCAAGAATGTAGATGAAAATAATACCTGGGGACAGTGGTGGAGCAATTAGATAAAAGGGTCCTATAATCCTGAAGGACCTTGTGGATCAGAGCTACCTCAGCAATAGTGAATGCTCTCCTTGGGATCATTATATGAAAAGGAAGTAAACTATATCTCATATAACCATGGGTTTAGAAAGAAAATCACTTTGTCCAAGTACCTTGGCCTTTACTGTAACTAATATAATCTCACCTTTTGTGATTAAAATAAATATTCTCTTCTGTGAAAGAGTTCAACATATAGCCTTATGTGTATGGTTGCCAATTACTACAGTAATTCAAAGATGGTTTAAAGAAAGTTCTGAAAACGATGCACTAGGTTAAGAATGTAGACTCAGTGGGAAGGATGTGCATTCAGGAGGGAGACCCAGTGAGAAGGCATCAAGTTTCTTCCTGTCAAAATATTGCTTATTTTTATTGTTCACTTGTCTTTTTTTATAAACTTAGACTTCTATAGGTGCTTAATAAGTATCTCTTTCATTCACTTATTATGTCCTCACTTTATTCTAAAGTCCTAGAGAAATTAAAGAAGTATTGGCTCTGATTTCAAGAAGCTCCTACCCTTGTCTTTTTTGATACATATCATCTCCCAAATACCCATGTAGGGTATTTGATGAATATGTGAAGACTGGATGAATATAACTGATGAGAAAAGATACATAGAGAAAAGCTTAGTAATATAAGACAGTATTGGAAGGACAAGTGGCCTTGAAATAAGAGCTATGGATTTAGCATACTGAGAGTCAGCAGTAGAGTACATACATTTGAAGGCTGTATGAAATATGGCTGGAGAGTGTTTATGTGGGTTCATAGAGACAGAAAGAGATAGCATGTACATAGTTGAAAGCAATATAGTTAATCTCTGTTCAGTAGAGCTTTCCTCAATGATGGAAGAATTCTATATCTGCACTGTCTGTATGGTACCAAGTATGGCACCATATGTATATATTTAATTATATAAAATTAGCTCAACATGATTTCACTTAATTACAAAAAAAACATTTAAATAACCACATGTGGCTAATGGCTACCATATTAAGGGCACAGGTATAGATAATTCAAATATAACGACATATATATACACACACACACACACACATATATATATATCTCATATATGTATATATACAGTGATTTAATTGTAAAAATGAGCTGGCTAAGTTTTGGGCATAGTGAGAGCCTAAACTCACTAACTAAAGTGCCTGAAGTGGGAGTACTGAAGTATAAAATCTAATATAAGGCTGAAGAAGGGTACACATCTTCATGTCCCACCAGGAAACTGTTCAATCTGCACTGAATTTGCCACGGCCCTATTTTAGCTGTACACATATGCACGACCTTGAAATGAGAGCTAGTTATTGAAAGATACTGAGAAAACTAAAGGAGGCAGTCCAGATTTTAAAACTGAAGTCTGTGTTTAAACCCAAGTTACCAGTTTTTAAAAATGTATAATCCTGAGATTATGTGGATCAAGACATCCAAATCCCTTTCCAGGAGTTTTCCTCAAGCTATTTGTTTCATGGGAAGCCATGGCTTACTAGCTAAATAATGAAGTTATTTATTTCATGGAAAGCCAGGGACAGCATTCTTTGAGTCTAAATAATTTTTAGGAAATTATGATTTGTGAAAATAAAATCTAAAAGGTTTTCCTTAAATATCCCATAATTTATTTGAAAGTTGTACATTACTTGTGTCTTGCCCAAAAGGATGGTTTTTATCCATAATAGGTGCTGATAGTTAAAATTTAGCAAGTACAGTTGTGAAATATATTCTAGTATGTTCAATTTTGCACATTTATGTGAGAAGGAGAATTGAATGAGAAGGGTAGATGGAAATGAAGGAAGGAAAGATGAGAAAACAGGACAGGGAACATATTTACTGACTTGCTTGATGGAATATCTACTGATATTGAATATTTGAGGCCAAGTTCTCTATTCCTGAGATGCACACAAGTGAAAAGAAACAGCAGCAAGACCTCTCTAAACTGAGAAGTATCAGAATGTGATAAATCTCTCTCCCAGCCGTCATGGGGTACTGCATAGTATAAGCAATGTGCAGTTTCTGTGATATAGGAAAATAGAAGTGGATGGGCAAATAGAATATTTTTCCTTCCAGATCTCAAGGTCATTTTATGAGATGTAAAGACAGAAGTATCTCTGGGAGGCATTCTGCTCATTCCCAGAGAGCTTTTATCGATCTACTATAAAAAAGCCAATTTCTACTTTCATATGTGTAGAACTCCTATTGAGGTCAAAGGTAAAGGACACACCTGGATCCAAAAAAGATGTTTTAGCTTGAATTTTCTAAAAATAAATTTCAGCAGGAAAAAAGTTAATATGAAATATTACGCCCAGAAGGTTCATTCTACACAGTGATATCTCTGTAATGTTTCTTTCCTCTGCAGGAAACCTGATCCACTCTATATTTGTTTTGAATTGCTCTGTCCATCTATCTCACTTCCAAAGATTACCTTTATTCCCCTCCTCAGCCATTGAAAGAAAAAGACAGAAAAGAAAATGTCTAACACAAAGCTTGCCAAGAAACTTGAGTTTTTAATTTGCAGCTATTTGTTTTACTATTAAGTAGTAACAGTTGGGTAGTTTGGGGCAAGCTACATTAAGCCCTTTGATATTCAGATTTAGCAGTTTAGATTGGGCATAATGATCCCTGTCAATTGTTGATGAAAGAATTCAATAGGGGTTTTTGTGTTGCTGTTTTTAAATTGAAAATATTCATGGTTTAAGCCCTACCAGTTTTTGCACCCTTCTATTTGCAATCTTGCTTTCATTTATAGTACACCAGTTATTGAGTGCTTACTGTGTTAAAGATATTCTTTAGGTTCCATTGTAAAGAAGAGTTTTGTGATTGGAGTAAAATAAGATTTTTAAAGAAATCCTAAAAAAGATTTTTGACTTTTTGAGTAATTTTATTTTTTGATGAAACATATTTCTAAGTTTTTAATTGATTTCTGACTATTTCCCCACCTTGCTAGAAAATTTCTATTTCTTTAGAATATAAAGAATTTAGGGGTGCCTGAGTGGCTCAGTCAGCTAAGAGTCTGACTTTGGCTCAGGTCATGATCTCACAGTTTGTGAGTTTGAACCCCATGTCGGGCTCTGTGCTGACACCTCAGAGCCTGGAGCCTGCTTCTGATTCTGTCTCCCTCTCTCTCTGTTCATTCCTCACTCGCACTCTGTCTGTCTCTCTTAAAAATAAATAAACATTAAAAAAAAAAAAAAGAATTTAATCTTATGACTCCAGAAGTCTTGATAATTGATTCTTTAGCAGACAGTCCATCCCTGACCTCTGAGGCCATCTGTCCCCAAATCTGGACCCGTAGAAAAGCTGTAGACACCCTCACAACAATTGAATATTGTAGTAGTTGAATTAGTCTCTCTTGGGGTGTTAATGATCTCTTTAAGCCTTCTGAAAAGTCTGCTGGGATTTTGCATCCAGCCAGGGCCTTGAGGGGCTACATCAAGGCTGGAAGCAAAGTGGCTTCTTGGACTTTCTGGTGAATTTTGGAACTGTAATGTTATGTGCAGGATCAAAAGTCCATCTGAAAGACTGGCTAGCTGTGTGACTTATGGCTATGATTATTCACCTTGTTATTTCCTAAGCACAAGTTGGACTTAATCAAACCAAAGTATATTTCGCCATACTCTTGCTCCATTAGTTTTTTTCCATTTAACAAGGTACCACTGACTGGTGAGCCAAGCTGAGGGCAAAGTAGAGGTTGGCACACCCCCACCCTTCTGGTGGAATATGTGCGATATTCCTCAGACACTCCTGGCTACCCAAGAACAAAAGAAAGGGGTTTAAGAGCTTGCCATGCTCACATGGGAAACTAAGGCAAATGAAAAATTAAATTTCTTTACTGCCTATAGCCATTGCTAAGTCTTTGAGATTGACAGAGTGACCTCTCTCTAGGAGCTCAGCTGCCTCAAGGATGACACTTGGCTGGGGGCAAAAGAGAACTTCAGCATAACATTATTTCAACCTTGAGGATCCTGTAAGTCTGCTTCCTTTACTCAACTGCCCTAAGATATATGCTGGCAATCATACTCCAAGTTTATGCTCCCCCCACAATATACATCTGAAGGGTCTCATGACTAAGGTTTTATGAAATGGTCATAAGTGGTATTTCCCTAGCAACAGCTAGCCTCTTGAGGGTTTCCTGGAAACCTTGCTTCCAAAATACCTTAGAGACTTATTCTATCTCAGACCCTCTCCCAATCTTAGGATATATAATCACTTACCCATCAGGACCCCAGTGCAGCTCTTCCTGCCCAGAGGTCTCGTCCGTCCCCAAGCTTTAATAAAATCACCTTTTCACACCAAATATGCCTTCAAGAATTGTTTCCTGGCCATTGGCTCTGGACCACCCCACCATCGCCCCAAAACTTCATCACTGACAATGTCTCTTCCCAGTGTTAACTAAGGGGTACTTTTTTCAGGGAGGGTATATAGGTATATATATAAATTTACACCTTCTTTCTTCAGTTTACTAGCTGTTTTCCTCTCCATTGATCTTATGCCTTGTAAACTCCCAAAACCCATGTTACTTAAAGTTTTGAACCGTTTAAAACAAACCAAACTTCCCTGTGTCCTTTCTTTTTCTCTCTAGGTCTACACTCCATGTTAACATTTGATGTCCTGTATATATCATTCAAGGAGAATTAAAATATTCAAGGCCATTTTAAGAAACAGAACAGGTAATTCTTTACATATATATTTTTTTCAAAATGGAAAATTTCAAAAATACACAAAAGAAGAGAGACTAGTGTAATGAACCTACACCTTTCTTCAAAACATTACCAACTTTTGCCAAATGTTTTATCACCTTTTGTCTTGTTGGTCAAATTTAAAGCTAACCTAAACCATCATACCACTCTACATATAAATACACTGCTCTGCATTTCTTTTCTTTTTTAATGTTTTATTTATTTCTGAGAGAGAGAGAGACAGGATGAGCAGGGAAGGGTCAGGGAGAGAGGGAAAGACAGAATCCGAAACAGGCTCCAGGCACTGAGCTGGCTGTCAGCACAGAGCCCTATGCAGGGCTGGAACCCACGAACCGTGAGATCATGACCTGAGCCAAAGTCGGACGCTTAACCAGCTGAGCCACCCAGGCACCCCCACTGCTCTGCATTTCCAACATATAAAGAGAAATTTAAAATATAACTATCATGTAGTAATCATTTCTAACACATTTAACAATAATTCTTTCATATCATTTATTTCTAAATTCCTTAAGTTTTTCTAATGATCTTAGTGATGTCCTTTTGAAATCGGTATCAAAAAAGGTCCATAGTTATATTTAGTTAGTATGTCTCTAAACTCTCTTACTGTACTAAAGTATTCCTTTATATGTCACTTTTTTGGGGGTAATTGACTTGTTGAAGAAATCAGTTAATTTGTCCAGTATAATGTCCTGCATTCTGAATTTGACTGCTAGTGTCATTATGGTATTATTAAATGACTGCTCTCTTCCCTGTTTCCTGTTCACTGTTCATTGGAACTAGAAGAATTATTGGTGTGGGAAACAAAGGCAGAAGGAAATGGCAGATAAAATTAAATTTCCTTATAAACTGAAGCCCATTGACAAATACTTGAGGCTGGCAAAGTAAGTTTCTCCAAAAACTCTGTACTTTCTTGATATTAATGCTTTGCTAGAGGGAAAAATAACCCTAACTTGACAATAGCTAGGTGTCCAGGGTCCTGTGAGTCTTCTTTAGAAAGTGAAAATTCCATTGGAAACTTCCCCTTGACTTTATCTCCCCCAGCTCCCAAATATATAACCAGTGTCTCCACAGGGTCCAGGGCAGCTCTTCCTGCCCATGGGTCCTGTCCCTGTGATTTAATAAAATCACCTTTTTAGCACCAAAGACGTCTTCAAGAATTCTTTCTTGGCCGTCAGCTCTGCACCCCATGAACACCTCCCATAATCCCAAAACCTCATCATTATGAGACTCAGAACCAAACTATGAGGGAAGAACACTTCATAGTGGCGACGGTGTACTTCATAATACATCACATCATGAAGCCTGTTCTCCTTTGTTGATTAATGATTGATGGCGCTAAGATTAATCAGTTGGTTTAGGTGGAACCTCCATTATAAAGAAGACCTTATGGGACCTTAACCTACAAGATATTGTAGTCACAAGATACCTTATAGTTTTAGCACCCATTGTTGATTATTGTCCTGATTCATCATTTAACTGTGATTGTGAAATGATTTCTTTTTTCTTCATTAAAAGTTTTTTAAAAATAAATTTTAAGTTTATAAAAAAGTTCAAAGTACAGTACAGGAAGGAGATTGTTTTTTCCTATGTCTTTGAAAGTTTGCTAATGATATGACACCAAACTATCCCCTAATAATTTAGTGTGTATTTCTGGCGACAAGGACATTCTCCTACACATATCCACAACTAAAACATCAAAAACAGCAAAATTTTTTTTAAATGTTTTATTTATTTTTAGGAGAGAGAGAGAGAGACAGCGTGAGCAGTGGAGGGTCAGAGAGAGAGGGAGTCACAGACTGAAACAGGCTCCAGGCTCTGAACTGGCAGTCAGCACAGAGCCCGACGCGGGGCTCGAACCCATGATCCATGAGATCATGACCTAAGCGAAAGTCGGACGCTTAACCGACTAAGCCACCCAGGCGCCCCTAAAAACAGCAAATTAATATTGACACATTACTATCCTCTAATTTTAGACCTTATTCACATTTTGCCAAGTATCTCATTAATGTCCTTCATAAAAGAAGGATCCAGTTCAGGATCATGCGTTGTCTTTAAGTTTCTTTGGTCCTTCATCTGCAACAGTTTCTCAGTCATTCCTTGATTTTCAAGGCCCTGGATTTCTTGAAGGTCACTTATTTTGTAGTATGTCCTTCAACTTGTGTTTGGTATTTCCTGATGAGTAGATTTGGGTTATAAATCTTTGGTAGAAATACTATAAAAGTGATGTGTTCTTGTTGCATCCTATCAGGTGACTCATGATTTTGATTTGTCCCATTACTGATGATGTTCACTTTCAATACTTGATGACTGAAGATTCTGTCTGTCCAGTTTCTCCACTCCAGTTACTCCTTAATCCTCTGCAATTCCATTTTATGGAGATGTTACTTCAAACTATTTAAATATTAAATAGTAAATTTAATTAAATTTAATTAAATAGTAAATTTAAATATTAAACATTAAATTTTATATTTATTTATTAAGTTATAGTAATGTGGACTCATACATGATATCTTATTTTACTCGATGAGTTATAATTCATTAATATTATTTTTAATTTTGATACTCAAGCCAATTTGACCAGAGTGCCTTGTACATGGGCCCTTGTGTCCTTTTGACATGACCCCATTATTTTTCGAGTACCTACCTACTTGGTGATATAAGATGATCCAGGCATATCATGACCTTTCATTGCTCAGCCAGTTCTCCAAGAATCCCTGGTTACTTTTTGTGGAGATTAGTATTTAAAAACCAAGATCGGACACTGGTATGCTCATTACTATGGAATGTCACTGTTCCCAGGTCCTCTCAGTAGACAGAACTACATACATACATAGATGTATTCACACGTTTGCATCAATATTTCTTTTTTATCTGAATATATTGACAATCTCTCCAATACTTCCACTGTCATCTAACATTAGATTTATTCTAGTTTTCTCTCTGACTCTTTTCTCTGAGAGATTTTTTATTTTTACTTTTTTTATTCTTTCTCCTTTATGTGCCCAATTGCTCATTACTCCCATAACCCTTTTCTAGGCAGATGCCTCCCCCTCAACTCAAACTCTGACATTTTAGCCAGTCTGATGGCCTGTGACATCTTCTTTACTCTGTCCCATTTCTGACAGCTCTTTCCAAACTATCCCTCTACAAGCACACCTGTCTCACTCTGCTTGAGTTCTGACACCCTGACCTACCATCCCTCATAACTGCTCATGCTCTGACTCTCCATGGTGGCTCACCCCAGTGAGTGAATATCCTCTGACTCTGTTCAGGCTCTGATATCTCCCCCGTGTAAGGATGTCCTCCTCACTCGGCTCGTACTCTGATATTTCCACCATGTGAGAATGGATGCTTAGGCTAGGACTCTCTATAACAGGTGACTCACTTGCATGTAGCTTGGGTTCTGACACTCCAAATTTGGCAGCCATCTTACATGAACATCATCCTTATTGTGATGGACAGACTTTTTTTTTTTTTTACCTTTTTTTTTTAACTGTATTCTTTTTTTTTTTTAATAGTTTATTGTCAAATTAGTTTCCACATAACACTCAGTGCTCATCCCCACAAGTGGTGATGGACAGACTTTTAAGATGGCCCCATGGTCCATGCCTCCTTGTATCTATTTTCTTGTATTACCTCCTCATCTTGAGTGTGGGTGGGACCTGTGACTGGCTTTAAATCAATAGAGTATGGAAAAGAGGATGGCATATATTATTATGTGAATGTGAGTACATTCTTACATTATTTAAGATTGTAAGGCCATCCTTCTAGAGTCTTGGTCCCTTGCTGGCTGTGAGGAAGCATGTTCCATGTTGGGGAACCTTGTGTGGAAAGCCTCTAGGAGCTGATGATGGCCTCCTGTCAATAGTCAGCAAGAAACTGATGAGTGTAGGCTGCTACAAAGAACTGAATTCTGCCAATAGCTTGAGTGAGATGAACGTGTATACCTCTCGTCAGATGAGACCACAGTTTCTGCTGAAAGCTCATTTTCAGCCTTGTGAGATGCTAAAAAAAAAAAAAAAAAAGGACCTAGTTAAGCTGTCCCTGAACTCCTGATGCACAGCAACTGTGAGATAATAGATGTGTGGTTGTAAGTCTCTCAGTTTGTGGTCACTTGTTATGTAACAGCAGACAATGAAAACACTTAACCTGCCTAGGACATTCCACACTGGAACAGCCTGGCTCTCCTACTGCCCTCACACCTGGGTGCCTACTTGCAACACCCCAACTAATGATTCTAGGACTGAATTGTTTGGGAAGGAAAGAGAGGAGGACGTCAGAGGGAAGGGAAAGGGAGGGGAAGTGACGGGAAACGGGGAGGAGGAAGGAAAGATAAGAGAAATTATAAGAAAGATGACTTTCTAACTTGGTTATTTTCTGTATTTTTTACCTGGAAATTTTATTTAAACAAAAGTATTACCTCAACTACTTTGCTTCCCAGAATTCTATTTGTACAGGAAAAGATGAAACATGTTTAATTTTCCCCTTTATTTGTCAGTGTTTAGAATAAGGAGTTGGTGCCCTGTTGGAGGCCGGCTCTGGCAGGTCCAGGGGTCCCTGAAGGATGGACGGTGTCGGCGAAATAGAGAGTGAGAGAGCCCTGGAGATTCTTTCTGATCACCAGGCAGGCATCTCTGCTCTGACTGGGGCTCAACTTTATTTTATCATTAAGTGCTTGGGGGACGGCACAGAAGTGGCATTTGCCTTAGACAATGGTTTCTGATAACAAACTTCTTTGATATGTAAGAATTTCCCAGAACATAGATATGTAGAAGACTCATGCATAACATTTACAATAGTGATTGAGGTAGGGGATTTAGATGCATATCCTAAGGGAAGAAAGGCGTCTTTAGCATACCAGACAATGTTTTCAGCGTTAAAAGGGTGAAGTTACTTCTCTGTGTGCAGGGGTCAACAGCTTGTTTGTTTAAGTATCAAGAAAAACTGGTCTTTCAGGGAACACCTCTGCTCTCATAATCACAAAAGAAGAAGTTCCTCAATAGGTTCCTTCACAGGGAGCAATCAGCATATACAAGACCAGAAAATGCTCTAAGCAGAAACAAATGGGTGGGGGTGGATATTTGCCCTTAACTCTAAATTAGGCTCTTTGTCTCAGGGCCAGACTCAATTGTCTTTGATATGCAAGGTCCATAGGAAGAGGCTTTTTACAATCATCCACAGAGCTTTCATCTAAAATCTCTTTTGTAAAGGCAGGATATGCTTTTCCTTATGAGGTATCTGTGTTTGGAATATTGGTCTGATATGGAATAATGTGAGGCCTGGTCAATACCAGCAGCCTCATTTCCAACATGAGCCAGTAGTAGCAGAAAGAGATACCAGTTTTCGTTCCTCATGGCAGGAGCTGTGCAAACACTGCCATTTCCTTTCTGTGACTGCCGTCCACAGAGGCCGGTATGGCTCCTGGCAGTGCCCCAACAATATCTAATAGTGATCAATGAGTTTCTTTAGAAAGATAAAATTATGAAGTCATGAACTTTTGTTTTTATAATTGACTTTGATATGTTTTAATTTTTTGTTGTTATTCCTTTTGATGTTCAAATTATTCTATTTTTAGGATATTGTCAACCCCTTTATGTTGACTTCTATGTCTGACATTGACCACATTAGTCTTGGGTAGCTTTTTATTCTGGCACAGCAAGATGATCTAATCTGCGGTGTATACTTATGTTCTAGATATGGGATAATCAAAGAAACCTCAGAAATGATTTTTAAAAATCACGATCTAGGATATAGAGGTAATAATACTACATAATCATTGTTTCTAGGCATTTTCAGTGGATGGAGTTAGAAACCACACAAAGTTTATTTTTTAAGGTAAAAAATTGTGAGTTTTGATTTTTTTTTAAATTCAAATTTAGAATTTATAGTACCCGGAGTTAGATGAACATGGTGTTAAGGTTAAAACTAGACTGGAGGAGGGAGACTGGGTGACTCAAGTCAGCTGGGTGTTTGATTTTAGCTCAGGTCATGATCTCGTGATCTGTGAGTTCAAGCCCCAGATCAGTCTCTGTGCTGACAGTTTAGAGCCTGAAGCCTGTTTCAGATTCTGTCCCTATCTCTCTCTGTCCCTCCCCCACCTCTCTGTCTGTCTGTCTCTCTCTCTCAAATATAAATAAACATTAGAAAAAAAAAACTATATTGGAGGCCAAATCTACCCAAGAAATCTGACACCTGCTGCAAGTTTGAGACTCCCTAAGTTCATCTGACTTCATATCAGCTGGCTACAACTTTAAAGTCCCCATGGACTCCCTCAGGTATGAAAATTAGCTGGAATGAATGACAGAATTCATGATTGCTCTACACTTATGATTATAGTTTTATTATAGTAAAATATGCAAATCAGAATTGAACAAAGGAAGAGACGTGCTGGGAGGAATCTGCAATTGGGGTTGAGGGTGGGGTTTCAAGTTTGAAGATTCCATGTTCTCAATGGCATGTTACTTTTGCACCATTGATATGTGACAGTATACACGTGCAGTATTGCTAACCCAGGAACGTCACCTGAACTTCTGTGTCCATAGTTTTTATTGAGGTTTCATGAACTAGGTATTATTGATCAAACCATTATGCACATGGTTAAGCTCAGTCTCCAGCCTCTTCTTTTCCCTGGAGGTCAAGCTTATGGCAAATGGCTCAAAACTCCAACTCAAAGCACATGTTTAGTCTTTCTGATATGGCTAGCTAACATCTAGAATCATCTCATTAACATAACCATACCCATAGACTCACCAGGAGTCTATTGGATAGCATAAACTATCAGGTATGGCCTGGATACCAAAGATACTTATATTATTCAGGAAATCCTAAGAGTTTAAAGCTCACTTCCCAGGAGTTGGGCAAAATTAATTCTTTACTACACAATAATGCTTTTGCTTCATAATCATGTCCCCCTTATGCTAAAACTCCTAGTATATGCTCAGGGGTAAGATTATCCTTGATTTAAGGAATTAAGGAACTAGTAACTATAAGATGGCCTTTTATAAGATGTTATGCCAAAAAATGAGGTCGCAAATGAATATTATATTGTATGGTATAACATACAAGGGCTGGGTGGGTGTGAATGAGAATGACCATAAGTAGTTTAGAGTAAGTCGACTTGTTGTAATTAACAGAACCCCAAATGTAAGTAAGTTTCAACATATTAGAAGTTTTTTACTTGCTCATATAACAGTCCAAGGGCTCCTGGTTTCCATATAGTGATCAAGAATCCAGGCTAGTTGCAGAAGTTGCAGCTTTAACACATAACTTCTAAAGTTAATCTGGATATCACCATCCCAGTCTCCTGGTTGTAGGAAAGAGCATGAAGCAGGGAGTGCAGGAGTCTTTATGGGTTATACCCGGAAGTGGCTCTAGTAAGAATATTCCCAGCAGGAAGGTAAGAACTAATTTGGTGGTCAGTTGGGACTCTCTGTCACACGGAGCTTGAGTTGAACTTTGAAGAAGAAATATGATTGGAGAGAAAAAAGGGAACATATTTTGGGAGAAGCTGGAGAAGAGAGCAAGGCAGATAAGAGTCAGGTTACATGGTTGTGAGAAAGTAAATTGTTGGGAAGAGCTGGAGGCTCTGCCACATGGTGGATATCCAATTAATGTGATGAAATCAGGATGCTAATTTTGATTACTTAAACAGTTTAATCAGAACAATCGTCCCTTTGAGAAATAACTTACCTGTCATCTTCAGGATGCATCACTTTTTATTTTAAAAATTTTATTTAAATTCTAGTTAGTTAATATACAGCGCAATATTGATTTCAGGAGTGATTTCAGTGATTCATCATTTACATACAACACCCAGTGCTCATCATAACAAGTGCCTTGCTAGTACTCATCACCCATCTAGCCCATCCCCCATCAATCTCCCTCTATCAGCCCTCAGGTTGTTCTCTGTCTTTAGAATCTCTTATGGCTTTTCCCGCTATCTCTCCCCTGCCCATATGTTCATCTGTTTTATTTCTTAAATTATACATATGAATGAAATCATATGGTATTTTCCTTTCTCTGACCGACTTATTTTGCCTAGCCTAATACATTCTAGTTCCATCCACATTGTTGCAAATGGCAAAATTTCATTTTTTTGATGACTCAGTAATATTCCATTGTGTGTGTGTGTGTGTGTGTATATACATATACACCACACCTTCTTTACCCATCCGTCAGTCAGTGGACGTTTGGGCTCTTTCCATGGTTCGGCTATTGATAATGATGCTATAAACAATGGCGTCCATGTACCGCTTCAAATTTGTATTTTTATATCCTTTGGGTAAATGCCTAGTAGTGCAATTGCTGGATCTTAGGGTAGTTCTATTTTTAATTTTTTAAGAACCCTCCAGACTGTTTTCTGAGTGGCTGCACCAGTTTGCCTTTCCACCAAAGGTGTAAAGGGTGCATCAATTTTAAAAGGGATCTCATCAGTTAGTACTCTAATCAGTGTGTTATTTATTTATTTATTTATTTATTTATTTATTTATTTATTTTTANTGGTTTTTTTTGTTTGTTTGTTTTTTGTTTTTGCTGTTCTGCTTATGCTCATTGGATATGCCTTTATGAGAGGGGTCAAAATGATCTGCATATTATGAACAGAGCTTGAAATACATTTTTTTTACTTTAAACACAGGTATTATATTTATAGTAAAGGAAGATATCTTTAAGATAGACTACAAATGGGGGCGCCTGGGTGGCTTAGTCGGTTAAGCGTCCGACTTTCGCTTAGGTCATGATCTCGCGGTTCGTGGGTTCGGGCCCCGCGTCGGGCTCTGCGCTGACTGCCAGCTCAGAGCCTGGAGCCTGTTTCAGTCTGTGTCTCCCTCTCTCTCTGACCCTCCCCTGCTCACGCTGCCTCTCTCTTTCTCTCTCCTAGAAATATATAAAAATATTAAAAAAAAAAAAGACTACAAATGAAGCTACTCAAAAGAAGAAAATATGAAGATAGAAAAATATTAAATGATTATAGAGATGTATGAGATATAAATATCCTTTTTATTCTTATCTATTTAGCTGGAAGATGAAAAATCATTCTGAATGAAAGCACTTTGATAATAGTATTTACCATGATTTTGTGTCTACTGATATGAGTTTTGTTCTTATTTCTACTCAGAGCACGGAATTTAATAATAAAGCATAATAACACTGATAATTTTTATTCTTAGTACATAGCTTGACTTTGTAAGGATCTGCAAATGTATAGGCGAAAATATTGCTAGGGAGAGAAATGAATGGGAATAAAATTGTGTGTTACTTGGCCTATACTTCTGACTGAATTTGTTTAGAAT
Source organism: Crocuta crocuta (assembly GCF_008692635.1). Classification (NCBI taxonomy): domain Eukaryota; kingdom Metazoa; phylum Chordata; class Mammalia; order Carnivora; family Hyaenidae; genus Crocuta; species Crocuta crocuta. The sequence continues at coordinate 261,123 of NW_027531581.1, forward strand.
GAAGAATTTCAGTTATTATGCAAGGTCTTGCTTTTGAACATTCAGATCTACTATCTATTCTTCTCTGCCATGCACAGTGCCCTGAGACACTGAGACACTATACAGTATGGACTACATGGATGGGGTTTCTTGTCCCCTGGCTTCGGTCTGGGTTCGGACAGTGAGAGCACTTGCAGTATAGGTCACGGAGAGAAGAAAAATTTATTCCTCTAGTTCCTACACTGTGGCATTGTGCCACAAAATAAATGTAACCTTTATCTAAAATTTACAGCTCCTTTCAGCTAGCTTCCTGTATACAGTGTGCACTCTCTCTCTCTCTCTCTTCCTCTCTGTATGTCTTTCTCTATCTCATCTTGTGTGTTCTGGAGGCACTCCTTAGGACTCTCATTGCTTTAGGCCTGCAGGTGTTAGCATTGTCCTACTGTTACTGGCCCCAGGATACTGCGCTACCTTTTATGGCTTCTTCACAGCCACACCTTTGTAAACAGATCCATTTAAGAAATTCTCCTCACATAAGAAACTTGAGACTTTATTATTTTGGGGCCAAGACCTGCCTGTAGTAATTGGAACCAAGGATTAGAAGGGATACTGAGAGTGAATGTCTTAGTTCAAGAGAAACTTCTTGCTATGGGGCATGCGACATGGGTAATTTTTCGCAGACAATAGCAATATGATCATCTCAATATTCATAGTAGTTGCATGGGATTGGGTGTAGGTAGAGGGCAAGGTATTGAAAGATCAACTGTGAACTTAGTTGCTCTCATGGGGATAATGATTATAAAAGTTAGGGTCCTAGAGAGTGCATACAGGGAAATGAAGAATTTTAACGCTTAGAATATGTATAGAAAAAGGAAGCAGCCTTAAAGGCTATTTAGGAGTGCTATCTATCTTATTGCAGCAGGGCAGATACAACTGACAAAATAATGGACTTAGCTGTGAAGGGTACAGAAATTCAGCCCCAATTGAGTGTTCAGTATTGTCACATCTATTAGCTAAGCTAAGAACAAAAAAGGAGAAACATGGGGACACTAAAATATGGGAAAGAATCATTTGCGCAGACATAGACAAGAGTGACCCAAATCACTCTGAATTTTTTATGCTGGCAGAGGTAGAATCTCTCCTTTTTCTGAAAAAATCAGCTTTACCCTGTATAAAAGATTTTTGATGACAGTATCTGTTGCCTCCCAAGGAGATGTAAAGTAACATAGGACTTCCTCTCACCAAGGCTGACCCAACAAATGCCACTGGTGTATAGCACCCATCCTGGACTATTCTCTAGGGTACAAGCCAGTTATCTGGTAGAAGACTGATTGCATGATATCTTGCATGTTCATCATGGAGGGGACAAAACTTAGTCAGTCTTTCATGATTTGGGTATGGATTTGTATTTCTTGCCCAACATGCTTCTGCTAACACCACTATTAGTGCATTTATAGGATACCTTAGCCATTGCTTTAGCCATTCTTCATGACATTGCCTCCAATCTGAGGACTCATTTGACAAGAAAGGAAGTGTAATAATGGGTGAATTTCAGTGGAATTAACCGGTTTTATCATGTGCCCCAGTGAATAGAAGCAGCTGGATTATACATGGAGGAATGGCTTGCAGAAGCTTAATTACAATTTCAGTTGGGAAGTAAAATTGCCAGAGAAATGAGTCCTATAATACTGTTTTATCCTTAATGATTTTCCCACACTTCAACTTTTATGAAATTTTCTTTCATTTATCAAGTAAGTCCCTTTTTACTCTTATTTTCTGCCCCTCTACATAACCTAAGTGGTTGAAGTCAGGGTGAATTTCTTGGGGTTTATGGAACTAAGCAGATAAAAGGACACTTTTGAAAGGTTTGGCACTTTAGCTATAGAATGTTGCTAGTAATTAGGAAGGTACTTGTATGACAGCCCCAAATTTAATCTGAGAGGTTAAATTCAATTTATAAATGGAGCAAACTGGTTTTTTCCAAAAGTTGTATCTTCAACAAATGTATCTTTTGAAAATGGGAATTTTTTTTTAAACAAAATTCAGATACATTAAAACTATAGATGTGTGCTTCAGTGGGTGAGAAAAATAAATAGTTGGAGACTCTACAGATCTTGGCCCCTATTTCAGAGACAGGTTAAGTAGCCTCTCTGAACTCTGTATGGCATGGTTCTTTACAAAATCCCTGTTTCATTTGTCTGAAGAAGAGCATGTTGAAAGAGGTTTTAAATGCCTATGTCCCAAATAGCAAACTCCGAATGGGAAGCATACAATTTTCCTCCTATTGGTGGTGGAGGTTCAGGGAGGGAGTTGAGTTGTTTGGTGACACAAATTTGTAAAGCTAAACATCTTAGGCTCGAGGGTTTATCTAAGATTACTTGAAGGTTAATTTAAAATTTAAAAATTAATAATTTTTTAAAGTTAGTGCTGAATCATACTTTCTAGCCCAGTATTCCACAACCCAGACAATTGTGTTGAGTTTTGTTTATTTCTCTTAATAGCTACACTCATTTTTCTGGCCCTATCCTTTTTGCTAGAGTTTTTAACATTGAAATGGTATTCCACAATCCTGAAAATTATAATTTTGAAAACCTATCTGATAATTTATGATGATTCTAGAAACTTTATTGACTTATAGTTAGGCTGGATCTCTTCAGGGCTACCCTTTTTTTTTTGTCTTAAATAGTTTATTGTCAAGTTGGTTTCCATATAATACCACACCCAACTGCTTATCCCAACAAGTGTCCTCCTCCATGCCCATCACCCCCTTCCCGTCTCCCCAACCCCCATCAGCCCTTAGTTTGTTCTCAGCATTCAAGAGTCTCTCATGAATGTTTGTCTCCTCCCTCTCCCCAACTATTTTTCCCCTTCTCCTCCCCCATGGTCCTCCATTAAGTTCCTCCTAATCTACCTATATGTGCAAACATATGGTATCTGTCCTTCTCTGCCTGACTTATTTTGCTCAGCATAACATTCTCAAGTTCCATCCATGTTGCTACACTTGGCCAGATTTCTTTCTTTCTCATTGCCATGTAGTATTCCATTGTATAGATAAAGCACATCTTCTTGATCCATTCGTCAGTTGATGGACACTTAGGCTCTTCCCATGTTTTGGCTATTGTTGAGAGTGCTGCTATGAACGTTGGGGTCCATGTGCCCCTATGCATCAGTACTCCTGTATTCCTTGGGTAAATTCCTAGCAGTGCTATTGCTGGGTCATAGGGGAGTTCTATTGTTAATTTTTTGAGGAACCTCCACACTGTTTTCCAGAGGGCATAGCTCCCCTTTTACATACATAAACTTGAGATGTCGGACCACTAATGGTGAAAGCCTAGAGTATTAATGGGTGAATTGTACTTATAGCCATAGACAGAGATCAACACATTAATTGTACACATGGGCAGAAGTTTGCAGCTCCAAAAATCATACTTTCTTGGGCATATTTAACCAGAGGCTATTCTTGCAGCTCATAATTTAGAGATTTTAGCAAGTCATTGACTTGTAACTTTATATTTATATTCTTTTGAACTAAATTGCTGCCAGGTAGAGTATGGATATAGGCCCAAATCAAGAGGCTCCAACAGTCTATAAACAGTATATGTCTTGGTGCAAGGTTCTGATGATACATCATGCAAGTCCCATGGAACTACTTGTGGTTTTTCACAGACATTATGTGCATATTCCTTTCTCCATTTAGCCTGAAGGACACTTCTCCTTTTAGCCTTCGTTTTTCAGGTCCCATCCCATGGAAAACATTCCCCAGTGGCTCAAGTCTGTGATAGGTTTTCATCTAATGTGCCCTTGCAGTGTGCATCCACTGTCTATTTTGCAGATGACTATCTACTCCCTTAAATTATATGCTCCTTGAAAGAAGGAACTGTAATTTTTTATAATTGTGCTCCTGGTAGTAGTTTAATGCTTATGAATATGATCTTTTCTATCTGTGAAACCTAGGTTCAAATTCCAATTTGCCATCAGGTGTGTTGCCCTGGATGAACTATTTGGACTCTGTGAGGCTTAGTTTCTTCATTTGAGAAATGTGAAAAATAGAATTACCTAATACAATATTTTGAAAGTGAAATTGTATATATTCAAAGCATTGAGCTTAGACCCTGGAGGGTATGCATACTCAATAATTATTATAAAGTATTCCCAACAGTTGTAGAATAAATCTTTCAGTTCCCATACATACCTGTTGAGCTTGGATACTTAACAAAAATGGAACCATATAATTGTTTTGAATCATGGCCCACAGGAAAAAGTGCTACTCATCAAGAAAGTAAAAATTAAGGGAAATGAACAAGATCTGACAATTAGTTTCATTTACCTTGCCATTGCAAACATTACCCAACCACCCACACACATATTATTATGTTTGAGTAAGTTATAATATTGCTATGAAAATGTCTTCAAAATACTGAAATTGAGAATTATTGTAACAGTTAGCCTGTTGATAAGAATATTGTTGAAAGAATAAAGTTCAAGTTCACTTTTATGACACAAAGAGTTTTTCATGATCTTTCTTCTTTCTTTTCTAGCCTAGCTTTCTGTGAGCTCCATTCCTTATTTTTAGATTCCTGTCATATGCAGTTTCATCACAAACATACTCATCCAATAGTTTCCATTCCTCCCATTTTCCACAGTAGACACTCAATCGTCTTTCAAGAGTCAGATCATAAGGCATTTTGCTGATAAAACTTTTCCAATAATCTACTGTATAATTTACCACTTTATTTTATGTGTTCCCACTATGCCCTATATATTTTCATGACATGTTTTTTTTCATATGGATGTGTCTTCCTGTAAACCACATGAGGGCAGACTCTGGTATTACAACAAATGCTTACTATATCTAAGCAAAGCAGGAAATGACATAGTATTCTAAGCATATTGAATATTAGTAACTGCAGTGCTTATATCTCAACTCTACTTGTTCTCCATGTACATTAGTAAACACCTATTTGTTTTTCAAATTTTCAGATAAGTCCTTAGGCTCTTATATGTGCATTTGGATATGTGGATCAATGTACTTGAATCAACAAAACATGCTCATAATATTTAGGGATCTGTTACTTTAATGGAGGTCTTATTTTCTCTTAAACACAGTCAGTACATTGCCCAGAGGAATAAAGTAATATCATATGCGAGCAGTGAAAATAGAGAATGTCCATACAAGGCAAACTGGACAGTATCAAATTTGTATATAAAATGAACTTCTATAATTTGGTCAATATAAAAACACTGAATTTAGATTTAGGACCATAGTTTAAGTCAAATCATACCAATAATATGACTATTCTGAGTTCAGAGTCAGATGAATACTGCTTGAGTGAGGACAGTTACAGGGCTAGAATTTACTTTACCCATTGTGCTCAGAACGAGATGAAACAAGATGGAAACTTGGATTAGCCTATTTTGGCTGCTCCCCATTTTACCTATGTTTGAGGGAAGCTGGGTTATGGCTGTCCTTCTGAAAGCACTCATATAATCTCACCCTGTTCTTCCCCTGCCCAAAGAGTTGTTCAGATATAAAGACTGAGATGTGAATGGAAGCCCAGCCTCTATTTGTTAGAAATGTGATGTTTCTTAAAAGAAAGAAAGAAAGAAAGAAAGAAAGAAAGAACAAAGAAAGAAAGAAAGAAAGAAAGAAAGAAAGAAAGAAATGTGATGTTTCTTAACTCCCTGAATCACAGTTTCTGCCTTTGCTAAATGACATTCCATGGGTTCATATGGTATTTGTGAGGATCATGGTAGAATGCACATGAAAGCAGTAAATAAGTTGCTAAACACTATGCAAAGATGAGTTTAGTGTTATAAATCTGTGCTACATCAGGAGTGCCAGTAGGCAGGGAATGTTTTATCTTGAACTCTCCAGTATTTTTCTTTAAAGGGTGGTGTTGGTAGACAAGACTGTTCTGTTACCACATGTTGCGAGGTAGAATGTGAACATGGTGACATATCATGTTCTGGTCCATTCACTGGACAGTGTTTGGGGTAATTGCTTGTAGAGCCCAGTCTTCTATGTAGTTGAGGGTTACATCTTTTGTCTCAACACTTTAAAAATATTCTTGATGGAAATCATTTAAAATATATTTAATGGTGAAGGAACTAGTGAAGAAGGATAGGTGGATTATTTATTGTGAACAGAATGAAATATAAAATATATTCTGGCTCTACCTTATTGTCTTATAAAAAGCATGATCCCCATAATTTTCTATTTTATTAGTAACTCAAGAGGCTTCATTATGATTATGAATATTAGTTATATTTTGCTGTAACACTATGATGACTTCAAGGAACATGTTGCATATTGGGTTATTTGCCTTTACATCGTATAACTCCAAGTTGCATATTTTGAGATTTGATTGTTTTATAATTTTTATTTACTTCTCTGCTGTCTCTTCTCTTCAGTATGGAGTAATACCTATATAGCCCTGTGTTTTGTTTTGTTTTGCTTATTTGCTGATTCCTCATAGTAGTCAAGAAAGAGCCAGGGTGCCTGGGTGGCTCAGTTGGTTAAGCATCGACTTTGGCTCAGGTCATCATCTCTCCTTCTCTCTCCGTCCCTCTCCTGCTTGCTTGTTCTCTTGGTCTCTAAACAAACAAACAAACAAACAAACAAACAAAAAACAAACTTAAAAAAAAAGAAGTCACAAGAGATCTAGTGTATTCCAGATAAGTCCACCTCTCTTATCTTATCTTATAGGCCTCTTTCAGAAGAAGCCTGGTGGGCACTTCAGGACTCTGAGAGCTGCAGAGAGTCCTCCAACTTCCCCCAACCCCATCAGATACTCAAAAACTTTCCCCCAGAGTGTGTCTAAGAGTGTCTCAAGATAGTCAGGGTTAAAAATCAGGAGAGGAAGCCAATGCTTTCCAAGTAATCACTCATTTCCTACACTTTAATCCTCTTTGTCCAGGACATGTAGTTTTTGGCCCCGTTTCTCATTTCTGAATCTCCTCTAATGTGTCTTCTGGAAGTCATGCTCAGTGATAAGCAAAGCCTATCTAGGATTGAAAGAGTGCATATCAGCTCGGACTAAAAAGCATCCATGCCATTTATCAGACTGGGAGGTCAGCCAGGGATAAAAGCAGCTACAAAGTTAACAGGGCACAGCGTTTCTGCAGAGTTCATGCAGCAACCATCAAATGTCACAAGGATTCTCCTCTTTGAATGATTATTACATTCTAGACCCACTTTGCTATACTCATCTATTATTGGAGACAACCATTTGTTAAGCCGCCCTCCTTCATAACAGCATTTAATTCCTAGTTCATTCTTCTTCAAATTTTACCTCAGAAACAGCAACCAATCCAGAACTGATCCTTGCTTCCCTTAGATGCTCCTCAGAATCCTTCAGCAGGAACCCAGCTCTTATAAAGCATGCTTTCCCCTTCCCTCTTGTTGAAAGCTGAATTCCATGATTCCTCTGTAGTACCTCTCTTCATGTCAAGTCAGTAAATCTTATTCTATCAGACTATAGGTCTGCCCCTCATGGTCTTTGGCTGAGTAGAGTGTTAACACCAGTTACTGGCAAATCCCCTTTATCACTAATCTCTTTACTGAACATAATATTAACATCATGTTCTAACTGGATCTGGGACCTTCTGCTGTAGCCCTCCTCAAAGAAAAAGCTATATTTTCCTCATGTGTCTTATACTACTGGGCCTGCAGATGACTATACGTCCATTTGGCTGATTTCATATCATCCTTCTTCTCTTTACAAACACTCAGTGTTAGGGGTGCCTGGGTGGCTCAGTTGGTTAAGTGTCCGACTTTGGCTCAAGTCATGATCTCATGGCTCAGGAATTTGAACCCCGCATTGGGCTCTGTGCTGACAGCTCAGAGCCTGGGGCCTGCTTCAGATTCTATATCTCCCTCTCTTTCTGCCCCTGCCCTGCTCATGCTCTGTCTCCTTCTCTCTCAAAGATAAATAAACATTAGTAAAAATTAAAAAAAAAACTCAAGTTTTATTAAAAAAAATTTTTTTTTTACAAATAATTTATTGTCAAATTGGTTTCCATATAACACCCAGTGCTCATCCCCACAAGTGCCCTCCTCCATGCCCATCCCCCCCCACCCCCCACATCCATCAGTCCTCAGTTTTTGTCAGCATTCAAGAGTCTCTCATGGTTTGCCTCTCTCCCTTTCCCCCACCATTTCCCCCCTTCTTCTCCCCCATGGTCCTCCGTTAAGTTCCTCCTAATCCTCCTATACGTGCAAACATATGATATTTGTCCTTCTCTGCCTGACTTATTTCGCTCAGCATAACACCCTCAAGGTCCATCCATGTTGCTACACATGGCCAGATTTCATTCTTTCTCATTGCCATGTAGTATTCCATTGTATAGATAAACCACATCTTCTTGATCCCTTCGTCCATGGATGGACATGTAGGCTCTTTCCATGTTTTAGCTATTGTTGAGAAAACACTCAAGTTTTAAATCTTATTTCACCAGATTGCTTTGACATCTCTTCCCAAGGTCACCAATGATTTCCAAATTCTGAAATCCAATGTAAGCTTCTCATGCTCATCTTACTTGTCCCATCTGAAACATTCCACACCCCTGATCTCTTCCTTTGCTTTGATGCACTTTTTCTTGCTTGGCTTCCTGGACAACTACTGCTCCTGACTTTTCTTCTCTCCCACTGACTTTTTCTTATTAGTCTCCTTTGCTTTTTTTTTTCCCTCTGATTTCTAAATAATAGAAGACCCAGTTCCTAGTCCTTAGTCATCTTTAATTTCTACATACTCTCAACTCTCAAAGAGCCTTCAAAATCTTAACCAGTCTCATGGATTGTATGTTGATAATAAGCTGATGGCTACCAAATCGTTTCCAGGATGATCTTTTCTCTGAACTCCAGATTTACATATTTAATTGACCGATTGAAATCTCTACTTACATATTTGATGGCTATCTCAAATTTGATGTGTTCCAAACTGAACTTCTCATGTTTTGTTTTGTTTTGTTTTCCAAACCTATTACTCTAGTTTTTCCCTTAGTAAACTGCATTGTATTCTTCTAATTGCTGAGATAAAAGAAATCTTGGAGTAATCTTTGATTTTTCTTTTATAACTCGCAGCCATTCTGTCAAGAAATCATACTACCTGTACCTTCACACTATGACTATAATCTGACCACCTTACATAGTTTCTTCCTTTGCTTCCTGTTTGTTTTTACTTAAATATCACTTTCTCAAGCTGGGTTACATTGGACACTCACACCTGGCCACAGATGTTTCTATTCCCTTCTTCTTAGCCATCGTTACTATTTAACAAACTGTACATTTTAGTTACCTTCCCTTCACATTGCACATGAGAGCAAAGACTTTTGTTTGCTTTGTTTACTGTTATAAACAAATACTATTGTATCCCCAGTGCTTAGACCAACACCTGGCACATTTAGAATTTAATAAATAGTTGCTGGATGGGTGAAGGAGATATTAGTAGTGAGAATTAGGAAAAGTAAGAGATTTAGAGCTGTGTGTATAAGAGCAAATAGGTCCTTGGTTATTATCTCCATGGTTCTCCTGTGAATAAAATTTTAGTTTTATAAAGTAGCAGCTTAATAGCAATAATAACAACTGAGTACTTATTATGTGCAGAAGCCATCCCACATGCTTTATTCACTTCTTATTTAATCCACACAACCATAAGAAATAGCTGTCATCTCTGTTTTACCAATGAGGCTAACCAACTTGTTCAGAATCACCTTCCTAGCAAGTGATTATGCTGAGATTCAAAACCAGTTTCATCTGACTCCAGAGCTCAATTTTTTTCCCCCACTATAATACATGGCTTACTTTTTGGCTTTTGGCTGGTGTTTTGGTTAATGGGGTATTAATGTAGGCAATAAATTTGTCAGAAAAACTGGATTGCCTTTTGAGTTTATAATTTTGTTTATTATGCAAACTTAAGTATAATGCAGTTTTAATGCCTTCCGTATTTGTGGGAGATCTGAATAGCCAAAATGTAGGGCAAGCATTCTTTTTATTTTTAATTGAAAATTAAAGTTTGCTCTGCATCAAAATGTGCATGCATGTAATAGTAGAAAAGGATATGCTTGATCTTTTTTGGTGTATTATTTGGTTATTAAAAATGGAATTTTATTTGGTTTGACTATTTCTCTTGCACTTAAGAGGCAATAAAAAGGCTCTCCTGCAGCTAATTTAAAAATAACAGCAAATTCTCAGGGATGTAATGCAAATATCTGCTGTGAGGCAAAGAGTGCTGCATTTTATTTACTTATTTCTGCATTCATTACATTGATTACACTGCAGTGAGATTCAGGGACCCTAACAATGGAAGAGAAAACTGGATGGGTACATGTGAGAGAAAATTACTGGGCTATCTGTCCTGCATTTGGACAAGACATTGTGAGTTTTGCTTTAAGTTTTGTAAATCATTCAGTTTGGAACTGTGATAAGCAACATCTATTACACTCAATTTTCCAAATGTAAGTTGGAGCATTTTTTTCTTTTGACATATTTTGGTTATAGGATAAAATATATTGATAAATCAATCTACTTTCATATATGAAATTTCCTTTCTTAAATCAAAGAAAATGTTCATTGTCAACCATACGTACTTGAGTGACTGAATGGTATAGGCCTTGGAAGAACCGATTCCTAGCTCCAACTTTTACATTTCTTAATCTCTGTGCCCTGATTTCTTCCTCTGAAAACTCAGAGTAATCCTTATCCTGTTTATTTTATGGGCATAATGAAATCTTCATTAGATAATTTATGAAAATTTACTTTGTAAGTTGGAGTCCCTATGTAAATGTAAAATGATAGTGGCTTTGTTACTATTCTATGGCTAAAAAGCACTATTAAATGTTTTATCAACTTTATACTATCTCCAAAGTTAAGGGTTTTGAATTGTAACATTCACTTTTTAAAATTATTTTTTAGTTAGGAAAGCATTTCCTGGAGTGTAAAATAAGCTATTCATGGACTTAAACCACAGTACTGGTAGCTAATTAAAATTCTAAAACTTACTTGGATTGTATTTTCTTTTTCATCTTCATTTTTTTGTTACTAGTCTAGTTAATGTTGGTATATATAAATTGTTTCTATTTTTTGTGGTTATAAACAAGGCAGTAATGCATATTTGAGTGCATATGCTTTCACATATTTTTATAATTTAAAACTGAGTTTTCTGGTTGACGTGCTATGCAGTTTATAAGAGATTTTGCCAAGATCCTATCTGGGTTCAAATGGAAAACACTTTCTTTAGCCTCTCCCTAATTCTTCCTTTTCTTTTTTTTTTTTTTAAAGTTCATTTATTTATTTTGAGAGAAAGGGAAAGAAGAGGGTGGGGCAGAGAGAGACAGAGACAGAGAGAGAGAGAGAGAGAATCCCAAGCAGGCTTTGCACTCCCAGGTCAGAGCCTGATGTAAGGCTCAAACCAATGAACGATAAGACCATGACCTGAGCTGAAACCAACGGTCGGACACTTAACTGACTGAGCCACCCAGGCACCCCCCTTCTTCATTGTAAATCTATAATTTTAAATCCACAAGATGATCGTCTGAACATCACATTCCATAATATGTAATACTGAATCATAATTTATATGTCAAAAAAGAAAAAGAAAAAGAAAAAGTAAGACTTTTTATTTAATTTCTAGTCTAATTTTATTGTGGTCAGAAACAAACTTTGTAGGGGCACCTGGATGGCTCAGTCGGCTAAACGTCCGACTTTGGCTCAGGTCATGATCTCACAGTTTGTGGGTTTGAGGCCCGTGTCGGGCTCTGTGTTGACAGCCAGCTCAGAGCCTGGAGCCTGTTTCAGATTCTATGTCTCCCTCTCTCTCTGAACCTCCCCTGCTCACGCTGTCTCTCTCTCTCTCTCAGAAATAAATAAAACATCAAAAAAAAACCATACTTTGTATCACTTGTGTCGTTGGTTTTATGGCCCATAGTATGGTCTATCTTAGAAAATATTCTGTGTGCCCTTAAAAAGAGTGTATATTCTGCTGTTGTTAGGTAGAGTGTTTTATCAGTGTCAATTTTATCAATCAGGCTGGTTGCTAATGTTGTTCAAGTTTTCTATACCTGTATTAGCTTGCTGGGGCTTCTGTAACAAAATTCCACAAACTGAATATCCAAAGGTCTAAGATCAAGGTATTTGCAGAGCCCTCCTCCTGAAGGCACTGGAAAAAAGATTTATTCCAAGCCTCTCTTCTGGCTTCTGGTAGTTCCTTGGCTTGTGGTAGCATGACTCCAAAATTCACATAGCGTTATCCCCATGTGCTTGTCTCTGTGTCCAAATTTCCTTTTTTTATTTTTTTAATGATCCAATCCAATCATCTTGGGTCAGGAATCTATCCTACACTGGTATGACCTCATCTTAACTTAACTAACTACATCTGCAATATTCTATTTCCAAATAAGGATACATTCTGAGATCTTGAGGATTAGGACTTCAAACATGTGAATTTTGAGAAGGGACAATTTAACCTATCACAATATAGTTACTGATTTTTGGTCTACTTTCCTATATATTAATGAGACAAGTATTAAAATATCCAACTCTGTGTATTTGTCTGTCTTTATGTTTCCTTACAGGTTTATCAGATTTGCTTTATGTATTTTTCAGCTCTATTATTAGATACATAGCTCTTAGAATTGTTATGTTCTCTTGATGAATTAACTCCTTTATCATTATGAAATAAACTTCTTTATCCTTGGTAAATATATAATGTATTTTGTTTTGAAATTGATTTTGTCAAATATTACTATAGACTCTCAAGCTTTCTTTGATTTGTGTTTACCCATATCTATATATTTGTCTACATATTTTCTTATTAGTTTTCTTTTTTCCCCCTCATTTCTATGTTTGAGTTTATGAGCTATGGATTCTTGGAAATGTTTTTACACACAGGTCCTGTAAAGATTTGATACAAAATGTTTCATAGCTTAAACACTCCTCACTGTGTGAAGAGACTGACAAATCTTACTTAGAAGTGTCATCTATTATTTTTAACCAGATAACATACAAATGAGGCATAAAAAAGAACTTGGGGAACCATGTGGGATGTCTGAGATATCTCCCTAGTTTGTGCTTCTTAATTTTGTGTATCCTTGAAATTATTAGTAAAGTTTGGTCATAATTAAGATCTGTGATTTGTGGGAATCTAATCCTTCCAACAATCAGATCCTTTGCGTTGGCTTATGCACCTATGCATTTAGATGCTCATCTCTGAAAAAAAGAATTTCAATTTTCTAAAACATTTTGATTTTAAGGTTAGGGGATGGCAGGGAAACAAGCTTGCCAAAGATTTATCACTCTCTTCAGATTTAAAACAGATAAATAGTAACTTTAAGACTGGTAACAGTTACTCCATTCAAAGTTCTAATCCCTAGTAAATCTGTTACCATTTTTCCTCTTCTATATTCTAACCTGTTCTACAGGTGGGAGGAGGTTTGCTTGACCTTGCTGAGAAGAGAGATGATTTGTCTAAATGAGGGTCCCTGCTGTTATCTAAGTTCCCTGTTGTCTTGTCTGGTCGGTGTACATTTGCTAGCATATGGTGCTGTCTTTTGAGTTGGTGAGACTCATCTTCTGGTCTGTCTGCAATGCGAGTGAATAGGGGAATGTCTGCCTCCATTTGTGGACCAGGCACCATCTTGGAATCTGCTTTTTCCTGTGGGTCCTCTGAGACTCAGCCATATCATCCCATAAGCCCCAAGCAAGACCTTGTATCACCTTATCCCTCACCTCAATAGCCCTATGTCAGAGTCACTGGTTTCAGATGATGTGAATGCTTGGATATTTTTCATAACCCATGGACCCAAGGGAGTCTCTGGAGAGGGGTGTTTCCTCCTACCATCTTTTGTCCAAATGTTCTTCACAGGATTTTTAATTTGCTGCATCTGTTCTATATGTGGTAGATGATTTTCCTCTGCTTTATGTGCAGACTCTTGTTAATAAACTGAATAATACAGAGCTTGGAATTCTACCTTTTGTCTCTACTCTTAGTACTTGCTGTCCCTTTTGGCTTATCTCTCACAATCTTCTTCTTTCTTTTGTTGAATGGGTGTTTCTCTACAACATATACTTTTACTTTTCACTTCATGACCTTCTTTGAACCCATCCTCTGTTTCCTGATGCAGTAAATCTCAAACTAATACCTAATGGCTGAGCAGTGTAGGAGGACATGATTTATGGGATCATAACCATATAATGGTTTGATATTTCCAAAATTATTGTCCCCAGTTTGTAAACCAAACCAACCCAAAATGAAGGAAACAGATCAGAGAGTGTTCAGATTTTTAATAATGTTTCCAGGGTGTTGGAACTAGATGAAGCTGTAGGGATGAATTACCATTTGTTGGAAAAAAGATTGCCTGCAAGGGGAACTGGAGGATGGCCAAAGAATAGAGTAATAAACGCTTAGCGTTTATTTCACATAGTTTTCTTCATTAACCTTATAAGTTAGATTTGTAGACACAGAGGCATCTGGGTGGCTCAGTTGGTTGAGTGTCCAACTTCGGCTCAGGTTGTGATCTTACAGTTTGTGAGTTTGAGCCCCACATTGGGTCCTGCGCCGACAGCATAGAGCCTGCTTGGGATTCTCTCTCACTTTCTCTCTCTGTCCCTCCCCTGCTCATGCTCACTCTCTCACAAATAAATAAACATGGGAAAATAAAAACCCAGAAAGAAGCATAAACACTCCTTTATGTATGAAGAACTGGGGAAGAAAGTTTTAGTCAAGTTTGACAAGAGCAGACTGTGAACCCTCAAATGCCCATTTTGTGAATCCCAAACCTGTATTTATCTATCATATCCTTCTCTAGGTGCTATAAATGACCTGAGGCTCATGTCTGCAGAACTATAGGCAGTCTATAATCTACCCCACTAGCACCAGTGAAAAGGAGCAAGTAGGCTGTTGTGCCCTATGTGATTTTTCCCCCATATAAGTAAAGCCTGTTCACACCTGTTTTTTCTGATTAAAATCTTATAGATAGACACATAGGTAGGGAGACTATTTCTGAGTGCTGCATAGCTCTAAGAAAAAAGCAAACAAAAAGCCCAGCAGCCAATAAGTGAGATAAAGTTTCAGATTTGCAAAGGAGATAACTATAAATGTACATTGGTGTTTGGGGAGAAGCAAAGTGAAACATTTTTAGCAAAGGGTGTAGTAGATGCTTGAAAATATGTTGCTACAAAAAACCTAAATTGGGCTCAACAGTTCTTGAGACTTTGATCTAAATCAAAAGGTTTCTGGACAGCTTATAGATTTTTTTCTTCCCTGAAACTGTTGAAAGCCCTAGATTTGAAAAGGAATTTCACACCAATATGATTATCACAGCAGCGATAAACTGTTATCTCTACAGAACAGAAGTAGGCAAGTCAGTGTTTTGTAGGACCAGGTTCCCCAGCCATGGAGCTACTGGAGGCTGGACTGGGAAACCCAAACTGAAAACATGGTACGTTATGTATGTTACAAGGATCCTGATGAAGTTTCACCAACATAAACTTCACCAAGTCACTTGAATGTAAATAAGATGCTTTCATATTGAATGGCTTGGAAAAGGCAACTTTTGCTCTTTCTCCACAAATTTTATTCAGTTCTTATTTTTAAAGTTTTATTTATTTATTTATTTATTTATTTTGAGAGGAGGGAGGGGCAAAGAGAGAAGAGAGAGAATCCCAGGCATGCTCTGTGGTGTCTGTGAAGAGCCTAATTCCTGGGACTCAGTCTCTCAAACCATGAGACTGTGGCCTGAGCCAAAATCAAGAGTCAAACACTTAACTGACTGAGCCACCCAGGTGCCCCTCCACCAGTTTGAATTTAACAAGCCAATATAGTTATGCCAGCTAAAATTTTATCATCTGAAGCGATAGTTTCCACATTTTCCAAATTTCACTCCTTATTAGTAAAACATTTCTCTAAATTGTATTGCTTTTATTTAAACATTTTAGTGTTAATATATATTATAAGAGTCCTCACAAATGTAAATTTAAAGCACAAACAAACTGACATAATATTTTAAAATTTAAAAAGGGTTTGTTTTTACGCAAGGGAATCAAGAGCAAAAATAAATGATTGGGACCTCATCAAGATTAAAAGCTTCTGCACAGCCAAGGAAACAACCCAGAAAATTAATAGGCAACCAACGGAATGGGAAAAGATAGTTGCAAATGACATATCAGATAAAGGGTTAATATCCAGAATCTATAAGGAACTCACCAAACTACACGCCCGAAAAACAAACAACCCAGTGAAGAAATGGGCAGAAGATATGAACAGACACTTCTCCAAAGAGGACATCCAGATGGCCAACAGACACATGAAACGATGCTCAGCATCCCTCCTCATCAGGGAAATACAAATCAAAACCACACTGAGATACCACCTCACGCCAGTCAGAGTGGCTAAAATGAGCAAATCAGAGAACTCTAGATGCTGGCGAGGATGTGGAGAAACGGGCACCCTCCTACACTGTTGGTGGGAATGTAAACTGGTACAGCCCCTCTGGAAAACAGTGTGGAGGTTCCTCAGGAAACTCACAATAGAACTCCCCTATGACCCAGCAATAGCACTGCTAGGAATTGACCCAAGGGATACAGAAATGCTGATGCATAGGAGCACATGTACCCCAATGTTCATAGCAGCACTCTCCACAATAGCTAAAACATGGAAAGAGCCTAAGTGTCCATCAACAGATGAATGGATCAAGAAGATGTGGTTTATCTATACCATGGAATACTACATGGCAATGAGAAAGAATGAAATCTGGCCATGTGTAGCAACGTGGATGGACCTTGAGGGTGTTATGCTGAGTGAAATAAGTCAGGCAGAGAAGGACAAATACCATATGTTTCCACGTATAGGAGGATTAGGAGGAACTTGCGGGGGACTATGGGGGAGAAGAAGGGGGAAATAGTGGGGAGAGAGAGAGAGGCAGACCATGAGATACTCTTGAATGCTGAGAACAAACTGAGGACTGATGGGTGTGAGGGGGGAGGAGGGTGAAAGGCATGGAGGAGGGCACTTGTGGGGATGAGCACCGGGTGTTATATGGAAACCAACTTGACAATAAACTATTTGCAAAAAAAAAAAAAAAGCTTTTACTTTTACTCAAAATACTGGTATCATTAATAAAAATATAATTGAATGTGTTTCATTCTTTTTGAAAAAGACGTCTTAACATTTTATGATCCAGTTATTTGAAAGTCTGATTCTAAGGTCATACAGTGTGGAGGAGATTCAATGCCATAGCTAGAGTTCTGTGGATTCTTGAGTGAGTTATGAGTTTTAATAATCACTCCAGTTGGAAACTCTTACTCTTGTTAGATTGTCATTTTCAGTGTCTGATCTCTACACTCTGCTTTGTGCTTAGTGCAGAGAGCCAATAACTCTCCTTTCCCCAAACAGCAGTGTACAAATACAATGCACTGAGATATGTGACATCTCTGCTTTTAAATGTTATTTGGTCCTCCTTACATCAAGACTTTCTCCTTGACCAACTTTGCCCACAGGATCTGGCCTCTTCCTAGTGGACTACTTTTCCTCCTCTCTCTCTCCCTCAAATCTTTCTCTGATTGTTACACATAGTAATTTACTACCTGTCACTCAGCTTCTTCCATATCCAACCATATTTTAGGCTGATTTGTTGCAATAAACCATTAGCCCCAATAAAGAACTTTTAGAGACTTTATTTTTATTATTTTTTTTTCATTTCTTTCTGAGAGAGAGAGAGAGAGAGACAGCATGAACAGGGGAGGGTTATAGGGAGAGGGAGATACAGAATCTGAAACAGGCTCCAGGCTCTGAGCTAGCTGTCAGCACAGAGCCTAACGCGGGGCCCTAACCCACGAATCATGAGATCATGACCTGAGCCGAAGTGGGACGCTTAACCAACTGAGCCACCCAGGTGCCCCAAGAACTTATAGAGACTTTAAATGTCTTTCTTTCCTTTCTTCTTCCATCATCCCTCTGTAGGGATGGAAGAAGACTGGGATTCAGTTTTGCTCTCAGAATGATGCCCCCTGGCTTCAAAAAGAGAAATGGCTAAACATAGTTCTTTTTTTTTAATTGAGATGAAATTCACGTAATATAAAATTATCCCTTTTAAAGTATACAGTTCAGTGAGATTTAGTACATTTGTAATGTTGTGCAACTAACATCTCTGTTTACTCAAAAACATTTTTATTACCTCACATTAAACCTCAGTCCCATTAAGCATTCTTGACTTCCTCTTCTCCCAGCCCCTGTTAGCATCTGCTTTCTGTCTCTATGGATTGGTGTATTCTGGATATTTTATATGAAAGAAATCATGTAATATATGACCTTTTGTGTCTGGTTTGTTTCACTCAGTAAAATGTTTGTGAGATTCATCCTTGTTGTAGCATGTATTAGCATTTTATTCATTTTAATGGTTGAATAATATTCCATTTCTTATACATACCATAATTTATTTAATCATTCATCTGTAAATGGACATTTGGGTTGTTTCTACTTTTTGAGTGTTGTGACTAGTACTATTATGAACGTTTGTGTACAAGCATTTAGTATAATTTTGGTTGTAAATCATTTTTTCATTCCTTAATACTAGTTTCTCTTTTGCACATTTAATCAATTGCTACAGTGATCTGACAGCTATTGGAGTACTTGAATTTTATTTATTTATTTTTTCAATGTTTTATTTATTTCTGAGAGAGAGAGAGAGAGAGACAGCGTGAGCAGGGGAAGGTCAGAGAGAGAGGAAGATACAGAATCTGAAACAGGTTCCAGGCTCTGAGCCTGTCAGCTGTCAGCACAGAGCTTGACACAGGGCTCGAACCCACGAACCGTGAGATCATGACCTGAGCCGAAGTCAGACCCTCAATCAACTGAGCCACCCAGGCACCCCAAGGAGAACTTGAATTTTATATTGGTCACTATTTTGGCTTCCCATTCAGTTTATTGATCTCTGTGTTAGCTTCTGGGAAGCTTGTGTTTTGACTGTTTTCCTAGGGAAGGCGTAGAGACTGGATTTGTCCAATTATGTGGTCCTGGATCAGCTTGCACCTCACTGTGTAAGTGGGAATGAATATTGAGTCACCACCTGAAGACATGCAGTATGAAGTTGACACAAAAGTGGTAGTTTGAAGGAAAGACTCAGGAGTACTGGGCCTTGGGAGTTGAAGAAAAGAGGAAGATTAGTTTAAAATCAGATTCTGGAATTCAGTGGATATGATTTGAGACAAAGACATATTTCTGCCCCATTCCTATGTTGTTTTAGTGCATGTCTCCTATTTTTTTGGCTTGCTTTTTCTTTTTTAAGTTAACTGTATTCATCAGCTACAGGCTAATTGTTACATCTTCCTATTCCATAAATCAGAAACAAAAGACTGCTATCATCACTTTTGTTAGTGATCAGTTTTATCAATAAAAAAGTTTACTTAAACTGTGTCAGTTTTCATGTTAGGCTTCTTTTGCCCTACACTGGAAGCACAAAGAGATAAAACATAAGAAGCAATTGTAAGAAGGAGAGAGCATTATTAACACTCAGTTACAACTTCTGAGCCATGAGTCAACTGCTTATCTACAAATCTATGTGTATGTGTTTTTTCCAGCTAGTCAATTCCTCCTAAATCTTCCAGCAATTGTATAATCAATGCGGCTGCTTAAACACTTAAGGTAGAGAGAGTCAATAAAATTTTCTAAAGAAATTGGAATTAACTCTGTGTTGCCTTTTATTCTTTGGGGAAAAAGATCATATTTACTGTCCATTTGATAGGTTTTTATTTGCAGATTTGTTTGAAGGAGTCGAAATTAAAGCAAATAAACATTGTTAAAGGAGGAATATTTCTTATAGATTAAGAATATTAAGTAGATTTTTTTGTTAATTGCCAATATTTTTGTTTTTTTAGCTTTTTTTGAAGTACAATTGACATAAAATTGTGTAATTTGTAATATGTATGATAGTTTGATAAGCATATACATTGTGAAGTGATTACCACAATCAAGTTAATTCATATTTCCACCACCTCAAATTGTTATCTTTTTTGGGGGAGGAGTCAGAATACTTAAGATTTATTCTCTTAGCAAATTTTATGTATCCAATGCACTGTTATTAACTATAGTCACTATACTGTTCATTAGATCTCCAGAATTTATTCATTTTATAACTGGAATATTTGTCTATGTCTGGATTGTTTACCTAGCATAATGTCCAAATCATGTTGTTGCAATTAGCAGGGTTTCCTTCTTTCTCCTGGCTGAACAATATTCCATTATATGTGGGTATACACACACACACACACACACACACACACACACACACCACATCTTCTTTATCCATTCATTTGTTTGGTGGAAGAAATAAAGGTTGTTTCCATGTCTCAGCTATTTTGAGTAACGCTGCAATGAATATACTAGTAAGATAATTCTTCAAAATACTGATTCCATTTCTTTTGAATATACATACCCAGAGTTGGGATTGCTGGATCATAAGGTAGTTCTGTTTTTAAAGTTTTGAAAAACATCCATACTGTTTTCCAAAATGGCTCTATCAATATCAGTTCACATTCCTACCAACAGTGTACAAGGGTTCCCTCTTCTCCTCACCAATACTTGTCATTTCTTGTATTTCTCATAAAAGCCATCCTAACAGATGTCAGTTGATATCTCTTTGTGGTTTTGATTTGCATTTCTCTGATGATTAGTGATGTTGAGTATTTTAACTGACTACATAGTTGTGAGTCTTTTTCTGGGCTCTCTATTCTATTCCATTAGTCTATGCATCTGTTTTTATGCCAATAACATATACTCTTGATTATTATAGCTTTGTAATATAGTTTGAAATCACATAGTGTGATGCATATTCTTTTGTCTCAATATTGTTTTGGTTATTTGGGGTCTTGTGTGGTTCCTGCAAACTATAGAACTGTTTTTTCTATTTCTATGAAAATTGTCGCTGGAATTCTGATAGGGATTGCATTGAATCTGTACATTGCTTTGGTTAGAATGCACATTTTTACAATATTGATTTTTCAAATTCAAGAACATAGGATATGTTTCCACATATTTATGTTTTCTCCATTTTTTTCATCAGTGTCTTATAGTTTTCAGTGTACAGTCCTTCATTTGCTTGGTTAAATTTATTCCTATTTTGTTCTTTTTGATGCTATCATAAATGGCATTGTTTTCTTAATTTCTTCAGGAAATTTGTTGTTAATGTATAGAGATGCAATTGGCTTTTGTGTCATTGGCTTTTGTGCAATTGGCTTTATCCTGTGCCATTATTGAATTTTACTATTTTTCTAATAGTTTCTTCATGGAGTGTTTCAGGTTTTCTGTATGTAAGATCACGTCATCTGCCAACAGAGACAAATTCATTTCTGATTTGGAGGTCTTTAATTTCTTTTTCTTGCATGATTACTCTGGCTAGGATTTTCAGTATTATACTGAGTAGAAGTCACCATTTTTTTTAAACAGTTGATTAAACTTTAATTTACATATCATAAAATTCACATGAAAATTTTTTTTAATGTTTATTTACTTTTGAGACAGAGAGAGACAGAACTTGAAGTGGAGAGGGGCATAGGGTGAGGGAGACACAGAATCTGAAGCAGGCTCCAGGCTCCGAGCTGTCAGCACAGAGCCCAACGCAGGACTTGAACCCACGGATTGTGAGATCATGACCTGAGGTGAAGTCAGATGCTTAACTGACTGAGCCACCCAGGTGCCCCAAAAATTACAAGTTTTAAAGTGTGCAATTAAAGGAATTTTGGCCAGTGTACAGAGTTGTGCAAACATCATTACAATCTAGTTTTAGAGCATTCTGTTATTCCCAGAAGATCCCTTACATCCATTTTCCATCAACCTCCACTCCTATGCTTAGCTTAAGACAAACACTTATGTACCTTCTGTCTATGGATTTACTTTTATGTAAGTTGCATATAAATATAATCTTACAACACAAGTATTTTGCATCTTGCTTCTTATACTAAGCTTAAAGAGTTTGAGATTTATCTCTGTTGTTACATGTGGCAGTGTTTTTATTCCTTTTTATTGCTAAATAACATTCCATTGTGTGAATATACTACATTTTGTTTTTCCTTTGATGGGTATTTAGGATGTTTTCACTTTTTGACTATTATGAATAATGTTGCTATGAACATTTTCATATAAGTCTTTGTGTTGACATATAATTTCATTTTTCCACTGAGTGGAACTGCTGTGTTATACATAAATTTATGTTTAAGAAACTGCCTTTGGTTTTCCAAAATGTATCATTTCATATTCCCACTAGTAATGTTTGAGATTTTCAGTATCTCTACATCTTCAACAACACTTGATATTATTTGTCTTTCTGTTATAACCATTCTGTGGATATGATGTGGTATGACATTGCTGTTTTAATTTCCGGTTTCCCAAAGACTAATGATGTTTAGTATCTTTTCATATGCTTATTAGTCATTCTTATATCTTGTTTGGTGAACTATTTATTCAAATACTTCACTCATTTTAATTGGGTTGTTTTTCTTCTTGTTATTGAATTTCAAAATTCTTTATGTATTCAGGATACAAATTTTTTATCAAATGTAATTTGAAAATTGTCTCCTGGTTTGTGACTTGCTTTTTCATTTTCCTAATGGTGAATTTTGAAGGGCAAAGTTTTTAATTTAGATAAACTCTGACTTCTCAATTTTTTCCTTTTATGGACTGTACTTATTTTTGTGGCTGTATTTAAGAGATCTTTGCCTAACCCAAAGTTACAAAGATTTTTCTCCCATGGTTTCCTCTAAAAGTTTTATGATTTTAGCTTACATTTATGATTAGCATCCATTTTAATTTATATTTCTAATAAATTTTGATAGGATAGTAATTATAACAGAAGATATTAGATATACTAGTAATAATGGTTGTTTGGTTATAAGAAGCATGAACTTACTTAAGTGTTTAAGTAAGAGTAAATTTATTGGATGAATATGGGAAATCTGATGGAGGCTAATTTTAGAAAGTATAGTTGGGTCTCATGAGAATAAGAGTCACTAGACATCTCTCTCTTGTTCTGTCCCATTTGTTCAAATAAACTCAGATTTGTAGTTCGGTCAAAATGTCCCTTTTCCTCAATGCCTTAGAAAACCAGGTCTGTTGGAAGCATTAGCCATGGATTACTTCATATGTTTTCTTTATTTTCTACCTTTATGTCAACTTCTGGGCTTCCAGATTCTTTGGTTTGGTATTCATTTTTATATGTACCAAATATATTTGGTTCATATATTTCATCATTCCAGAAGGTGCAAACTTAAAAGAATTCCTTTTCTATGTTCTTTTGTTTCCATGGTTTTGTGTAGGCTAGTTTATCAGGTTATCATTACAATGAGGTAGAAATAATCCACATGTTTGACAATTTTAAGATCTTGAATCTTAAACTTGCTTAAATTGTTAAAAAGTGTTAACCTTTCATTGGCACACTATCAGTAAAAAAGACTTAGTGTGACTATTTCACAGTAATTGTCCAAGCTCTGAGCTGTCAGCACAGATCCTGACTCAGGGCCTGAACTCATGAATCATGAGATCATGACCTGAGCCAGAGTCAAACACTTAACCAATTGAGTCATCCAGGGGCCTGTGCTCTTACCTCCCTTTGTGTCTGGGATGCAGGTAAGGATTCACAGATGACAACAGATCTCTATCAAGAAAATTTTCTTACAAAGCCCTTTTCACTCTTTGACCTTTTTCTATATCCTTGGTCTGGCCAATGGTTCCAAAAGTTATGAATATGCTTCTTGGCATTTTTCTCTTTAAGAGGTGAGTATAAAGATTTTGCTCACACCCACTTTGGTATTAGAAATCAATTGTACTCATGCCTTAGTAAAAATTGATGCAGGGAAAGTCTTCTTCATACATTCAACTAAAATAACATGTAATTAGAAATCAATGCAACTTTATCTTATGAGCTAAAGCCAGGCAAGACCAAGCACAGAATGCCTTGGGTAATTCTATGTACACGGTAGGGGCACAGTTTCAAAAAGAAAAAGAAAAAAAGGTGAGGATGAAAAGGAAAAGAAGCAATAGCAAGGAAAACATTGTCGGCTGGGAAAGGCCAAATAGTATTTCTGATGAATGATATTTCTTTACAAGAAACAGCTTTGGGCCAACTCATTCAGCGGATCACATGCACCAACAGATTTCACAGGAAGAGACTAGTAGCCCAAATCATACTTTTCCCTCTATGTGGTGAAAAAAAGATAGTTACTCATCTTTAGGACATCCAATTAGCCAAACCCAACTGAAATCCAGAGATCTAGGTAACTATTTATACAGTCCACATAACCCAGCCGCCTGGAGCACAAAGCAGAGAGAGACAAGTGCAAAATAGATGTAGAAGGAAATGGAGGGTGACTAACCCATTATGGAAGTTTTTAGAGAGTTTACAATTAAAGTTTCCCAAGTTCTTATTAAGGGCTTATAGCTGAATGGAGATCACAATTTAACATTTGCAACAGAAGTATGTCACCTAATGCCTCAACTATGCTCCAGCCAATATTATAGTCACTATGTGACATGTTATAAGGGCCTTTCAGATTCCGTTTTTTAAATGAAGTTAAAAAGTTCCTGTATCCCCAGTAACTAGCTCAGTGGTTGACACACAATAGGTATTCAATAATTATTTGTTAATGATATTTTTGAATAAACACTACTGTTTTTTTATTATTCACATTTAATATTTTTTGTAAATGCATTTTTGGATTTATTTTTGCTCTTATATAAATGGACTTTTTGTGTCCTTTATCATTTATTTATTGGGACCATAAGTAGTTTTTGTAATTAAGATATAACAGTTTTGAACATTCATGCATCAAGCCATGTAGAATGAAGTTATAAAACAAAATCTATCAGATGCAAAGATAGCTAAAAAGAAACAGTTTGAACAGTAGTCTTCAACAGATTGTTTATGTTCATTCAAGTAAATAAAATAAATGTTGAGATTTCAGCTCTGAGGACTATGAAGGAAGCATGGTATAGATTCCATTCTGATGAGGATGGGAAGATTGGCAAAGAGACTGCCAGCTCTCAGAGACAGTGACACAGAAACCATAGATCACAGTGATTGTGAATAGAAAGTAAATAAGTGTGCTAGAAAGAGAGAGAGAGAGGGAGAGAGAGAGAGAAAGAGTGACAGTGTGTGTGTGTGTGTTTCCTCTATCTACTGTCTACATAACATCTCAAAAGCAGTTTTGGCTTCAAACTGATTCTCAGTACCTTGTGTTGGAACATTGCTAAGAAGATCAGAGTAGATAGGCACAGCCATCTAATAGATAATTTTCAATTTCAAATGATGTTGAACTAGGCTTAATCCTATATTCTCATTTTTCTTTATATTATTACAAGCTGCATATTAAATGTTGTTTTGCTATAGCCTTTGAGGTGGCTTGATCCATCCTCAGGGGCCAAAACAACCATGAAAACAATCATCTTCCTCCATGCCGACAACATGGCTCATCTTACCATAGCATCATTTAAGGAACATGGGGATACTTTTGCCTAACTACTGCTAGAAATAATAGTTTAGGTTGTCAAACCATCTCCGATGGTAAAATTGTTACACAAAATAGTCCTGTCCACAGTCAGCTGGATTGAGGGCATTTTGCACTAATGACAAAGAAACTGACAGGAGGTGGTGCTATTCCAAAGCAGAGAGAAGTAATCCTGAGGCTCTTCCCTTTGAAGGTGGATGTCTATAACAACTGCTAGTCTTTTTCTGTGCTCCAGCCACAAAATTTGGGTTTGTTCTTCATTTTTACTTTAGACACTCTGGCAGACTCCATTTAGCCGTTTTAATCACTGGGGGAAATCATATAATATATAGGTTATACAATAGAAAATCGACAGGTTAAACAAATATGGCACCAACTTGTAATGTATATGAAAATAGAAATTAAACCTGCAATTTTAGATATTGTAAGATCTAGAAATTTCTTTGCATATATTTCAGAAAGCTTTATGGTACTGTGGAAAATACAATTGCTATACTGTAGAGATAATTATTAGATAGAATGAACTCATTTATTGCTTTGTCAGCAAGAAAAATGCCTAAAAATATAATATGGTAAGTTTACTAATGTAAACTTGGGAATGAGCATCCAAAACCAATGAATTATAGTTTGATCAACTTTTTTTTTGCTATTTTCCGGCTCTACTAGTTACTGAATATCACCAAAAGAAAGCAAAGGGAAGAGAAGAAATGGAAAAAAATGCTTAATGAATAGCAAATGGAAAAATGTATTACTATTTATATATTCTTACTTTCAGATAGAGGATATGCTAAATGTATCTTTATGTGTTTACGTCAAAATTATCAAACTTTTCAAAATTCCAAAACCTCTTATCATGATTTTATGATACATATCTGAATATAATTAAAGATATCCAAGTGAATATATCTGTGTACAGTTAAATGTGTTACAAACTCTGCTTGTTGGCCTAGTCATTTTAAACAGTATTCAAAACAACCAAAAACAAACTAGGAATGACAGACACTCGCTTGAAGTTTATTTTAATGTAATATAACCAGAAGATAGTACTAAATCTCACCTTATTTGCTTGCTGTTACCTATTCAAAACTGTAGTCTTAACAGAACATCACACATAGTAGTGACTGAAAATAAAAACATGGCAAATTGCTGGAGAATTTGAAGTGTCAGACTACTAAGAGTAAATGCATAACTGAGATTAGCCAGTTGAATGTGCCATTCAAGAACGTTTCTAAATATGTCTCTAGGGTACTTGGGGTCACTGGGGTGTAGAATCAAGAAAGTGTAGATAAGTATGAGTGTAACTTAAGAGAGCCGAAGCCTCAATCAGTCTCTATTGCAGTCAAAAGAAAATTATATTAACAGAGAGGGAGAAGGTTTGCCAAGAGCCTAGAAATGAGGAGCTCAAGCTTTTTGTTTATCTCTTTTCCAGGAAGGGAGAGTCCTTATAACCACTCAAGAATTGTGTCTTTCCCACCCACCTCTACTAAAGGGATGAGTGCTTTGGCCGTCACAGCTCAGTGGCTCATTAAGCAGTGAATTCTCTCATTCTGATTCTACAATTGTCCAGCAAAAATTTGTAGATTTTAATTACAGAATTTTTATCAGGGAGACAAATAGCAGATCCTTTCTATCCCAACATCAAATAAGTTAATTGAATAATTTGACAAATATTTATTGAGCATCTTTTTTATGACTGGGGACTGGGTCTTAGATCTATATTATTTAATGAAATAAGCATAATCTTTTGCTTCTTGGAGTTTAGAAAATATTCTTACTCATTAGTGGTTATTTATCACTATTAACAACATTATGGGAGTGCTGAGGTGGCTCAGTTGCTTAAGCTCCAACTCTTGATTTCGGCTGGGGTTATGATCTCACAGTTCATGAGATTAAGCCCCGCATCTGGCTCTATGTTGACAGCAAGGAGGCTGCTTGGGATTCTCTCTCTCCCTCTCTGCCCCCCTCCCACTCACTCACTCTCATTCTTTTTCTCTCTCAAAATAAATAAATGAACATTAAAAAAGAAAACATTATAATACAATACTGTATTTTTTGGGGCTCTATTTATTTCTTATTTTTATCTGGACTCCTATAATTTGATTAGCACATATTAGTCACCCTGATTTGTGTTGCTCTGTATGCATTATCAAAAAATTACTTTTTAGAGATGGAGGTGAGACTAAGATTGACTCTACTGTCCCCCAAATGGCTTTACAGAACACACATAATCTGCATAGTTAGCTTGTCACCTTCAATGACATCTCTACCTTCTTTCTTCTTAGCTGAAACAAATAATATTTTCAGAAGCAGTGATGAGATGAGATTTCAAATGAAGTATGTCAAAAAGTGAAAATCATCTTCATAATCCTATTCCTGAGTAAGGATAATGTAAGAGGGGATGTATTGATACTCAGATTCTTACACAAATTAGAATAGATACAAGTGAGTTGCATGGTAAGTCATCTAATTTGGTCTACAAAACATATTATTATTTCATTTATAAAATCAAAGCACAAATGTTACTTTAAAGGAGTTTATTTAAAACAACTTTATAATGTGAGATATTTTGTTTGAAACACATTCTTTTTCTAAATTTTTCAAATCTTTCTCTCTTTATTTCTTCCTTCTTTCTCTCTCTCTTTCGTTCTTTCCTTCCTCATAGCCCAGGTTTTACTAATCTTCCCTATGACAATAATCTCTGTCTATTCTAGGCTACGCTCTAATGTTATGTGCTTTTGTTTAGCCTTAGTATTAACTGCAAGTTCTTACATATACAAAGACCATTTCAATGACTATATCCATACTACTAAATTATAGATGAAGCTTTATTTTTGTTTCTGTACAACTACAGTCTCTAAAAACTGTATGGACACCTCACTTAACACAACTAGAAATGTTTCACAGTGGGCTTGGCTTTTTCTTCATTTACCTAGATGGTTTTGGTTAGATAAGTAACTTTTCTACTGGAATCTAAGCTCATAGTACCACAATTACTTCCTTTGTGTCATTATTACACATCTCTGTTTTTCTAATTTTACAGTATAACCTTTGTCAGTATAGGTTATAATGGGCTCCTTTGAGGACAGACCATTTTCATTTTGAGTAACAGGAAAATACACACACAACCCCACACACAATATAGGTGCAAATGTGTCTGAGTATGTATGTGCGTTTTCATACATTGTAGATTTTATATTTATTAATGTTATGGATTCTCAGAGAAGCAATGAATGCAAAATATAAACTGAATACAGTATTTCTGGAGTTGTGGCTCAGGGATCTGATTCAGAATTTTTGTTGTTGCTCTTCACATATATTTATGGCAGTTTATTTTTATTATTGCAAAAACAAACCAGTCCCCAAAAATTATGCCAAAAAGAAAAGCAACAGTAAAAACAAAACAGTGCTACATATGTAGAATTAAGAAATGATCAATAAAATTATTCTATGTAAAGCTAAAGACATTTATACAAGTGATAAACCAATGTTTACAAATAATTTTGACATTCAGACTAAAAAAATATCATCAGTCAAAAATGTCTAGTATGTTATTTTTCAAATATGAAAGACAAAGATACATATTAAATCATTAATATTTGTTATTTCAGGTATAGAAAAATTATATTTATTTTAATTTTTTACTTTGTATATTTTTTACATGTCTATAGTAAACATGTTTTTTACACTTGAAACCAACAAACCTTATTAAGATAATTTAGTTGTATTTGTTTTATAGCTTCCTTCTTCAGTGTGGCCTCTTCTCTGCCTTTGGTTGTGGAGTTTATTCTGTCAGTCTTCAGGTTGATTTCCGGGGTGTTTAAGATGATCTGATAGCTCTGTAGTAGTGTTTGTGGGCTTGACGAGCATAGGATCCCCCTAGCCCGCTGCCATCTTCCTGTCCTCCTGATTCAGACCTTAGCTGTAGGATTTAGGGAAGTCATCTGATTTCTCCCAGGTTCCTTTCTTCCATCTCTGATTGTAGAAATTGGGATGGAAGATATTTAAGAACACTTTCAACTTTATAAATTCATAATTGCAGCTTATTTATAAATAAACTATTGAATATCGAGTATTTGAGAAAATTTGAGATACTCTAGTTATTTAAAGAAGCTAATGAACAGGGTGCTTCATATTCAATGAATCATCATATGAAAAATATGTAACTTATGAAGTATAAATACTCATATTACACAGTTAAAGGTAAAATAATAAAAATATTTTATACAATTTTCTTTTAAGTTTTGGTCTTAGAGAAGAGGATTTTGAAGATAAAAATAAAAATAATCAATTTTAAGAGCTATCCTCTGCATATATTAAATGCTCATTACATTTGTGGATTAAGATAGAGATAGTACTTTTTTCCAGTTTTACTGAGAAATAATTGACATAAATCACTGCGTAAGTTTAAGGTGTATGGAATGATGGTTTGATTTACATATATTCTGAGATGAATACTATAACAGGTTCGGCTAACATCCATCTTTTCATGTAGAAAAGAAAGAAAAGAATAAGAGAAAGAGAAAAAGAAAAGAAAAGAAAAGAAAGAATCTCTGTGGTGCAAACTCATAGGATTTACTCTAACAAATTTCCTGTATATCATACAGTGGGGTCAACTTTAGTTGTCATGTTGTTCATTAAATCCATAGTGCATGTTTATATTATAACTAGAAGTTTGTATGTTTTGACCATCTTCCTCCAATTCTCTCTCCCTCCACCCTCCACCACTGGTAACCATAGTGCAATCTCTTTTCCTATGCGTTTGTTTTTTAATTTTATGTTATTTTTTAGGTTCTACATACAAGTGAGATATATAAAGTTTTTGTATAAAATATATGTCTTTGAGTAATTTTATTTAATATAATACCCTCAACATCCCTCCATGTTGTCATAAATGGTAGAATATCCCTTTTTTGGCTAACTAATATTCTAATATAAATATATGTATCACAACTTCTTTATCCATTCATGAGTTGATGGACAATGAAGTTGTTTCCATGACTTGGCTGCTGTAAACAATGCTGTTTTGAACGTGGGGGTGTAGGTATCTTTTCAACTGAATGTTTTTATTTCTTTTGGATATATCCCAATAAGTGGAATTGCTGGATCATACAGAAGCTTTATATTAATTTTTGAGGATCCTTTATACTGTTTTCCATAGAGGCTTTACCAATTTACAATTTCACCGAGAGCACACAGAGGTTCCCTTTTCTCTACATCCACCCTGGAATTTGTTATGTCTTACCTTTTTGATGATGGCCATTCAAACGGGCACAAGGTGATATTTCAGTGTGGTTTCAGTTTGCATTTCCCTAATGCCTTTGTGATGTTGACTGTCTTTTCATGTACCTGTCGGCCTTTCTTATTTCTTCTGTAGGAGAGCTCCTCTGGCTACTTCCTTACAGTCCTTCTATGGTGTTGCATGGTGCTGATTCCTTTGATTTTAAGGGTCCCTCATAGACTTCAGCATATCCTGACTCAGTGTGAATCCCATGAGAGCAGAACTGAAGGCAAGGGCAGGGGTGAGTCAGCTTATTTGTGAGAGGATACCAGGATTCAAAAGTGAGGGAGTAAGGAGAATAAGGAGAAAAAGAGCAGAAGTCAATGGAGATTGCTGCCTCAGGCCACACGGGCTTGAACTATGACAAGTCCATCTGGGAAACAGGAGGTTGTTGATCTAGTCCTGTCTGCTGTTTGAAGGTTGCATTAACTGCCCACATACTGGATTTTGCTTGTAGGCAGATTTGGTGCTCTCTCACGATGGTGAAAAAGATTCTGGGGCTTGGTAGGAACTTTGAAGTGTCACGTGTCTGAACTCTGTCCCACAATTCTAGGTTAAAGAGGAACGTGACACAGGGCCAAGAGGTATTTAGCACACACTCCATTGAAGAAATCAGTGGTTCCAGATTGGTGCTTCTGCAAAGGAGTGAGCCCAAGCAGGTCTATTTCCGTGGAAGAAAAGATGGAGAGCCCTGGTTTTCAATCTGTTGTTCTTGGAGCTCCTCCTGAAGGTGTGGGACAAAGAAATATGTTCAGATCTTAATTTATTACCTTCATTCAATGAAATGGGTTTAGTTCAAATTGATCTGGTATACATATTAAAGTTCTGAATGAGCTCTTGTACTGAGGCTAAGAAAATTGATGAAAACCATGAAGAGTGGTGATTAAGGGTGTGGACTTAGGCTACAAGCCTGGGCTTCACCACTTAGTAACCAAATGAATGTCAGGGAAGTTACTGAAGGGTCAGTTTTTATATCCTGTGACATTTCATTATGAAGATGATTTGAAGGCAGGAAAAGGCTTAGCATGGTCCTAGCACGGTGCTGATCCCGCTGTGGAATTAAGCTGGGTAAGAAGCTTTGAGCAAGGGGGGCACACGAAAAGCCTGTGAACCTGGTGTGGCTCTAAGGTGGGCAAAAAGAAATAGAAATTTTACTATTAGGAGTTGTACACTTTGCCTAGGGATGACACTGATAATGGGTGTCTAAGCATTAGAGGTACTGTTTTAAGCTTGACAAAGCCAAAGTCCAAAATTTATATGTACTTTATGCATTTGAAAATTGTACAGTTTTTAATAGTACAATTAGATTCCACTGCCTTCTTCAAACATTATCATTTTAAAGTTCAGATCTCTGCACACTTCTTTGTATAATTTCTTGTTTAGAGCAGGTGGAGTTGGTGTGTGTTGATGGTTATACAGTTATTCCATAATACTGATTATATCTTTTTGGCTCTGAATATGTATTTAGCATACTAGCTTTCATTTCATACCAATTGTAATCCCATCTGAAGCAAATTAGAGGATAGATTAATATGCTACATATGCAAACTCAGACAAAATGGCTAAAAAGATTATTTTTTGAATACCAATAGCAGAACTGAATATTTAATGTTGCTTTAAAATTTTTATTCTTCTCATTTAATTTTTGAATGTTCCTTTTATTTTTCTCATACTTTAGGGGTGTAGCCATAATTTCTATTTCCTGGGTCTTTTGTGTTAATTGTAAGTTTCTTTTATAAGGAAGTAAATTTAATTTAAAGGAAATTACTGAATATGTCTTCCTCAAATGGAACAATACCTATAAAGTTAATTTTATTATGTATTTTCATTAAATAGATTAATAGGCATATAGTTAACTATTCTTGTAATTGGAGATGGTTTTATAAATAATGAAGACTTGAATTGCTAGTTGATAGAGTTCCTCACTCTTCTATACCACTCATACTCATATAATACATTAACTATTACATATATACATCTAATCTTTGCACTGTTTTTGTCTATGTTATCTGATTAATACAACATTCTATGCAGTAGGCGTTACTCTCCTGTATTTAGAAGAGACAATTAAGTCGCACAAAATAATTAGCTTAATGTCACAATGATACTATGTGACAAAGAAGAAATTAGTACCTAACTCTGTTTGACTTCTAAGCAACGATTGTAGTATGCATCTCCAAAAGATATTCAATTTACAAACCAACTTCAGTATTTTGGGGGGTCATTTTGTTATAGATATTCAAACTTAATGAACATCCTGTGACTTTATCCCAAGATGATTTATTCCTTATATGAAAAGAAATCTTAGACCAGTCAGTATACCAGTTTCAGAACAATTTTTAATCCAGAGCAGCTTGAGATATCTTGTATTTCCCTCCATCAACCCTCAGTTTGTTTCCAGCATTTAGGAGTCTCTTATGGTTTGCCTCCCTCGCTCTCCTTAACTATTTTTTCTCCTTCCCCTCCACTATGGTCCTCTGTTAAGTTTCTCCTGTTGCATGTATGGTGTCTGTCTTTCTTTGCCTGACATATTTCACTTAGCATAATACCCTCGAGTTCCATCCATGTTGCTACAAATGGCCAGATTCCATTCTTTCTCACTGCCATGTAGTATCACTTATTCCTAAAGTGACCACCTGTTAAGTACTTCCTGCATCAGGAGCTATGTGATTGCTGGGAATACGGAGATGAGGGGTGTATCTTGTGCCATACAGGGTTTTGTAGCATAGTGAAGGATATAGATAAGAAAGGCACCAGGCCACTTTACAGTAGGTGACAACCCTTATGATAGAGGAATAAACAAAGTGTGATAAGATGGGATACAAAAATTTTCCAAAGGCAGTAATAGTGTAATGTGGCTGACTCAGTCTATTTGAAGGGACAATTGAGTGTCCTGGGTGGGGAGTGTCACCACAAAGCTGTTCATAAGGTTGAGAAAAATGATGGGGCAATAATTCATATCACTTCTCTGGCTACTCCAAGGCCATTGACGGAAGACACTCACCAGATGGCAGCTAGAACAGGTGTTTCTTTATCACAGGACAAGTGATGGATGGTTTAGGCTTCTACTTGCACAAATTTCCCTGGTATGAACTCTGGATGGGACTGGAAATCTCTTTTGCTTCTTCCCACATATTACCTCCCCACCCCGCCCACTGTCCCCAGCAGATTGTTGTTGTCCTACAACTTACAACCAACCTAACTCCTCTTTTCCCTCCTAGCCACATGATTCTCACCTGACCTCCTGAAGAAAGGCTCATTTAATGTTTCCTCAAACTTTTTCTGGACAATTTTTTGACAAAAACACACCAGTGCTGAGCTTCCTTTAGTTCCTCTGCTTCAGACTCCAGGAGTTATTTTTCCTAATAATAAAAACATGCATATTGCAAATCAAAGTCACCACATTTGAAACTTGCTTGTGATAATGGCTCTAGAAGTCTATTTTGTGGAGGCTTCTGATGGGTACTAAGAACAGAAGGAAAGGACACCTGGGTGCCTCAGTCAGTTAAGCCTCTGACTGTTGATTTCAGCACAGGTCATGATCTCCTTGTTCATTGGGCTCTGCACTGACAGAGGAGAGCCTGCTTGGTTTCTCTTTCTCCTTCACTCTCTGCCCCTCTCTCTCTCTCTCTCTCTCTCTCTCTCTCTGTCTCTAAATAAATAAATAGTCATTAAAAAAATAACAAACAGAAAGAAACAAAACTATAAATATTTCTTTTTCTATTTTAGGAAAATGATTTCTGTACATAATTTAGAGGCTCAAATAATTTTCCAAGACTAGTGATGAAATGCAATAGTCCCTGGCCCTTTCTCTCACCACTCCCAAGATTTTCTCTGCAGATACCACCATTTTCAACACTCTTAGCTAGTCTTTTTGACATTTGCCTCTATGTTTCAAAAAAAACTTGCTTGTCTTTAGTTTTATATATTGTGGTAAGCAGAGTAATGGCCCCCATATATGTCTACCTCCTAGTCTCCAGAAATTGTATGTTGTGAGTGGCAAGGGACAGATAAGGTAATGAATGGAATTACAGGTGCTAATCAGCTGGCCTTAAGAAAAGGAGGTGAATCCAGGTGAACCTAATGTAATTGCAGTTTCCTTTAAATGCAGAAGAGGGGCCTGAAGATTCTGTGCGAGTGGTGTGTTGCAAAAAAGAAAAATGGCCGGTCCTGGCTTTGAGGCTGGAGGATTGAGGCCAAGTGGAAGAGCTGAGAAATCCAAGAAAACTGATTTTTCCCTAGACTCTCCAGGAGAAAAACACAGGCCAGCTGCACATCTTGGTTTTAGCAAAGTGAAACCCATTTTGGACTTCTGAACTCCAGAGCTGTAAGTTACCAAATTAATGTTTTTTAAGCTGATGAATTTGTAGTCATTTGTTTCAATAGCAGTAGGAAATCAAAACAGATGTTATCAGTGGATTTCATACTATGAAACATGAGGATTTAATTTTCTTTTCTCTGCTCAGTGTTTTCAGTAGGGATACATCACAATATTGGTTATATTTCAATTCAGTGTTTATATTTTTAGGGCCCTTTCATACTTTCCCAGGTGAACTGTATCTTGGACAAATGCTAATTTTCCCTGTAGCACTGCAGCAGGTTGTGTTTGCTTGGTTTTGAAATACCAGTATCTTCCTAGGCAGAGGCAAATGGGAAGTACTTTTTTGAGGCCTGTAATGTGTGAGATATCTTCATGCTGCTTTCATGTTTGATGGATACTTAGCTGGATATAGAATTCTATGTTGGAAAAAAATGTTTTTTTCCCATATATTTTGAATCCATTGCTTCAGTTTGCATTGGTCTTTTGTATTTTTTGTTGTTTGTCTCCTTTGCTTTTTGCCCTTAATAATGATACAACACACCTACAGAAAATGATATATTCATGTGCCTTGCAACAAATATTTTAAAGTGATAATAGTTTTCCACTTGGGTCAATAAATGGTACATTGCTGGCTCCAAGGCAGCCTCTGTATTTACCCTTTTGATTTTACTACTTACTCCTTTAAAGGCAATCATTTTCCAGATACATTTGTTAATTATTCTGTTATATTTTGGTTTTTACTACCTATGAATGCTTTTCTAAACAATATATATCAGTTTTTCCTACTTTTTGAAGTTGCTATCAATAGACAGTGATTATACATAATCACGTATCTTCCTACTTTGCCAAATACTATGATCATTAGATTTATCCAAGTTGTTAGAATAGGCTGCATTTCATCCATTTCACTGCGGTGAGAGTGTGCCATGGCTTGACTTCGACCATAGTTTACTTATGTATTGTTGTTGGTGGGCTTCCTGGATTTTTCCATGTCTATTCACCTTTAGCTTCCAAGTTGCTGTTTATTTGTTGTTGACCTTCCTTACTTCTTTTTAGTTGTCTATCTTAAAATCCCTTACGTCTTTTTTTCTCTTTAATGATATTTTACTTTTATTTTCATGGTGGGTTGGGGGAAAGGGTTGGGAGGTAAACTCTATGTTTAAATGAAGCCAGGATTGTTATGTTAAGATAATATCTGGTACTGTAGCTATGGAAATTATTGTAAATTTTTTAAACATTAGAGTTGACTCGTTCTTTTTGCTCTCATAAAACCTGACTGACAATCTGGAGATTATGTTGAAGTGGCATTTTGCAAAACCTAAAATGATGAATTGATTAATTCAGGAGATATCTTAATATGTTTGATGGAAGGATTCTGCTGTACAAAGAGAATGGAGATACTTGCATATGTAAGAGACAGGGCAACCATAAAGAATGAAAATGGGCTTTGGAATTTGTAATACCACCTAACCATCCAATATCTTTTTTTCTTAATGTTCCCTTTAGAAAGACTAGCTAGAATGATCCTTTGTTCACGAAGAAATACACGTTCTGCAATGGCAAACAGAAATAAAATGGTGAACTAAAAACATTTTTTGATATTCTCTGACCTGCAGTGCATTTCAATATCCTCCTCATCAAGTAAACAGGCAGATCATTCTTATTTTGACCACTGTACCTCAACAGAGCTGAGCATACACAGCAGCCAATAGATATTTTGGCCATGGATAGTAATTATACTTGAGTGCAGACCCAGATAGAATCATATTCAATGAAATTGTAAAATAGGGTTTATTGTTTCTAGGCAGTAGCACACAGCAAAAGGGACAATATAGGTAATTAAATACAAGTGATATAAACACATACTTTATTCTCATTGCTAACTATAATTATATCACATGAATCACAAATTGAAAGCTTTATTTCAAAAAGTGCAACCTAATTATTGCACTAATAAAGCTCTTCTTTAACTCCAGCTATGACCTTGATGATTACAGTTTAAAGAAGCTGTATTTAAAAGTGTTATTCTATGTAAAGAGTGTTTTGTTTATCAGTTCATTAAATGACTGTAAAACACTATTGACTTAGGTTATATAGGATAATGGTAAATACACCTGCATTATCATATATAAAAAAATATATACACATAAATACAGCTACCTTAAGTAAGTGGAAATAATAAACATGAGGGATTTTACTTATGACCTAGTGGTGTGCAAAGACCATTTCTATGGTGTGTTACACTGTCTGATCTTCAAAGGAAGGTATTGTCGTATTTTATTGACAGAAAAATGGGGTTACATGGAATCATGTTACCTCTGTAAGA
Source organism: Crocuta crocuta (assembly GCF_008692635.1). Lineage (NCBI taxonomy): Eukaryota > Metazoa > Chordata > Mammalia > Carnivora > Hyaenidae > Crocuta > Crocuta crocuta. The sequence continues at coordinate 298,513 of NW_027531581.1, forward strand.
GATACTGAATTTGCACTCTTTTTATTAATGAATGAAGCATTTTTACAAATATTGGTGATGAGTATTCTAAAGCAGAAACCTTTTTTTTTTTTTTTTTTTTGTGGAGCATTTTAGTTAACTCCATTATGATCCCTACTACATACAGCACAAGACTTGCTGCTGGTTTTCTTTATATTCTTTTTTTGGGAAATAGATGTAACATTCCTGTGGAGAACAGAAGGTGGCAGTCTGCCTTCTATCTTGTGATATTTTCCACTTCAGTGTTTATTTTAATTCTTCTCTGTTAAGAGTCAGAACAGCACTCTGTTGGCGAGTTGATTGTTTCTTTGTGGTTAATGACCACTTTTGCACTTATCAAAAGGCAAGGACACATTCCATGAAGTGTAATACCAAATGAGGCACCAACTGTCATTGACAATTCAACAGTAAACAGTGGTTAAAGTTTGACAAGGTCCCTTACAGTTTACTTGCCCATATGAACAACTTGTCTCCTGAATGACCGCCTCTTCATTCTGTTTTATATAGACATGAGTAATAAAAAAACAAAACCAACAACAACAACAAAACCATTTAGGTGTATAAGAGCACTTGGGAAAGATTTGCTCTTACCAGTTCCACATATACTGAAATTGAGAGTTGATTAAATGAGCATATAGTGATGTAGTCACTGACCTTTGAGCCAATTGTCAACTTAAACTTCTTAGAATTTAAATATTGTTTTATTTCCTTCTACTTGTTCTCATCTTGGCTAGTTCACATGAGTAAAGTTGAGATGAGATCATGGATGGCAATAAAAATCAATTCGATGGATTACTTTGTATATATGGTACACTGTTTTCCAAAGGAATGAAAGCAGTTAAAGGTACTGATCAAGTATTGTCAAAATGATGTTATTTTTTAGTGAGAATTAATGTATTCTATTTGGGTTTTTGGGTTTTTTTTTTGTTCAATTATGCATATAAAGCAGACCTAGCAGATTTTCCACATGATACCATTTCAGGCTTCATTGTTACATAAATTTTTAAAAATAATGCTTCACCTTTTATAGTACTGGTCCCAAGTGAGTATACTTGAATTATAAACATGATTGTGTCTGTTAAAGATATAAACTATTAGGACATATGTGTTGGGAAGTTGTCGGTTATTTAAAATTGGAGTTCTATAACTTGGTTTTGCTTTTTAACATTCTGCCTGATGTTAGTGTGGAGCTCCAAAGCTGGCTCTGTTCACCTCCTATGTATGGGTTTTGGAAAACCGGCCCTAGCTGAACATCATTGGGAAGCTGTGTGTTTTTTAAGAGCTGACTGAGCATCTAGCACAATTCTGCCGTCTACATCCTAGATAGTTGTGCTATTTGAATTACAGCACTCCTTTTTACCTAATAATTTAAAACTTAAACCTTGCACCCTTGTAAAAGCACATTTATTAAGGAAGCAATCCAAAGCTCACAAAGTGTTTGCTATTTTATAAAAACTGGATTAAAAAAAAAAAAACCTGTTCAAATTGCTAGTAAGATAAAGGAATAGCAAAGTTTGGTTCTAATAACCATACCCAGAGGCAGTTGCTTGGATGTCCTGATACTCCTCTGTCTCCTATCTTTATTTCCTACATAGATAATATCTGTGAACCATTCTTTCTAGAGTTGAACAGTTAGTATGACTTCCCTATACAGACTCCTTACAAGATCTGATCCCACAGGATAAACTAAGCTGTTAATCTCTGAATTGAGAATTTGAAAGCTATAGAGTCCAAGTACCAGTCTGTAACTTTTTATTCTATTGGGATCAGGGGCATGTATACAAGGTAAGTAGAGCTTTTCCCAGTTAGAGGACAAGTGATGTTTCACAGATATTCTGGAAACTATGGATATGGCTATGTGGCTACATAGCTAGTAGCTGAGGTATCTTGCCTCAGTCTAGCAGCAGCATCCAGGAATGAGGTCATGAGTCCTAGGAAAGATTGCTAATTAAAACATTGAAATTTTAGTATATGTGCTGCCGAAGCGAGCACAAAACATTGAAGTTTTGTAGCAAGACTCAGCAAACATGTATTAAGGACCAGATGATATTTTAGTTTTTCTGGCTCAGTTGGCAAATGAAGGATATTATGTAGGTATGTGTATAACAATTTAAAATGTAACCATTTCAACACCTCAAGATCTTTCTTAATAGTCTGTACAAAAATAGGCAGTGAGCCTTAGTCTGCAGGTCGAGCTTTGTTCATCTTTACCAGATTTAAACATTTTGTGCCATGTGTACATTGTTGTAAAAAATCCGGGCTAGCTTCCTACTGTTGGAATTTTTAGAAGAACTGTAACTGATGAGACAGATGAAAATTTGGATTTGGTTGATTTGCCTCCAGGAATGAGGACAAAATTACATCTGGTAAACATAAAGTCAGGTCCTCAACAATGAAATAGCATTTATTTAAACTATTATGGAAATGTCAAAAGTCCCACTAGAGATGAAACCTCACTGCTACAGACAGTTCCTGATGTTTTACAATTTTATGCTTGGGAAAGAATCTGATGTAATTTAATAATTAATATTTAATCATTCAGGAATATTTAAAATACTGCCTCCTGAAAAGGAAAAATATAGGGGTGTCTGTGCAGCTCAGTTGGTTAAGCGTTGGACTCTTGATTTTGGCCCAGGTCATGATCTTACAGTCCATGAGATCAAGCCCCATGTTGGCTCTGCATTGACATCACGAAGCCTGCTTGGGATTCTCTTTGCCTCTCTCTCTCTCTATCCCTACCCCACTCACACTTGCTTGTGCACGCTCACTCAAAATAAATAAACATTAAAAATTTAGAAAAAAGAAAAGGAAAAATACAGAAGGATAGTTCAGGGATTAAATTTTGTCTTGAAGTTACAGAGGTTCCTTATTGATTCTTGGGTCAATACTAACCTTTTGAGAATTTGCATCTACGATGATTTGTAGGGAAACATCCAGGGGATTGGCAAAACGCCTTGTCTAGCAATTGAAAGACTTGTTACACCAAAGGCAGTCAGGTCATGCAATCAGACAAACTCATCCTCTTGAGGCCCTGCACAATTGCTTTTCTGGATCACATATAATGATCAGGCCATATGGGTGCTTTTAACATCCGGCTGATAACTCCAGGGAGAGTTCAGTAAGTTCAGTCAGTTAGTTGGGCTGAATCTTCCAGTGTTTGTTTCATAATTTGTTAAAATACCATTTCCTTACTGGGAAATAAGGCTTATAATGGTCAGGGTCATATTTGTTTTATAGAGTTCCCATGTTTACGAACAATGTTAAGTACAGTGATTTATGGTTTTAAGATCCTTCCCCCTTAGTTTCATCCTATGTAGGCTTCTCTATGGATGGAGTGTGTGTCTAGCCTTTTTATTATGGGAGATATGTCACTAGTGTTTTTACTTAATTTTAAATTTCATTTAAGACAGAAAATAGATGAAATTTCATTAGGGACAAATGATGTGGAAGTTTAGCCAGTGTCTCTAACAAAGAAAGCACACAAAGAATTTTTCCAGATAATGGACCAGAATTGTAATTTTAAAAAGTAATAAAGAGGTTTGCTCAAATTGTAACTAATGAATACTTACTGAATTGCTCAGTAAACATGTTTCAACCATATTCATTTGGTTTTTAATAGCATTTCTTTACAGATGATCTTGGTATAACTTTAAAATATTGATATAAGGTTAAGTCCTTTAAAATAATTTGCCCACTAAAATACACATTTGAGGAAGAACCCTATAAAGTCTTCACCAATAATTAACAACTTATAAATTCACATTGTTCGATAGCAATGTTCCCTAGATTAACTGTCATATTGAATCTATTCTAAGAGGCATGCTTTTTATTTTCAATTTAATGTATTTGGAATTGGAATGCATCCATGACAGCATGTTGTGGTATAATTGTCAGTCTAGAATTTCATAAAATACCGGTGTATCTTAAAGTTGATCTTTTCTTAAATTCAATGAAATACACGATATCTGAGTTACTTTGGAAAGAAGCAAATAGAAAAAAATCATAGGACAGAATAGAAACATTTATAATTTGAGGATGTAAAGCTCATTAATTAAAAGTTAAATACATCATTAAAATCATTATTCATTGGTAGCTTGTTTTATGCATTAAGATAGCAAATGAAGGGATATAAAAAGTATATGACATCTTTCCTATTAACAAAAGAGTGAAAATATATATACAGATCAATAATGAAACAAAACCTACATTGTCCAGCCATTTTGTAAATATTACATATATACCTACATGTGTGTATTTGCACACTATTGAGGATAGATGAGTTGTGTCTTTAGGAATTTTTATCAACATAATGCTTATCACACCTAACACTCATTGAATGCTTTCTCTAGACTCTGTCAGAAACAGCATAATGTAAGACCTTATAGAGAGGATCCCAAAGAAATGGTAGAGTTTATCCAAATTCTAGGAGTCAAGATAACAAAGCATTCCAGATGGGAAAAATGTTCGCAAGAAATGTTAGGAGCCCATTGTTGGAGGAGAGTTACAATGGCAGTAAGATGTAATTTCAGGGGGTTCAAGACTAATGCTGGAGGCAGTAATGATAAGGTGGCCTAATCGATGGATAGTAGACCGTAGAGAAAACCGTGTGTGAGAATGAAGAAAGCCTTTAGAAGCCATCAAAAACATTTAAGGGCAGGGACTCTATTTTATCTCTGAAAAACCTTCCCTTGCCTCTGGTGTTTCCTATAGCTTTTACTCTGTTTTCATATGCTGCCAGCCTTCAAATTTGCTCTTCACCCCATGTCTTACTATATATTTAATGAACTCCTGACACCTCACAGCTTGCCTCACCCCCACCACCCCTTACATTGAAACTGCTCTCAAGTGTCTGCACATGAAATCCATTTTACCTCAGCGGTGCCATGTTAGGTACTATTGAAAAGTGTCATTGTAGAGAAGAGAACTGAGGCCCATAGAGTTGACTTGATCCATCCATGGATATTTAGCTTTGTGTGTAGTATCCACTTGTAAAACCAGACCTGCTGACTCTCCTCTGTTTTTGTTTTTGTTTTTTTTTTTCACTTGAACGGAGACCCTTTATTTTCATTCCCATGGCTGCCTGCCCAAGAATGTCACCATCCCACCAGAATACAGATGCTTTCATAGAGATCCAACCAAAGCAGTCATTCAATCGTTCTGCCCTTTCCTTTTCCACTTCCTAGCCTTATCCTAACATCAGAATCCAAATAAGAGTTGGATTATAATAACAGGTAGATGTTATGTAACATACTACCAGAGGAAAACCAAGTAACAGAGGTTTACGTAATTGAAGACTTAAACCAGTGGAAGCAGTTGCCATGGTTCTGTATTGTGATTCACACTCTTGATCACTGTTATTGTTAAGAGAAGCTCTCAAATGATGTTGATCCATGTGTTTTCTTTGTCTTTAATGTCTTAATCTAGAAGACACAAATAAAGAATTTTATTAACAATTGGGTTGATTTGGTAGGTTACAGTCTAGGAGAATTTGTTAATATTTGTAATGACCATATGTCATGTATATATTTTCTTAGTGTGAGACATTATGCTAACATTCAATTATCAGAAAACGCTAAATTGACATTACCACAGGCTTCCTGTGAATCCAGTAGTTTTCCTTTCCCTCTTCTAGTTCCCAACTTTGTGGGAACTGTTGTTTCATTTGAGAGAACCTTGGATAACAGATTTTTTTACAAAGCATTTCACTACATTTCCACTAAATTTTAAGAGAGAGAAACCCTCCTCTACTGGATTCATCAAAATTGATAGTAGTGTGCTGCATAACTTAAAAGTATATGTCCGGGTGCTCAATTATCCCTATCTCTTGGTCAAGTGGCTGTAGGTTCTAATTTGTATGGGATAGTCCTGATCTATGTAGTTTCCCTGAAAGCCTATTTAGTGTTTGTCCTGGATCAAAGTGTCTTTCTTACTTTAGATGATGAATTATATGGTTACTCTATCTGGTCCCTGAATTGGTCTTAGATAATTTGCTCTACTGTGGTAAGGTGGGCCTTAACAATTCCAATCTTGAATCACAGTGGCCAGCTTAGTCAACAGCAGAAATCCTAATGTGGGTCACATGACTTCTCTGAATTAGTTATTTTGGCCAGCAAAATGTGCTAACCAAGAGATCTCTGTTAGTGTGGGTGGTTAAGGAGTGGGAATGGTTTCAGCTATACCCAAACCATAAACACTGAGGTCTAGGAAAGAGTGGTCCCTCAAAGCAAACTTTCCCTATAAATGCTACTTCCAGGTGAAAGGTAGAATGGACATTTGGAAAGCAAAAGTGAATCTCTCTATCTATGCATCCACATTCATATATGTGTGTATATATACATACAATTTTAAAGAAGATCTCACCCCATCTCCCATTTGGATCAGAATTACCTAAGACATTGTCCTTAGTAGTAACTATTTACCTAGTTCTCCTCATCTCTAGAGTTGTGTGCTCCCTTTTATGTTACTGACCCCTCCATATTGCCTTCCTCATGACATCACACCATCAGTCATCTCCCTTCTCTATATCTCTACTATCAGTTATCTGCCTTCTCTGATATCTCTACCTTTTATTCATTAGTTACTTTCTGTTAATTTAAACACATAATCAAAATTTTGTATTTAAAAAGCTCTCTCAATTTAATGTCCCAGGTCTTACATATTTGTCATTTCTCTTTACTGGTTCAATTTGTCAGTTAACAAGTGGGCAATTGCTGTGTCTTATTTAAAGTTTTGTTTTTTTTCATTTATACTTTATTATCAAGTTGGTTTCCATGTAACACCCAGTGCTCATCCTAACAAGTGTCGCCCTCCTCCGTGCCCATCACCCTCCTTCCCCTCTCTCTGAGCCCCATCAGCCCTCAGTTTGTATTTAAAGTCTTTAAACTTTCAATACATTTTAATCAGCAAATGACTCACTCTCTCTAACCAGTAATTGCTTGAGAATTTTGGCATTTATTCTGAACTTCCCTACTGTGAAGACCAGATTTAAATGCCCTGTATTTCTCTTCTCCTTCATCTTTGTTTATTCCATCTGAATCTCAGGTGGGCTCCTGTTTCCTTGTCTGATCTTTCATGTTGAGTCTTGGTTCTTTTGCCTTTTTATCTGTATTTCACACTGGTTTTACATAAATTCATTCTAATATTTTTAGCTTTTATTTATATACTATTTCCACTCTCCTGAGCCTAGTTCAGACCATGCCTCATAGCCTTACAATAATATACTCCATTGCTTATTGGAGATCTCCACTAAAATTTACTTTTGAAATCTCAAGTTGTAATATTCAGAGTGAATTCATGATCTTCTTTCCTACATTGACTTCTCTTCCTGAATTTTCTCTCTTACTGAGTACTTGAGTATTCCAGGGCAAAACTTGGAATACATGCTTAAAATCTCCTTCCTTTTTCTTATAGTTATTCATCAAGACTGCTGACTTTTACCCTTCCATGTTTTTTCCAATTTTCCTGGCCTACTAATAATTGGTACTATTACTTCTTTATCTTAGGGTTTCAAGTCTTAGGTGTTACTATAATCCTCCTCTTTTTGCAATTGTCTTTACTTCAAATCCATCTTGGACATGCTTGATCTGGCCTGAATACATTCCCTTCTTAATTTCTTGCTTTTTTTGCATGCTTATTCTTTCATATTTTATGAAAAATAGGGGAAATAAGGTGAATAGATTCATGATGTGGGTGGGAAAGGACTGCGGTTGGGGGATACTTTCCTAGGCAATAATTGTGACAGTTCCAATATAAATGACATGTAAGATTTGTCATGATTTGATCACAAAAAAGGAAAACTTTGGAAAATGGACCTGAAGTGAGAATTGAAAGAGGCGTTGAGAGTTAACTTAGAAATTACCATTAGAGTCAGAGCTCAGATGAGAGCATATCCTTCCTCATTTGATCAACTACTGAATATATTTCCTGTTAAGATGATAAGGAAGTAATGTCTATGATTCATGGGAAAAATTAGTGGGATTTGAGAAAGTTGAATGCCAGGATTTAATAGTATGTCAGAGCAATATTTATCCTTAGTTGGTGTCTGCTTCAATGTAGTAATTTTATATTAAAATAAATGTAAGCACAAATATCTGTGCAGATACCTGGTTTCTAATTTCCATTTTAGTATTGTTAAGAGAACTTGAAGTAGGCAAATAATTAAATGATTTCCGTATTGTTGTGTTGTCCTCTCTCTCTCTCTCTCTCTCTTTCTGTTTTAGGGATTTTTTTTTTGCCCTAGTTAACAGCACTCTTAAGTTGTTCACATGTTGGTGAATTGATTCACAGTAATCAGACTCTGAAGAGATGGATTTGGTAACCAGAATCCATCTAATTTATAAAGGAAGATCCATCTAGTGCAATCTATCGTGACTACTAAGTGTCTTCTCAGCATGCCATTTTTTTCACGTCAATATATGTGGGAAACCCAATTTGTTAGTTATAGATGGCTTTGGCACACATAGAATCAGCCAGGGCAAAGGAAAGTGGATGGATTTAAGGGACATCTCCTTTAAGCTGATAGAGAGCCTGAAGGAATTATACTTCCCTATAATAAGGATAGTTCTTAGTGGTAATCAGTGTCTGCAATTCAGAGGCAATGTCTCTGCTCACCAGGTCAGTTCCTGATAGACCCTGGTAGAGTTTTTGTTCTCTATTCCCAGTATTCCTTTTGATGCTAATAGATTTTTATTTTCCTACATTTGACCACCCAGGACTGAGTCTAGATAATACTGAGAGGTAGACAAATTTTTCTGCAGTGGTTTTGCAAAAATTTTTTTACTGATCTCTTTATTTTTAACCTTTTCTCAAAATATAAAAAGGAAATCATGTGCACTAAATGTGCAGTTAGTTGAATTACTAAAAGCTGAACATATCAGTAAACAACACCCAACTAGGTATTCCTTTTTTAGTAAGTCCTCTTTCACATACGATCTACTATCCTTTGATCTTTTTTCACTTTGGTTTCTGTATTTTAAAACAAGCCTGTAAAGCAAGATTGGTACTTAACACCAAATGATTAATTGCTAAAGATGGAATATCATGTGCATCAGGGAAGATAAAAACTGTGCAGAATTGCCCCATTTTTTACTTGGACAAGTGCTAGGAGATTTGGAGGAAACAAAATGAGATGAGAGTTGGGAAAACTTGATGAAAAAACTGTGGATGAGTCTTGAACTAAGGGCGGAATTTATGAGAAGGCAGGGGAGAAAGAGTGAATAGAACTGAGGGAGATAGCACAGCGTGACATTATAAAAATGGATGAGGAGAGAAGAAAGAAGGCAAGCGAGGGCGGGAGTGGGGCATGCAGGCCATGGTATAGAAGGAGGAAAAGTTGTAGAGGTACAGAGTCCAGCAAATGGAAAATATTAAATACAAAGTAGAGACTGTATCATGGTCTCTATTAAGAATGACCATGACAGACACACTTGAAAAATGATGGTTTGACAGAAATATGTTGAAGGACTTGGAGGGCAAGGGAGTACAATTGAAAACAGCAATTAGATTTTTGCTCTAGCCAAGGTATGGGCTGATTTAGACTTGAACTATAGGAATGGAAAGAAATGAACAACATTTGGGTATTTGAAAATAAGGATCAGAATTAGGTTACACACTGAATACAAGGGTGTAGATAACAAGAAAGTAGGACAAGATTTCAACCTGGTACAATTGATTAAGAGCAGCTGGTTTGGGGGCAAAGGTTTGGAAGTCACAGGTACTGAGAGTTAGGAGAATAAATAAGCTGCTGTTGGAATAAGATGGGCAGAAACACACTATACTAGACTTTGGATCTTGACATGGAAAACAGGATGCTTCAGACATTGGAACTGAAAAAATAAAAACCTAATAATCAGTTTTTATATTCGTGTACTCTTATAAGTATTTTGCGTGTATTCACTTAATTTACATCATAGCAAAGAAAACTGAAAGACTGAGAAAAAGGAGAGGAGGGACCTGAAGATCAAGGGATTCAAGTGTCAGATTTTTGCTAAGTGGTATAGAAAAGTTAAATAGATTAGTAGAGCTCCCTGTTGAATTTGAGGTAATAGTTTTATGAATATCAGTTCAGAAAAGAAACTGTAGAGGAAAAAAGCCAAAAATATTTAGAAGCAATATGAAAGCAATCTGTATTAATGGGTCTGGCATTGAATAGAAGAATATAAACAGGATGAGGGTGAAACTACACAGTTCTAAAAAGGAGACTTTTAAATAGAATTAAAACAAGGTGGGGAGGAAATACATGGAGATCGATGATGGAAGGAGCTATTGTGAAAGGTGAGTATGCATAGGCGCATTAACTGCAAGAATAGGAGATGTGTTCTTCATTAGATTTATGTAAAGAGAGTGTGAGGGAACCTGGTAACAAATTCCTCTTGTGATGACTCCATACATGAAGAGCTCACAAAAGGGCTTCCATTGTCTTCATCAAGTAGAAAACAGAAGAGACAGGACTAGGAACTAAAGTGTTAAGGAATGATGGAAGAGAGAGGGTGGATAGGAGGAGAAAGCTAATTTTCATTGAGAATGCACTTGATGCCAGGTTCTGTGATTAAAAACTCTGACAAATTGGTCAGTGGGAGCTTTTCATGCATCCAGTTTCATAAAATTGAAGGTATTCCTTGAGGTTATCTATGATTTTTCAATCTTTTATTTTATTTGGGGTAATTTCTTCTCTTCTCCCCTCTTCCAATATTTTATTTTATGTCCCATTGGATTGACTTATTTTATTCTGTAAGAAGAATTCTGCTCAGGTTGAATTCCAATTTGAATGTTCTATGTGTAAACATAATCTTATGTACCAGCAATTTTCTTGAATCTGAAGCTTGCATAAATACACTTTTGGGTTCTCCATCATCTGAGTAGAAGTCTTCAATCTCCTTAATGCAATCTTTAAATTACTTGACGTCTGTTGAAATGTTCATGTTTTATGGAGAAGTAGATGAGTCCTTCTTCTTTGGCAGACTAAGAGAATTATGTTCCCCAGAATAAGAAAGAAATAATAAGTTTATTATGTACTTGACAGAATTTTACCTGGTGTCTCTATCATCTGGTATATGATAGAATATTCAAGTGCTTATTTTTGATAAAAGTACACTAGGTTATAAATACACAAAAGACTGCCTTGCTATATAGTTAAATTTGTATTTGTTTTCTGTCTCTGACCCTTATCTGGCCATTGAGTGCTATGCTTCTCACGTATTTGAGCATTAAAAATGGTACAAACTACATTGGAAAAACAGGTTGATAATAGGGAGGCTGGGGTTCACATATCAATGAAAAGGTATTTAATGGTCAGTTAGAGCTATGTTTGACTATTTTGTCTGCTAAGCCCTGGAACGCATCTTCTGAGGGTAAATTTCCACTTGTTTCTGCATGAGTTTTCCTTCTGGTATTGCTACCAGTGATTGCTTGGTCTTGTAGATGCACCCAGACTTCTCAATGGCAATTTAAATACCTTTGGTTTTGACCAGAGGATTATCAGAAGGACATTTGTAAGGATGAATATAATCTATTAATTAGATCAGCAGGAGCATTTTTCTTGCACAGGGCACAGGATTTTTAAAAAGTTTCCCCTCTTAAAGATTCCTGATCAACATACCTGAGAAATTTTACTGAATATGTATTTTGAAAAATCCTCCTTGAAAATTTTTAGGTATTCCAATTATTCAACTGAAATTACCCATTTCACAATTGATAATTATGGGATATTTTGTAAGTAAACAATTTGAAGCTTTGGAGAGTTTAGAGTTTTCTAGTTGTCATGATAAATTTTGTAGTCAATTGTTAATTGATATAAAACACTTTATAAATGTATCAAGTATTTGTGCGTTACTTCTTGGAATTTATTCCCTGGGAGTTTATCTTTAAACCTTATTTAGAACATTAAAAAAAAAGGGAGCTCCTGGGTGGTTGAATCAGTTGAGCATCAACTCTTGATTTCGCCTCCGGTCATGATCCCACGATTGTGGGATTAAGCCTCACATTAGGTTCTGCGCTGAACCTGGAGTCTGCTTAAGATCTTCTCTGTCTCAAAATAAAAAACAAAAAGCAAAGCAACAAAAAACAAAACAAAACAAAAACAAAAAACAACCAAAAACCACAAAAAAAACGAGAACTTTAATAAAAAAGTAAAACAAACAACTGCAATACATAGGATAGAAGACAAGTTGCTATACCAAGAAAGCCAAAAACAAGGACAGGCTTCTTTAGATTGTTACACTATTTTTCAAGATGTTCTTCCTGTTGGATGAACAAAGTAATCTCCCTGGCAACATAACTGTATTCAAAGCTACTGGAGTAGGAAAGGGAGGTGAGAGTTTCTATTAAGAGTGTGATCTACAAATTGTAATCATCATGTCTGGCCATTTCCCGGTGGCCTAAATTTAATCACATAACTGCACCTTGCTGCGATTCGGAGCTTGCAAAATAGAGTCCTTTGCTAAAATAGGTCACTAGCCCATCTTAAATCCGTGCAGCTCTATTTCTTAAAACAAAAACAAAAACACAGGAATAACAGATACATGGAAGCATTTAGTAGACTCGTTGACAACACTCAAGCAAATTAGAAACAATTCACGGACCCAAAATTCTGAAGAAATGAAAAGATAAAAAATTATCAGGAGAAATTAGCAAATTCCATGCAAGTGTGAAAATTTAATTCAGCATTACTATCATAATAGAATTTATCAGACCTTTAATTGCTAGACTATTTGTACACTAGAGAAATGTAAGAAACAATGCTAAAAGGTAGTATTTTTTTTTTTTTTTGGCTTATGGAAAAAGTTGCAATATTGAAAAATGGATTTTCACATTTCTTACCTATACATTGAAATAAGACTTCTCAGTGTTAAACATTCATGATCTCATTTTTCTTCTGACAACATACTGGACTGTTACTGAGCTTCTCATCTAGCCAAATTATAAAAATTGGAAAGCACTTGTCTTGCTCATTCCTTACAAAAAAGAGCGACAACTCTGACAGCTTAACTTTAAAAACCCAGTAAAACTTCCCCATAAAGCAATACCCACAGTGAAAACAGTTTATCACTTTACACAACAGAGCCAAGCTCAAGCCTATTAATGATTTTTGAAAGCCTTTCGCTTAAAGCTAGGGAATAAAAAAGAGATTACAGATAAAAACACAAATATAATTCAATAATGTGCATCTTTACTTGGTTTCTAGCCTCACTTTGATTTTGCTGTGTAGTTAATTGAAATGTCGAAAGCTTACCCAGCTTAGAATACACACAGAACCTTGATCAACTATGCCATGGTTTTATATTCATTATTTTGGTTTATTAGCTTTAATGACCACAATGGTTTCGTTAACTTATTTCCACCATGTGGACATATACATGTCCCTATACCTGTATTTTAGAGTCTTTGTATTCATAGGAATGTGATTAATAAAAAGACACCTTTTTAGTTGATATTAAAAGTGCTGGTTCTTGGCATGGGGGTCACTAACTTCTGTATGCTGTAGCTGAAGGCTGTTTGGAAGATGATAGCCAATCTGATAAAGTCTCATATTTGCTACTCCATGCTTAGAATTCTTGGCTGTAGCCCCAATTTCCCCCCTTGATCCTAACTAATTTACTCCTTATACTGAAGATGGCAAAGGACGAATGTTCATCTTTGGAGTCCTAAGCAGACTTGAGCATGAGGCTCATTGATATCTAGCTGATCTCCTTTATTTCAGTATGTACATCCCATTTAATTATAGTAGAAGGCAGAGAATACACAGCTCTCAGACTAAGATGGATAACTTGATTACATTTTCTAATTTTTTTTTGACTAGACAAGTGTTGGCAAAGGCAATACATTAGTCTCACTGTCGAGGGCATCAAATGTCTTAGTGATAATGGGGTTTGGGGCCACGTGTTTCCTTTGTCAGGCTGCCACATGCTGTTCTATGGTTTTAGACTAGTGCTTGAAAGGGATGAGAGAAGGTTGCAAGGAGGTGAGAAGTATATGAATCAGTTCCTGGGGTGTCCTGGGGCTCGGAAGAAAATGACTTGAAACAATTCCAGCTCTCACTTTTTTCCTTCAATCAATTCCCAGCTGGGCTGTGACAGAAGGCAGATGATAAGAAAAGAGAGGAGAGCAATAAAGTGCAGCCACTTTATAAGGGAAGTAGTTGTCTCCCAGAGGGAAGGAGAAAGAAAAAGAAGCTAAAGAGTTGGGGGCAGGGGGTGGGAAGGAGCAGATCATGCTTGGAGGAGGGGGTGGTACAGTAAATGTTTAAATGTTGTAAATATCAGCAGTCACAAGTTAAGTTGAAACAGGTGTAATGGAGTTTGATGGAAAAAGGCTTTACTGTAACTGCACACTGATGATGGTAGTCAATATTCACATCTTTGACGTGAAAAATTGCTTTGGTAAATTGAAAATAAGATAGAAGAAACCATCCCAGTTACCATGTGAACTTGATGTAGTCATTAACAAGGCAAGATGATTTCTAAATCACTGAGAAAGCAACCAGGAAACCACCAGGGACTCCCCAGTCTAAAGAAAAACTGAGAACACATAATTTTATTTCATCGAACTCTGTTACTAGGTATATTATTATTACTACTTTTGTAAGGCTTCATAGATCCAAGTTAAAGAGCACCCGCTTGATGTGACAAGTTTTAAAGGGAAACGCTGGAGTGCTTCTGTGTCCCCTATAAGCTAACACATTGCCAGACATGTGGAGGTACATACATACTTGTAACTGATAAGACCAGAGTGTAAGATTGAGCAAATCTTGCCATTACACATGAGTCACTTGTATTTCTGTCATTCACAGTGATGTATAAGGCAAAGTCAGACTGAGGGGTATAAAATATTTTACACAGAATTTAGGAAAAATGGGATACATGTTAAAGCCTAAAGTATAATAATACTTAAAAGGAAATTAAGTTAGAGCATATTTAAAAGGAGTCCTAGCAATATTGGGAGAATATCCTTTAAAATGAGCCATTAAAGATGGGGTGCCTGGGTGGCTTAGTTGGTTAAGTGTCCAACTTCAGTTCAGATCATGACCTCATGGTTTGTTAGTTCAAACCCCATGTCAGGCTCTGTGCTGACAGCTCAGAGCTTGGAGCCTACTTTGGATTCTTTGTCTCCCTTTGTCTCTGCCCCTCTTCTTCTTTCATGCTCTCTGTCTCAAAAAATAAATAAATAAAACATTTTTAAAGATTTTAAAAAAATGAGCCACTAAAGGAAAAAGAAATGATCTCCCCACCCCCCCTNAAATTTCTTTTTTTGGGGTGGGGGTGGGGGGAAGTGGCCAATAAGTTATTTTCTTTGACTTTTGGTAGTATAAATGAATGACCCTAGTACACAGGAGAAAAGACTGAAGAGTGAAAGAGTAGAAGATTGCTATTCAAATAATCAGAACCTTACTCCCACATGACTAAGAATAGTAGTTGAAATCATCCAGATTTGTAGTAGTTTGAATGATGGCAAGATCTAAGAGGATAGCTATATTGATGCTTATTGGTCTATATTTAAATATCAAGTGCACTTCTTCATGGCATTCATGGTCTTTATAGAAACAAAGGAAAGGTTTTTCTTCTAATGCACAGAATTATAGAGGAAAGACTACTCTCTTTGATCCCATCTCCTCCCAAGACTTGGGAAAACTACAATCCTAGACACAAACTATATGTTAAGTAAGTACTCTTTTTGGTTGAATAGGTATGAATCGGCCACCTACATCGAAACACTTCCTTTGTACCATGAACATACATTTATTTTTGTGAACTACAGGACTGCCAGCATTTTCTCTGTTTTCCCCCATGCTCCTTACTAATATACGACACTAAATAAAAACAATTTTCCACAATTATAGTCCTGCTACCAAAGAACCAAATAATAAATGTTAACGTTGATGCAGATCCTATTAATGTGTATTACATACCTCTTTTAATTCTAACTCACAAATCCTTTATTTCAGTGTTTGGTTGTAGTCAAGTAATTAATTTCTTAACCATCTCCGTGATTTGCAAAGACTGTATTATACTGCTAAGGAGAAAGAGGCAGAATTTCTAAAGAATTAGAAATGAAAGGAATTACAAAATTAAAGTTATATTTTAAAAGCAGAAATTCTCCTGCAAAAATTTAGCTCATCAAGTTATTTCTTGCTGTTAAGAAACAGATTTGCCAATAAAGTAGATTTCCTGTTGATCTTCAGAGTCCTAGATTTAATCTTTCTATTTTTTTTTTAAATCTTAATCTCCAGAAAGATTTGCCAGTGGGCTGGGCTTAGAATATGCAAATATGATACCATGATAAAGTTAATAAATTGCAAATCCCACAAGACCTAATGGTGACAGATGAATGTCAGGTTTGTGCTCGATAAAATGAAAAAAAAAAAAATCCAGTAAGACTATTATTGGGTGGAAATTCCATTATCCCCCCAGAGGCAACACTGACTTTTTTTTCAAGCATTATTTTCTCTTGCTATAATTGTACATTGAAATGTTGTTAATATCATAGTACTTCTATACATTTCTTCAACATAGAGTTTTTTTCTTAACCTTGAAACCTTACACCTTTTTTAGAAACTACGTTTGCTTATTCTGGGACACAAATAAACCGGTGTTTCCTTTCAGCCGAGATTAAATTCTGACACGATAAAAAGTGTTGGGATAAACATCTGGAAGAGAAAAAAGCATAGACAGGTTAAACATGTTTGTGAATGAACGGGACACACTGACTGATGACAGTGTATAGCTCGATGTATTTTTGGAAAGAAGGAAATTGCATGACTCCTAATGGTGCAGTACCTCGTGTCGTGCAGAGCTGTTGGGGGTCAGGAGGATGCAGTGGTCATAATGAAAAAAATTTATTATACATGAGTCAATTCCCTTATGTTGTATCTGAAAGATGTTGTGCTTGGCACTAGGGGACTAGTGGGAATAAGAGATTTAAGTCCTTTATCTGTAACCTTAAAATCAGAAATCGGACACGATAGTCTCACATGACAGAGCTCCTTTAACTCTTGCCACACTTCAAATGGAGCCTGGTTCTTTGCAATTAAGAGACAGCTATGTTAAATCAAGTGACAGAAAACCTTTCCTGGGATCATTATGACCCCTTGATAGCCTGATTTATTTGGGTGTCTCTGGAGGGCTTATTTTTAAACATATTTTAAAATACGTTTTCAGTTTAGTAGTACTTGGGTGTAACTTGTGGTGATCCCTGTTTGGGGTAGTCACATGGTTCCATGGTTGATTCTACATGGAAGCTTCTTGCAGGCACAGGGTAGTGTTGCAAGTTTTCAAAAGGATTTGTTGGCTTTCCATAAAAAACATGGTGGATTTCATTGGTTTGGGGTGTTTCGAGGAAACCTTATTGGAAAGTTGTCCTACTCATCTTTGTTCAATCTCTCATGGAAGCCTAAATGCTAATCCTTTGGAACATTTTCTGATCTACCCATCACTCCATACAGGGGTGTCTCTCCCCTTAAAAATCTGATACTATTTTCTGCATCCTTTTCTTACAACACTTAGAACATGCTGCCATGTATTGTGGTTATTGGTGCACATATGTATTTCTCAATAGGGTTTTGGGCAGTTAACTCTTAATTCCTTTCTTCAGGTTTGTGCCTTCTCCTTTCTCTCCTTCAAGCAGAAATGTTACTGAGTCTTGCTTCTCAGGAAAGATGGGACAAAAGAGAAGTCACAAATACAGAGGTTTTCCTGACTTTGGTTTTCAGAATTTTAAGCCCTCAGGGGAATGAAGTGACTTTAACTGGTTAACCAAAATATTAGAAGGTTTGGCGAGGGAGAGAATCATCCTTTCCATCACTAGAAAATTCTCCTAGGAGTTCAGGGGAAGAAAAAAACAGAGGAGAGGTAACTGAAAAACAGAACAAAAGTAAAAAGGGCCACAGGGGCCCCTGCTTTGGGGTTCAGGTCTCTGGGGTCAGAGAGGGAAGAGTTAAGATGGGTGAATAAGTTCATAGAGATTTCAGCGTGTGGAGTGACCTAGAAGGGGAAGGCAATTCTTTTGTTCTCCAGGAAGGGGCAAGTAGTTGGCAGTAGGGAAAACCCCTTTACAGGTTTTCTTCTGTAACCTTAAAGTCAAGTAATTGACTGTTGAGACCTAAAGAGACAAAAAGTAGTGGCCTCTTAGTTTGCTTGCTGCTTAGATGAAGGATTAAGGAGAAGACAAAGTGATGGATAAGACAGAAGAGAGGACAGAGGGCAGTGAGAGTCAGCTACTTACACTTGGCCTTTCAGCTCTTCGATGCCTTGGCATTTTATAAGGCTTTAATGACTGGGATGCAAAATGAAATCATACTGAATGTGGCCAGATAATTGGTTGAAAGTAAACGTGCTCCATCCTTTTGAAATGGGGGAGAGACAAATTTCTTACAGATTTAACAAAATAAAGAAGACTTTTTGGAGGAGCTTTTAGGACACTTGCGTGTATCAGTCTGCTTCATATTTTAACTACATTTAAAAAATTTATCAAGGGGGGGGGCGCCTGGGTGGCTTAGTCGGTTAAGCGTCCGACTTTCGCTTAGGTCGTGATCTCGCGNTTCAGTTGGGTAAAGTTTGGCTCAGGTCATGATATTATGGGTTGTGAGTTTGAACCCAGTACTGGGCTCTCTGCTCTCAGTGCTTACCATTCCACTATGTAAAAGTAATATCTTGGCTTCATGTCCTTATTACTATTTTTTTTTTTTTAAATCATCCAAAGTAGGCTCTGTGCTGATAGCAGAGAGCTTGGTAGAGGGCTCAAATCCAGAAACCATGAGATCGTGGCCTGAGCCGAAGTCAGAGCTTAACTGACTGAGCCACTCAGGTACCCCTGTGTCCTTGTTTTTAAATAGATAGGGAAATTGAGGCAGAGGGTGATGATGGACACTACCAAGATTTGAACTCTAATATGTCTCTGGAAGCTGCTCTTGACCATGACACTCTGCTCTGTGACACATGTGACAGATTTTTTTTTTTTTTTTTTTTTTTTTAAAGCTGTGCTATATTTCAACTGTCTTTGCTTTACCTAGAGTGCCTGCTACACTATTTTGCTAAACATCTAATGAAATAAACATATTGAAATATATAGTCCAAGTAGCCAAGGGATACTAAGTAAACACATTGAAAAAAGAGAAGAACCAAATTTTTCTGCAGTGGTTTTGCAAAATTTTTTTACTAATCTCTTTATTTTTAACCTTTTGTCAAAACATAAAAAGGAAATCATGTGCACTAAATGTGCAGTTAGTTGAATTACTAAAAGCTGAACATATCCATAAACAACACCCAACTCCTATTCCTTTTTTAGTAAGTCCTCTTTCACATATGATCTACTATCCTTTGATCTTTTTTCACTTTGGTTTCTGTATTTTAAGACAAGCCTGTAAAGCAAGATTGGGGTCAATCTTCCTCAATGAGGAAGGGTCATTCTGTGTACTTTATCATAAAATTTTTGCATGCTGGCTTGGAGACCTGTAATGAAAACCTCCAGTGTGTTAACCATAGAACCATTTTTATTGTTTTGTTTGTTTTGCTTTGTTGCACTTTTTTTTCTTTTACCTTTTTGGGTGGAAAGCTATATTTCATATTTGTAGCAAAGTGGTAAGTAGTGTAATTAAATTTGAGCTAGAGCTAGATATGAAGTTACTAAAGCAATGAACCACACAATAGAGCCATATTTGATGAAAAGTTGTCATACAGTCCCTCTCCAGTCTCAAAATTGTCATTTGTTTAGGTTTGTTTAATTTTTTGGTTGTCTTGGACTTTGGAAGAAATTAATTAGGCCATTAAAAGACCTCACTAAATTGTTCTGAGCTGTTTGTGGTCAGATATTATAAGTCGTTGGTCATGCTCTCAGGCAATCAAAAAAATTAACTGCCTGTCCAGGTGCAAAGGCTGAACTAATGATGTAGCCCAACTTTGAGAGGATATGTTTAAAGTAGACTAAAATCAGCCATTCATGTCCACTGATGCTGGAGCAAGAGGTTGTGTTTAAGTTGAAGCCAGAGGAGGTGAGTTACAAGAAAAAAAAATGTTCAGAGACAGAGAGAAAGAGATCGCAAGAGGAGGAGGGGCAGAGAGAGGGAGACACAGAAACTGAAGCAGGCTCCAAGCTGTGAACTGTCAGCACAGAGACTGGCATGGGGCTTGAACCCACAAACTGTAAGATCATGACCTAAGCCAAAGTCAGATGCTTAACAGACTGAGCTACCCAGTTACCCCTAAACTAGGGATATCTTAAGGGTAGTACTACTCCAGTATTTTTCCAACATGGCAATTCTCCTGTGTTGATTTTTGGGGATTTCCAGTGTGGCTCACCAAAACAGTGCATTTGACTTATCAAATTAAGCAGTTTGTGTCTTTGGAACACAATTTTGTGTCCTCTGACCTTGATTTTCAAAACAGAGCCCTCAGAACGGCAGCATTGAAGTCCTCTAGGACTCTGTTAGATACTCTCAGGCTCTTGCTAAACCTACTCCATTGAAATCTGCATTTTAAAAAGATCCTTGGGAAATTTACATGCACAGTAAAACTTAGGAAGCCCTCTTCAGTGAAAAATCCTTTGTTTTTCTTTATGACCCAATGACCTAAATGTCATTAAAGCCTATCTAGTATAATGACAGCAGGGGTGAAATCTGGACTGAAATCCACTGAAGGGGTTGTCTGTAATCGCCTGCACTTTGCCTCTGATATTCTCAACCTGTAGTGTACATCAGAATCACCTGGACTTGTACAAACACAGACTTTTGAGCCCTACTCTTCTAGTTTCTGATTTAGTAGGTCAGGGAGGAATATGAGAAATTCCCTTTCTAGAATGTTTTCAGGTGGTGCTGGTACAGGCTTAGAACCATTGCTCTGAAATCATCTATTGATCCATGGTTTACTTTGACTGGAATAGATTGCAAAACCCAGTAAAGGGCGTAACTCTGCCACCTTTGGACTATATGGCCTTAGGGAAGTTGTTTAATCTTTTTGAGCTTTAATCTTTTCATCTGTTCAATGGGGATGAAAAGAGTTAACAAAGATAGATAGCAACTATGTAACAAAACTAAGACCGTGCCTAGTAAGAAATAACTTCACAGTATATATCATTTACTTTGTTCTGCTCCCATGGAATTTTAATTACTTTAAAATAGTTAAACACTACCTGTTCTTATGTTGCCTTCCCTCTAGTTTTCATCCAGTTAAACTCTGTGCATTAAATCTTATGTTTTAGTATTATCAGGGGTTTTTAATGATTTTCAGAACGATACTTTTATGTATGCTCATGTCTCTGTTCTCTAATATTTTTTGTTGCTACTCATAATCAAATTATTTTATAGTTGTATGATCTCTGCTAACTCAATACCCCATCCATGTAGATTTTTTATTCTCTCCTCTATGCTAATAGTGGAACTTGATTATTTTTCTAGTGCTAAACCTACAACGTGGCATTTAACTGATGACTAAATTAACTTCATCATCCCTTAATCACTTATCTCCCTCACCACTGCCCCCTAGGATACTCTTCGCAGTCGGTCAGAAATGACTGTTATTTGTGTTCTGAACATGTGCTACAATGGTTGGTCCATATTAAGTGTTCGGTAGATTTGCAGGGATAGAGTCAGGCTACATGATATCTTCTCATTTCTTTTCAGGGGTTCTCTGTCACCAGCTTAAGGACAGGAGATTCCTTGCTGGAAGTTTAATGAGTTGGCATAGACTTAGCTTTCAAGGGAGCTAGGAAGAGTTCTCAATCTTTAAAATAGAGAAACCTGCAAGTGAATATGATAATGAACATCATTTTTAAAGATTATATACCAGTTGAAAATAAAATCCATGGATAATCAGAGACTAAACTTATAATCTAATCATGTTTATCTGCGGAAGTCTTTTCTTTGAATTTCCATGCATGAGACTTGTATCGCTGAATTGCAATGAAATTGAGTTTGCAGGTATTGGAGAAATTGTCATCAGTTACTTTGGATTTGGAATGAAGTGGACTGTTAATAGACTTGTAAAACTCTTAAACCCCTCAACATGGAAGACAATGTAAATTCTATAGCATAAGCATATATATGACAGACTAAAGGGTTTTCACCATCACAGATTTTGATAGCTATGAAATGTCTTCATGGACGCAGCAGTGGAATGATTTTAGACATTTCAGTTCTGATCTGATTCAAGATCTGTTTTCTTTATAATAATTTTATTTTCAAAGTTGATAAAATGCTGAGAATTCTTGACTAAGGGAGCTACATAAAACCTGTCTTAGGAAGGGATAACAATACTTGCCTTTTTTTTGAACATAGAAAATCTTCATTTTTAGTATTTATTCCACTAATAATGACCTTAATATCCTTTTGTTAAGAGATATGTTGAAATTTGATCTTTCTTCAGAAGTATTCCTTCAAGTTACATATCAACAAAACTATAGACTAAAATAGGTTTTTTTTTTCTCTGTTAGGTATATCATATATGTAATATATACTTATACTACCTATCTCTATATATACATATTTCTATTTATCTCTATCTCTGTAGTAGAAGAGCTAAAAAAGAAGTTCTCTGATTCTAGTTTAAATAAAGAATTGGAGATGGGCCTCACAGAAGACCATCTACCCACAAGCTGAAATGAAAACCTTGCCTAAGGAAGGCATTAAGTACAAATCCATGTCCATGAGTTGCTGAATATCAGAGCCTTTTGCAGCATTCAGATGTCTTTGCCATACTTGGACTTCCTTGCCCTGCCACTGCCAATCATTTTAAATTCATCAAGACATGGTGGTGTGTGAGGAGTTACCCATAAATTGATAGTAATTGGAGGATAAGAAGGGACATAATTAGGGGCCATGCAAATGAATTGGGACTCCATCTTGAAGGAGTTTAAATATGGTGACAATAGGAATGAATAGACTGATTTTTAGGTTGTTTTAGTAACCACGTATCCTTGGACTTATTTTCATTTTACTTGGTTATGGGGCATCATTGGTTGCTAACACTTCTCTACCTATACTGGGCATTAAACAAAGGCTGAGTGGATGCCTAAGTGATACATGCTGTGTCAGAATATTCAAGGACACCAGAATAACACAAATGGTTCACTTTAAAAAATATTTTCTTTTTATACTGTGGAGTGTTGGCACAATCAATGAAGTTTTTTTAGAAGTAAAATTATAGTAGCAGTGCTCAGAGGTCAAAATGTGTTATGTTCTTGAAAAATGTGTTGGAACTCAAATTCTCTTACTGGTACATAGGTATATTAATATGTTTTCACCCTTGTTTTGAGTAGCCTTTGTACTCTCTATGTCACTAACCTTAGCAAACTACATTGGAAAATGACATTTCTATATTTTTCCCTCATCAAACTGATGGTACAGTGTTTTAAATTAGGTATTACATATGCTTTATAAGAGGACTTGCACCAAATATTAATTCTTAAATTAAAAACTCTTTTCCAAGAAAGAATGGTTTTCATATGGTAATCAGTCCAGTTCTAAACAATCAAAAAGCAATGGTTATGCTTACAATTGCCTGATTTCATGAATATTTATGACTAGTCATTATACTCATTTACCACTTTGTTCTTTAACTGATATAGATGGGAATATTTACCGTACCTCTCTGGTAAAATAAATTACCTTGTAAAACAAGGACACCTTACTATTCAGGATAGGAACTCAGTGAAGTGCAGCCACTTCTCATTTTTCAAGTTTACTGTAATACCTTTCCTTCTAGCAAGGGACAGAAAATGCCGAATTTGCTGGATACCAATACCTTTTCTTGATTTCAAGACAGAAGGAGAGAATATTTTTGAAATGACTGAAGCAAAGTCTCAAATATTAATCTCCTATGCATAATAAGTAATTAAATTTGCCTCAATCATATAATTTTGGTTCAGTTTCCAAGTAAAGATTATATTGGTTATATCAACAGTCCGAGTATATAACAAATAACTTTTAAAAAGTTGGATGGGAGCACCTGGATGGCTCAGATGGTTGATCTTGCAACTCTTGATTTCTGTTCGGGTCATGATCCCAGGGTCATGGGATCAATTTCCATATAGGGTTCCATACTGAGTGTGAAGCCTTTTAAGATTCTCTCCTCTCTCTCTTCTTTTGCCCCTCTCCCCTGCTTGCATTCTCTTTCTCTAAAATAAATAAAATGAAAAAAAATTTTAAAGTTGGGTAAAAGATCTGATATGTACCAATTTCAATATGTGTGTATACACTGCTTTTCCATGTAAAACAATTTTCAATATTTTTCTGGTATGGGTGAAGTTCCTCTAGGTAAGTGGTTTAAAATCCTGTCAAAAACAAGGAATGTTTAACATTGGGAAAAAATTGGAATCTAATTTTGAAGTGATACTTTTAATATCCATTAAATGGGAAGATACATAGTCATGGTAAAATTAAAAAATACTGACAGCATTTACATGGTGCCAACCAAATGCCAGACACATACTGAGCATATAAACCACTTGATGTAACTGAACAATCACCTCAACTCTAAGATACTCACTTTTCATATGAGAGTAGTGAGGTTTGTAACTTGTCCAGGGCCACACAGTTAGTGATGAAGCTGGATCACCTGCAAACTATACTGCCATCATAAATCCAGTAGCTTTGAAAAATTTTACTTTATTCATTACTAACATATCAACATACGTTTTAAACAGAGCACATCTATGTGAGAAATGACTTGGCCCATTTACTGACGATACTTACCATGCTGGTGTGTGTAGTATGTTCTTGTCTCATGTGTTAATTAACTCCTGCTTACTCAGCATGAATGGAATTGACCAGAGTTAGCTTTCAGATTCCAGCTTCCAGTCCTGTATTAAATAATTAATATCCTCTCATGCCCATTGCTGTTGGGCTGGAAGTCTGCTAGTCTAGATGGGATCAGCGGTACACTCCTAACACAGCTGTGAAATGAGTCTTTTCCTTCACCGTTCTCCCAGCCTTGCTACCTTTCCTCCTCAGCACTTCTTCTCCCGGTTACCCATTAGCTTTCTTGAATCCAAATCTTAAAACGGTAACTTTGTAATTACCTCAAAGTGACATTAAATCCTAATTTTTACCATGAAGATTTTGATTTTAACAAGAAAAGTTAAAAAAAAAAATGGAGTTTATAACTAGGATATCAGTCCTGAGAGTACACCTTTCTTGAAACCAACCTTTACTCCCTGCTCTCCTCTTTAGCGCTCCTGGATTTTCCAGTGCTCTCTCTTCTTCATTTATATCTGTTTCTTTGTTTCTTGGTCTATAAGCAAGTGAAATCTCTCCATCTCCTTGATATCGCACCACATAGACCATGATACACCTGGCCACAAGGGAAGGTCAAATTGAACGAGGACTAATTTTATCCATAGTCTGACTTGCTGGAACAATCTATAACGAAGTGATCTAAGACACTACATACAAGGCACTTCTTCCTCCATTCACTGTTCAGGCAGGCAACCAAAATATGTTTACCAACTGTGGTAGGCAGATATCTTGGAGATTTTGATAATGTGTCAAGTGATAAGTGCTCAGGCTACAAGCAGGTAAGATTCTGGCTTGAGAAGGTGAGAAATAAGACATTCTGTTTTCTGTGTCAAGAAGGATACTTTGTAGGCTCTGGGGAAGATGTGAATGATAGCAGTAGAACTGACTTCCCACAAGGTGTTGGTGGGGAAAAGTGTCAGGCACTCAGAGATGATGAATGATGGTTTTTAAAGAAATCTGCTGCTAAGTGTAAAAATAAAATAAAGTGTGAATGCTAACTAGTAATTGGGGCTATAATAACATTTTAAATGTCTAGAAAAATGTAAGTCAAGTGAAGTCACTGGAAAAATGTTCACCAAGCAGATTCTAACATTCACTTGTATACTGTAGAAAGATGAAGAAACTTACTGATCCTGACAAAATGTCATCTTGTATTTGCAGGGATTTGAGCATTCTAAATATTTCATGCAGATGAGTAAATTATCCCTGCTGGCAAAGTTAGACTATTTTAGAAATGATAACCTCAAAAAAAGACTGTATTTCAAGTTAACATTTCATCATAACAAATAATTTTCCAATATAAATGAAGAAGCATCTGATTATACATCTTAAAGCTAATTCTCAGCACATAAAAAAACACGGGTTTTCTTAGTTCATCTATATACCACTTGTTTTAAACTATGTGGTATATACATAACTAGGAGGTATAAAATTACTCTTAAAAACAAGTCTGCTAAATTTACGTGCCAATTTGGCTGAGCCATGGTGCCCGGTTATTTGATCAAATGTTACTCTGGATGTTTCTGTGATCCTGTGGTATTTCCTTTGGTTGGTTTGTTAGTTTTGTTTGTTTTTGTTGGGTGAGATTTCTAGTTAAATCAATGGAATTTAAATAAAACAAATTGCCCTCCATAATGTGGATGAACCTTATCCAATCAATTGAAGGTCTTAATAGGGCAAAGACTGACCTTCCTTGAGCAAGAAAAAAAGGAATACTGCCAGCAGATGGCAGCTGGACTGGATTTGCCACATTCGTTCTTCCTGAGACTACAGCCTGTGGAGCCACACTGCAGGTTTTGAAATCCCAGCCCTTATAATTGGATAAGTCAACTCCTTAAAAGACAATTTCTCCATACATACACATCCTATTGGTTTTCTCTCTAGAGAACCCCAACTATTGCCAAGTGGTATTTCCATATTTCTCTTAAGTATCTTTCTGATCAAAATAGAATACAGAGTCAATTGTACACTAAAAGTTTTCTGAACAGAAAGCAAAATAAAAAGCACAATGGTAATTAAGTATTTTTCACAATTATACATGAAATTAAAAATAGGCTTTGTTTGTGACTTTCCAAAATGCTCCTCTGCCTTCCCAGCATGAACTCCTTGAATTCGGCTAGCCCTTTACTTTGTAATTCATTTTTTTTTTTTTACATGAAACTCACTAGGTTCCAGTAGGTTCTTGGAGTAGTGAGACTTACGGTTCCACTCACAGCAGGGACACAGCTGCCACTAGAATGGATTATAGTGATGCAGAATATGGCCATATACTCTTGAAGAGGTCTCTTTTATCCACTATAGAGCATTTTCCTTTCTTATTATTTATTTATTATTTATTTATTTATTTATTTATTTAGTCTCATCTTAAATTCTTTTAAGAAGAGCCTTCTATATCAAACACTAGATAATTTACCTGGAGGTCAACTCAGTAAATGGTGTTTAGTGATAATATACAACATGCATATTAAAAATTGGCTAATTTTCTTTTGGGCATAAAATATCTCCTTTTTTGTGCTATCTATTAGAAAAACAAACGGATGGAAAGCATTTGTTGTTGTTGTTACTTTTAGCATGATTTTAGATTTGTGAAGTTAGTCCTCACAAACGGTTAGAATCTTTGGGCCTTGGGCTATTTCACCTTTAAAAAGTACTACACTTAAAAGCGCAGTTAGTTACCTTTCTCATTCTCTGAGATGATACAATTTCTCAAAGCAAGAGCTGGCTATTTTACTTTGCAATTAAATGAATATTAATGAAGTTTCTGTCACTTTTTAGGGTAACCTTCAAGGCCTCTTACAAATGTGTCTCTCTTGGTTAATAACTAAACTCTGCACTAGGACAGAGCCTGTGGTTTTCAATTGGGTTAACACTGTGCATTGGCCTTGGTGGTGACTTTGGCAGTACCCACAGTGACAAGACTGTCTGAGCTAGGAAATGGGTGAGGATTTTAAGGAACCCTCAAAGCCTAGTGTATAGATTGAGCTACATGAAACAGACCTGAGTAAAAATACCAGTTCTAACTGTCTATGCTTTGTCCCTTGTTTACCTCTCCATTCATTAGGTAGAAGTGGTGTTTTTGAGCGCTAGGAAGCTGACCTTATCTGCAGTATTCACGACAGGGTGTGTGCTCAACTATGTGTCCATGCCCTGTCTTTTTTCCCTGAGTGGTTGTGGGTAAGGCATATAGGGAATTTTCTTTTTGTCTATTTCCCTAAACTTTGTTTTATCAGCTGTACCCTATTGGAATTGGATCTAAAATATGGAGACAGGTTTTAAGGGAAATTGGGATGGCTGTTCTTACAGTTAAGTAGTTTATTCACTTTGGAAAATAATGAAATCTATATCTAGGATTTGACTTAGAAGCTCTTGTTGAGGGCTTACAAAGTGCAGTGCAAGACAGTTTCTAATTCCTGTGCTTATCTAATTCACAGAACTTCATGAGGAATACCGGTTATTATATAGGAGTACTACATTCTTCTGGGGACTGTCAAGGGTAGGGAAAAAACAGAGGGAGCTCTCCTTTGGGTCCTCCAAGGAGAAGGTGGTCTCTCCTCCGGAGACATGTTAATAACAGACTTTTAGGTGGAATCCTGGCTGTTACTCACTAGCTCTATAGCTCTACCTCTTATAGTTGTCTGCAGATTATATGAGTGAATTGGTAACTCACACAATAAAGCAGGACTTTGATGTTCAATGACCTTGAAGTCTTTGCTGTTATTTTTATAGCTGCATTAGAGGATTAGGTGATGCCCATTGAACTGGCCTCTGTTGGCATTGCAAAGAGAACAAACGTGAGCAGTGAAAGCGCATAGTCTGTCATGAAAAGAAACATGTGTCGATTTAAGTTGCTTTTCTATAACTGAAAGTAACTTAGTTTCAGAAGATCCAGCTTTTCCCTTTAAGGTAAATTATTCACTTGTAGTTGAAAATGTTGTTTAATTATTGATTTATCTCACAATTTTTACACAGTCTATTCCAAATGCCCATGCCTTCCCAGAGCAGTCTTCTCCACCCATGTGTTCTATTCCTCAGCAAGATGGCGTCTGGGTACAGAAGTGATACTGTGAATACGGTAGGGCAGTGGGAGGGCAGTCTGATCTTCACTGGCCTGTGCTGAGGGTGATAGACCTCTCTTTCCCTGTACTCCCTTTCTGAGTTCTTCTGTTCCCAAAGTTCTTATCATCATCTGGTAAGGCAATTTGTAACCATCAGGAAATTAAACCTTTTTTTTTCTGTAGGTACAAACTATAGACAATATGCTCAAATATCTCAAAATATTCACTTCTATCTTCTCCTTCAACTATATTAAATTTGAAACCTAGGCTCTGTCCAACTAGAACAACAGTAAATTCTATCTCCAACAGTTATTGTCTTGCACCCCTTTCAGGGTCATACCAAAACCCACATAGGGTCACACCAAACATACACAGTTCTGGGAACAAGGGTGGGTGTTAAATGATCATTGTATCATGGTCTTCATAGACATACTCATCTTCCAAGCTTTTCGTAGTTCCTTTTAAGAAGCTCTCAGCTTTTCTGCTATGTTTAGAGAATACAGGAAACTGTTGAGTTTGGGGAAACTGAATGCCTAATTTCTTCTCCAGGACAGTCCTACAGCTACTTAAAAGATCTTCCACCTTTCCAAAGCCCTACTATGGGTGGTGCTCAAGTCCTCTATTACTCTAGAGCCCAAGACTGCACTCACTCCCGTTTTGAGTGCATCTTTGGTAGAACAAATTAGAGAAAACAATAATGTATGATTCATTGCTGGCTGAATGATATGGCTTGGGTAAGTGGGTTGTAATTAGAGGCCCTAAATCACAGCCAGGTTTGTGCAGCTCTGACCTATATGAGCAAAGAATTCCATAAATGTTGGTTTAAACATGGCATTAAGAATGTACAAGGTAAAAGAGTATTTTAAAAAACTACAGTGGAGCATGTACCAGCAGAGCTAATGAAACCAGAGTTGGAAAATAGTTTTGCCATTTTTGGCAATCTACCACTTTACTCAAAAAGGATTGTTATTGTAGAAGAAAAAAAAAATAATTGAAGAGTATTTCATCATACCATATGGCAATTTCTAAGTTACTCTCATGGGTGAGAGTTCATTCACGACTTAAAGAAATGACTGTAGATTTCTTAGGAGTCCTCATACACTCAATTTCAGATTTTTGTAGCATACTTTGTCATAAATATATTGAATATAAACAATCTTTCAAGTGTCAGAGGGTAGGGATGGTTTAAAAATAGGACTTTGGATCTTGGATTAAACTTTTAGTCTTTTTCAGTATATTATTTCAGAATAAAAGCAATTATCTTAGGAGAATATAGATTCATATGTTCTGATTCCAGCTAGAATTTGAACTCTTGAATACTAGACACTGTTCTAGGTGACAAGATAGATACTATTTCTAGATATCACAAATAAATCTAGAAATCTTGAAACTTTAAGTACTAGTGTTCCAAGGAAACGGAGATATTTTGTTCATCCTTATACAGATGAAAACTGATGACCACATAGTTTAAAATATTTTTACATGGACCACATAGTTTAAAATAGCTACTTATATGGCCTTATATTTTCATGTCCCATTTCTATTCATAACCAGAGAAAGAACTTGATATATATTTCATAATAGGGAACAAAGAATTTTAATTGTTTTGCTGAAAAAAATTAATAAGCTAAAAAGTTTGTATTCAGACATGATTTAATTTTGCAAGTTTAATTGTTTGAAATTTTTAACTGGTTGGATTAGAAAGGTCAAGTATAAAATTGGTGTTGACTAACCTTTGGAGAATTGACTTTTCAGACACATTATAATGGACTGATCCTACACTTATGTCGTTATCTGGTCCCACATATCTGTATAAATGACAGAAACCAACAGACGAACAGGCAAGGACTGGGAAAAAGTGAAGGCAGATAATGAATGAGTAGGAAAAAATTCTACGCAGACTCTAGTATACAATCAATAGTGGTACCTAACTGTTGGTTCAGTAGAAGTAGGCATATGAATAGGATATCAAAATTTTAAATTAATACCTGAGGAAAAACTATGCAAACTATCTGATAGAGAGGAAGACTCTAAAACCCTTTTTATGTGGTTCTAAGTCCTTAGTGAAAGGGACATGTTTGGTATTTCTTACAGTTATAATGATTTTTTTAAACCAAAGTAACAACAAATGCTAATCTAAATGTTACCAAGTTGTGTTCCTCTGATAGACTACAAGTTAATGACGTAAACATGATTGATACCTGATGCAAACATGATTAGATCATGCTAACTTTGTCATTTCTGTGTATATCTCCATGGATAACACATTTATGCTTTGGTTAATACAGAGCACATCTGTTGTTAGGCTACACAGGGACAGAACTGAATTTTATTAGACTATCTAAATAAACTACTTATGGAAAAAATACTGTCTTATTCAGAAAGCCCCCAAACTCTTAAACATTTATTTTGAATTAATTAGCAGATATCTACTTAAGCAATGGATCAGATTTTTAAAGATTTAACAATCTTTATTACTGTTCTGCTTAAAATTGGAAAAACAAAAAAAAAAGCAAGGCAAAAATCATTCTAAATGTCCATTAGATTTATGGCCCAAACACTACTAAAAATTTTTTTTCTATTTTCAATACCCATCTCTAACATATCGGCTGCTGTTATTAGATCTAAGTGCAAATTCTGAGAAGTGGATTCTGGGATAAAATATATTCATGTTTGTCCAGATTAACAGTTTTGTAAGAGACTGGTTTGGTTTCTCATACCTAAAATTCAAATTTCTCTAGGATAGAAAAATTTATTTGTGTGAATGTTTTATTGTTGAGTGTACATGTTGGCATTATCTGTGTGTGGGATAAATGCCAAGCAGATGGTCTATGGCAATCTAGCAGAAAGGCAGCTGGACTGCGCTTGCTTTATATATATGGTTTAGCAGCCATGCAAAAGGCAGCTGTTTTCTTTGCACTTTGAAAAGTATAAACAAATCTAAGGTATATCTCACACCTATTATCTTGAAACTCCTAGAAACAGTGATAAAATAATCTTATGTATATGTTTGCTCATGTTGTGTTTTAGCTAGATTACTTTTGGAGGGAGCAGTGGGGAAAGACAAGAAGTCAAACAAGTACCTCACCCAAATCACAATTAGGACATGTATTTTTCATTAAAAAATATGTAGCAAAATGGATGATTGATGGTCTTCCAGGAAACACTGTTCCTGACTTGATTTGAGGCAAGTTGCTTCATGGTGCTATGTTTATTTCATATGTTTATAGTTATTAACTCTTCCATACTATCTAATCAGAAAGAAAAGAGAACAAAAAATTTGCTGCTTGAGAAAATAGGCTTTTGAGTTCTGGTGCACAAATCGTTTTATTATAATACATGCCTTATGTTAAGACCTCCATTAGCTTCCAAATTCTGTGAAAAAAAATTTAAATGATCACCATGGAACTGCTGTGGATGCCTACATTTATGAGGATCAAGCAGCCACATAGTTTGCAGAAAAGCAAGAGAATTGAGGATACTTAGAGTCCTGGTTCTCATATAAAAGTATGAAATTGACATGAGAATGTTCTGTGATGAGAATTTTAAAAAAAGTAAACCAAGATTGTAAAGCAGTGGCTTTGGGATGAGACCCAACAATCTGTTGTTAACAAGCATACCTAGTAATTTTGATATAGATTATCTATATTTGGGACATAAGCTCAAACAGGTAGTTAGTATATTTCATTGGTCATGTTCTTTATCAATTGTTTTCATTATGTTACCCTTTTGTTTGCTTGCTTGATTTAAATAGGTGCTAGGACATGAGAAAACAGAAGGAGAGATACTATTTACCTGACATAAAGGAGAGTTACTTGGATAAAAGATGTAGGTGGCAATGTATAAAACTGTTAAGTAAATTGATAAGCCAGATAAGTTATACTAGAGTGAAAAGAAATGGATTTTGAATTTAGTGGGTATTTACAAATTGAAGTTCTGGTATGAGTAGCTGTGTAATTTATTTCATTATTCTAAGCATCTATTTTTTCTTCCCTGTATTTGTTAGGGTAATACTAATTCTGCAATAAATAAATCATGAGGTTCTGAAACATTTACCACAAAAAAATGTGGTAAGGATAGAATCCTTGCATCTGTGCGTCTTCACAAATGGCCCTGGAGGTCACCCTGGGCATTTACAACTAGCTGGCAGTTGAAGAAAGAGAAAGAATGGAGGATCTTATAAATTTTCACTAATTGTAGAGGTATAAAAACAGAAAATCAGACTATGGTTCTCTGAACTGTGGTAAGCTGGCCTAAGTGAATCATTCTTTACTCCCTTAGCCTTGCACAGTATCCATCATAGGCATCCATGAAATGGTCCTTTGCAGTTAGCTGAGTGGAAATGAAAAGGGAGGAGAGAAGAAACTCCAAGAAAAGAGATGTGTGCAATTTGAAACATGTGAATTTCGGTAAGACATAAGGTATTAAGTTGGAGATAGCTTCTTGGCGATCATATACATGATTCCATGCTGAAAGGAATAGGAAGATTTCATGTGTTCACATATATAGTCAACACTTAGTAATGTTTGTGTAGTCATGGATATTAATGAGATTAGAGAAGGGTTTAATGCACAATTTAAAAAAAGGTCAAATACCATAGGGATTAGCAAGAGTTAAAGGGCAGGGAGAG
Organism: Crocuta crocuta; assembly: GCF_008692635.1. Classification (NCBI taxonomy): domain Eukaryota; kingdom Metazoa; phylum Chordata; class Mammalia; order Carnivora; family Hyaenidae; genus Crocuta; species Crocuta crocuta. The sequence continues at coordinate 331,931 of NW_027531581.1, forward strand.
GAAAAGGAGGAGAATGAAAGCTGTGCAGAGAATTTTCTGGATAAGAGGGATGGAGTACTACAGAAAATCTGTTACAATAGCTGGGAAAGAGCCATTGATTTTGAGATTAATGGCAATCATTGTGTAAATAACTTTATTATTCTTAGTGAGAAACTTGATAGCAAGGGGGATGAGAAAAAAATTGTTGGAGATGTGTGGCAAAATAGTAGGAAGTATAGACTGCTTTGAGGAGCTGATGTTGGAATGAAATGAAACAAAAGGATCAGAAGACTGAAAAGTAGATTGAGTAAGAGAAGATGACTATTTAACATGAAATTCTAGTAGATAAGAAATTAAGCGACAGAAACATATTGTATTCTTCTTGTTAGAATAGTTGTCATAGACTCTGAGTCTAGAGTTATCTCTTGTCCAGCAAGAAAGTGGGACACACAGAGAGAGGCCAATGTCCAGGAAAAGACAAGAGCCACCATTAAGGGTCCTTGCCCCTTTTTTTTTTTTTATTAGACTCAGAAGGCTTACAAACATGGTTATGGACGTGCACAAAGAGACAGTGAAACTGTGAACATTAACGGATGGGCATGAGGCATTTCAAAGATAGGCGGTATTAGGGGTTTGGATCAATACAAAACAAAGGTTTTTGTATGGAAGGTTGTTTACAGCAGATGTGAGGCACCACTTCTGTTTACTTAAATTGGTCTAGGGGACAAGAAAGATAGAGCAAGGCACCTTTCTGTTACTAATTAGCTCCTCTTTGGGGAAGTTCCCCCCCCCCCCTCCCCCCCCCCCCCCCCCCCGACCTCTATAGCCTTATTTACTTGTTTTCCTAATTTGGTCCTTCCTTCCTGTGAAAGCAGCTTTCTGCTATTGTACTAAGTTGGAGCGCGTTTCCTCCATGAATACATAATCTTGTTTACTTCATATACCTTTGTCCTGTACTGGGGCCTTTGCTCACCTTATTTAATCTTATTTACCTACGTGAACATTCTATGGCTTTCTAATTCTTTATGCCATGTTAACCTATCAGTGCAGGCTCAGGGAATTTCTAAGCTTATTCCCCACAAATAGTAAACTTAATCCAAATCCAGTACCTCTTCCACCTGCTGAAGGGGGAATTTAATCTATCTTTATGTGACTTTTCCCCCTATGTTCTTAGGGTTGAGCAAAAATCTCCAAATGGGAAGATGTTTTGCTGACAGTGGAAATTGTCATTTCTAGAATCCAGCTTTTCTAAATGATCTGAATATTGTCCTATGAATTCTTGTTACTCTTCCCTAACGGTTCTTCCAGAAAATGGAACATGAGTCTTTGGTTCTCTGATCCTTAAGACCTGCTTGTGGACTTGAAGAATTCTGCCCACATTTTACCCCAACACACAATTCCCATGTCCCTCTTAAGGGAGTGTAATGTAAGTATTTGCACAAGGAGTGAGTATTCTTTAACTTGAAAGATCTGATTTCTGCCCAGCAAGGACAGAAAAATGTAAGGCAAAGGATATGAAAGAAATGAAGACTACTATAAGAGTAAAACAGTAAATTTTCTCAATACATGTATGGAGAATTTCATTTTAGATACTATAAGAAGAGCAATCAAAAGGATCTCAAGGGGAAGTAGTAGCCAAACATGCATGACAATTGGTAATACAAAAATATATCTTGTATGATCACAGCTATGTGCTTTCACAGTTCTCTCCCTTCCTGGCTTATTAGCTTTATTCAGGAAAGGCAGAGGGAGGAATAATCTCTTGAAGGGTGGCAGGATACCCCCAACATGTGTGTGGAGTTCTTTGTGTGTTGGATGGCTGTGAGGCGGAGAGGTTGCTTTATGAAAATAACTGGAGTGATGCAATCTAATGATTCATTAGGTGTAGAAAGATGCTTGTAATTTTCTCTTACTGCGTCATTCTTTTGCTTCATAATTAATTGTGGTGGAGTTCTAACAAAAGACCTATATGACTCTGAGGAGTTGTTGTGTTTTTATCTATAATGGTACTTTCTAAAATAAAAACATTACACATATACATATATTCTTAAATGAAACTATCTTGGCTGTAACTGTATAAAATGGTTAAGAGAAGCATGACTCTTAGTTACGTCCAATTTGTAGTAGTCTTGCTGCGTATCTATTTTATATAACTCAAAATGAAAATTTATACATCTGGTCAGTTCAGAAAGCTGTAGAAAAAAATTAGAGTTCCAAAAATTTACAGTCTCATGTTACCTCCAGAGATAGCGCATTACATAGCTGTTTTATGTAATACAAAGGTAAAAAAAAAAAAAGTGATTGCAAAATGTACTATATTGTCCTATTAGCATCATTATTTTCTAATTGTTTCCATACTTTTTCATTTACCTTTTTATACATTTTTATTTTTTTGTTATCATGGCTTATTCAAATCCTAATGTGAAAAAATTGACAATCATTTTTACCCACCCTATCAGTGTTCTTTTTGTCAGTTTTTTAAATAGAAATTGATAAAGGATACTTCATATCTAGGGTGATCCGGCAACAGAAGTGAATGTTTAAATCCAGGCAATGGTAGATGAACAAATAAAGGATGAATGATAGTAGGTAACTTGTCCAGGGATACACAGTGAGGAAGGAGCAGTGTCTGGATGAAACATTGTTCCACATATATTTCTGATAGACCTATTTCAAAAATGAAAGGAGTAAAATAGAAAAAAAAAAATCCTGTTTTTGGCCTCTTTGATGTTAGGATATATTTCCATCAGTACATAATTAAGGATAATGACTGTATCATGGAGAAGTTATTATAGAACAATAAGAAAATATAGTGGATAAATGAAAAACAGCAAAATAGGCTTTCTAATGAATGGAAAATAAAGTCATGACAGAGCAAGACTCACAACCTTATTATATGATGATAATGACTCAATTAAATAAGGTAAAATATTCCTTATTTGGATTCTTTAATAGTCTGTGCACATCTTCAACTATAAGATATGAAGAAGGAAAAGAGATCTAGAAATGTAGCCTTAGAATATCATTATTAATGACCGGTGAAGAATAGATAATAAAAATGTAGGGAATTTAAATGAGTTTTAGTCACTTGAGGATGTCTATAAGTATTTTATGAAACAGAAATAACATAAAGCTGGTTGGGAACTTTTCTTTCAGTTTTCTTTATTTTTCTTTCTTTTTTTTATTTCTTGAAACAGAAAGTTAAAAGCCTGTAGGAGAAAGCTTCTGTTATTTTTTATCAAAGAAACAACCCCGAGACATTCTCCCCACTTTTTTCCTTTCCTTTCTTGCCTCTGATCTTTTGCAGAGTTTGTAAAAGCTATCTAAATCCACTTTCAGATCTACCACTAATGGTTGCCCTTGTTGGCTGCCTTAGTAGTGAGGCCAAAGATTAAGTGGTAGTGGATACTACACTTCTGTCCTATTCTGAGCATTGCTTTGCAGGTCGAGGCTGAATTATATTGACAGGATAAAGTAGTCAAGACAATCAAGTTGTCAAGCTTTTGAAACTCTGCCAGCAAAGTCCTAACTACTTCATGAACCATTACAATACGTGAACTATTATGAACCAAATTCAAATAATGGAGGATACAAACTTCTCAGTGACAGTTCTTAGATGGGGGCAAGGCTTCCCAGAATAGGCAATATATCTTAAAAACAGGAGTTAACCATGACCAAAAAAGCATGGATGGTTGAGCCAAGCCCTGGTAGATAGGTTATGGTGGGAGCCGAGGTCAGGGGGAGCTCTCAGGCCAGAGAACTGAATGGAGGACAGGCAGGAGGAGGTCAGGCCCAAATGGGTTAGTCACAGAACACTATCAGGTTATGATCAAGCAGGGAGAGTTATTCTTTTACCTGCCAATTTAAATGAAGAGTGTTAGCAAGTCTGGTCACCATGGACATGAGGTCTGCCAATCGTAATGTTCCCCAAGACTAGCACAAGTTCAGGTAAATTTTCACCTCAGACTTCAGGAGGACATTTTGACCACTTGACCCCCCATTATCCTGATAAGTCTAGACATCATTTGAGGAAATGATCAGAAACAGTAGCAGTAGGTGGCTGTGGAAGACTGAGGATTTCATATAGGGATACCATTTAAAGTATCAGTAAGGCCTGACCTTTAATTATACTAACTGTTTTATACAAAATACTGAACATAAAATTTTTCTGTATATCTGTAATTTGGGCTCAGTGTTGTAATTCTGATGTGCCTTTACCATAAATCTTAGCAGACTGACTAGGCTACCACCAATTCCCTTTGATTGAAAAGCCATTTGGTTTCTCCTTTTCAATGTGAGTCCCAATTCAGACTGCTGGTTTTGCTTTTTCCATTTTTGAGGGATGCTGAACTATTATCTTTTTAAATTCCATGTTATACCCTGAAATGCAAATGTCTAGATGTTGTCCTGGCCATGATTCCTTTAGAAAACATGACTTCTATTATTCTAGAATTGAGGTGTGATTTTATAAGGATGTAGGAAAGTGTGGTAGGTCAAATAATGAAACCTCAAAGATGTTCATAGCCTAATTTGTAACACCTATGGCTCTATTATCTTTGGGACTTGGCAGTTGTGATTAAGATTTTGAGGTGGGAGATAACCCTGGACTATTGGGATGGACACAATGTAATTGCGAAGGTCCTTTTAGAAGGGAGATAGAAGGATTAAAATTAGAGAGACAAGATACAGGGATGGGAACAGAGATCAGAGAAGATAGACTATCCTACATTTCTGGCTTTGAAGATGAAGACAGGGCTATGAGCCAAGAATGCAGGCGGCCACTAGAAATGGGAAAATACAAGGAAAATGATCTTTCCCTAGAGCTTTCAGAAGGAACCAGCTCTGCTGACCCCTTAATTTGAACCACTGAAACTGATTTGGGACTTCACATCTTCAGAACTATAAAATAATAAATCTGTATTGCTTTAAACCACTGTGTATGTTGTTTGTTACATTAGCAGTAAGAAGCCAGTGCTGAAGACAGCTAGGATCTATTCCTTTAAGGAGAGAGAGAATCTATAAGGAATGATTACTGTTACATCCATGCTCTGCACCTCTCAGAGCCAACAGTAATAGAATGAGAAGACACTAAACTCTCCATTTATGACTTTGAGCTTTAGTGATCATGATGATAATCCTTTCCAGGTCTTTTTGGGACCTGTGTTTCTAAAGATCTTGTACATGAGAAGGTCAATTTGTGAAAATTCCCATGGCCTATTCACTCAAAAACTTGGAGTTCTGCTCTCTTTTCAATATTTTCCTAAAATTTTTTAAAATCTAAAAACCTTGATAATTATCATGGGGTTATTGGGACACATTTTAAGGTAATTCCAAACAAAATGACCCAGTAGCTGCCTATATTTTATAAGTATATTAATTTTTTTTTAAAAGAAAAGAGAGCCCAGGAATAAAGATCGGAAATTTAATGCTAGCCTTGTTTGTGCTAATAAAAGTGACTTAATGTTTGCTAATAAGAAGTATTCAACTTAGGCTTAGCAAATGATTTTAGAGAGAACTTTGGAATAGAAGGTTCTGGGTGAGGTAGGTAAACCCCTTCATCTCTTTAATCTTCCTTAGCCTCCTTTTATCTTGTACAAGGAGTAGAATAAAATGACCTCTGAGGTTCTTAAGAGCTCTGAAAATTGTTGATTTATGCTAATAGTTATTGCTAAATCTGTTAAAAGAAAATGCTATCAAGAAAGTAAGAAAAATGGGGATGCAAAAACCCTTCAGCTCTAATGAAATCAGGTGGCACTATTAGAACACGGATAGAAGCTTAGAAAACACATTTAAAGATTCAAAATATCCTCTCTACCCTTGCAAGTTCAATTTCAATCATTTGCATTTTTATGTATTAGATCACAATCTTCTCTTGAGATTGAGGAATGTAGTCCGAAACTGGCCCCTGTACATGTATAGCAGGGAGAGATTGAAGGAAGAGGCAGACACTCCAGATTAGCAGGTGGCTGTTTTAACAAAGGAACTTACATGGCTTGTCTTGGGTAGCTGCAAGACAAGTGTATCTTTAAAGTTGATATAGAAGCCTTATCTGGGTTCAGATGGTCTCAACAACACGTTGCTCTCTGAAGGCTGTATCTTTGAAAAGCAGCTCCCATGGTGGCTATGGTGGTGAGAGGGTACATTCCCAGCACATGGGAGTGAGGAGCCTCTAGTTGCCCAAGTCCAATTCTTGGGTCAAGCGGCAATCATATCCTTTCAACTACTACCTCCAGTAATGCAGTGACACTTAATCCTAACTATCCACAAGGCTCCATGCCAAGGCAGTCAGTCAATTGTCTCGTTGACGGTTTTTGTCTTTTTCAAATTGATCCAGTAAATTTATTCTGAATCATTTTCACCATCTGCTCTATAATTGTGGGTTGGGGGGAGGACAATAGACAGCTCATAGTTTTCAGATGGAAATTCTACATAGAGGTGTGATGTGGTCACATTGACGAAATCCATGAAAACGAATGCCACAGTGGTCAGAGAGCTCAGGTACTCACAGTTAAAATGACCACATTCTAGAAAAGTAGTCAGTCATTTACTTTATCCCCATACTTGATAGCAGGATTCTTAAACCTAAGTGAAATGACAATAATGTAGCACATTTGCCTAGTCTTTTACATTTCTCTAAAAACCACCATAGTAATTTAATCCAATAAAACTGCTGTACAATAAACTAAAATACCAACAAACAGAGCCCTATAATCTATGATTTTTCACAAACAGAACTCCAGAATCTACTATTTTCTTGCATAATGAGAAACCTAAAGTGGTTTCAGTAAAACCAAAGGAAGTGATAATGTAGCAATCAGTAGCCATGAAAATCAAGTGTTGATGGATACCTGGGGATCTGCATGGGTTAGCAAGGCAAAGTGGTCAGAAGGCTGAAGATTAATGTCTGTTGAAAATATTTTACAGCTTCTGTAAAGTGTCAGCCACACCAAGGGATTCTGACTAGATGTTTTTACTGAGGAAAGAAAAATGAAGACTCTTAGAGTCATTATTAAAGTGCAGAGAACAATTCAAAATTCAAACAAATCAAAACCGTTTCTCAGACCAAAGTTAGGGATGGGGCTTAAATAGGCAATAGCTAGCAATTTTCACAGGAATAGTGACTGGCTTGCAGTTGGGAATTAGTGAAGCAGAGCATAGCATTGTTGGTTGTTGAAACTGCAGCCCTTTTAATGGGCTGAAATAATCAGCCACAAGTTCACCATGTTTGTTAATGCTGATTCTGTCTAATTTTATGAGAAGCTATCTCACTGGTTCCCTCATAGCTTCTCTTCCACTCTCTAGACTTGAATGCCTGTGGTGGTTAGCTGTATATACTGGGGCTCAGACTGGGAGAAAGTGTCCCTCATCATTTCATCAATGACCATGATAAAAATGTGTGTATTGCACATCCATTCTTCATGTGTTCTTTAACTCCATATTGAGTATAGTAAAACTTGGATTGCAAGTAACTTGTTCCATGGGTGTTCTGCAAGATGAGCAAATATTCTAAGACATTTTAACTTGATAAATGAGTGGTGTCTTGCAATGTAAGTAGTACGTGGTACCAAATGTCACATGATCACACCTGAGCCAGTGGTTCTTCTTTCTCTATCTTGCTGTGGTATTGTGGGTTGGTGTCTTGCATGCTTGATCCCAGGCTGCAGCACTTGGCAGAAATCAGTGATTTTTCAGAATGTTGGAAGATGCCCACAACAGGCACTGGTGTATTTTCTGGGAGTTCAAAGCACCTGTGGATCATCTTTTGCTTTTCTGTACAAGAGTAAGCTTAGGAATGCTTTGCTTCATTCTGTGTAATTGGACAGCTTTCTTGCTAAAACTGCATGAAAAGAAAAGTTCCTCTGAGCCAATTTAGATAGCAGTGATTCTGTTGATGATAGTGAAAGTTGTCCTACACAATAACCCTCCTCTCTCTTACCTCCCTCACACCAGCTAGGAAGGTTTTCAAAGGTAAGTGCAGGTTCATTTGTTTATTTTTCTTTAAATTTTATATTTTCTTTATTATTTTGTATTGGATTACAGTATTATAATTATTTTGATATGAATATTTTTGAGTTGTGGAACAAATCATGAGTTTCCATTATTTCTCATGGGGACACTTGCTTTGGTATACAAGTGCTTTGCATTACAAGCATGTTTCTGGAACAAATTACGCTTGCAAACCAGAGTTCTACTGTATTTCGAACTCTGTTGTTCTCTAACACACAGAGCAGGCAGTCAATAACCACCAGTGTCCAGAGCCATCGTCTTCTAGGACATGCTCAATTGTGTTTCTAAGAGAGTATTACTGTAAAGACAGGGGATCGCTTTTCAATCTGAACTCCAAGAGAAAGACTTTCTTTCTTCAAGAGTTCTTTAAAATCTACCAGATAAAAATCAGGAATAAATCCCAACAACAGAGCAGAAGACTTGCTATACTTGAGCAGATTATCGACAGCAAGCACAGAGTCAGTGCAGTGCCCCAATCTGCACAGGAAAAGCACAGAGCTAGTATTCACAAGTTACACTGTGAGTGGCTTCTAAGACCACTAAAGCTTAATAAAATTAGTCCAAGAGGAGGAAAGGACACTCCTTTATAGAACCAGGTGGCTGTGGGATAAGAGCAGTACAGGACACATGTAAGCGATTTCTGATGGAGTGGCATGGGCATGTCACAGACATATTGGCTAAGGATTAGTTCTACTTAACCAAGTGAGGAAGAAATACTGAGTGACGTTTAAAAAAATGCAGAGTTAAAGACTTCTTTCCACATACATGTTGATACTTAAAAGAGACAGAGAATACCAAAATCAAAATCACACCTTTCAGTTTAAATAAAATCACTAAGAATTTGTACTTTTAGGCACTGGTTTCAAGGCAGTTTATTTCTCTAGATCTGCTTCAGTTTCTAGCCTATCACCTTGAATCTTAAATAGCTTGGAATTATCTTTACTGTATAATAAACTGTCTCATCATTTGCCTAGCCCCTTCCAGCCACTGTACAGTTAAAACCCATGTACTATCATTTTTTCAATCAGTTATTTAGAAATACCCTTTTTTTTTTTCAAAAGAAATTAAAAATTTTTGGTATGTCTTCTTCTGTATCTGACACTTCTTGCTATAAAAATAGAATACTCTGACCTGGTCTGGGCTGTTTATCAGAAATCGTGGATAAACCTTCAATGTTGGGGTGAAGGTGGGCTGGTGAAACCAGAGACAGGTTTAATGCAAACTGGGAATTAGGTCCCAGTCTCAGACAAGAGCACCCTGGGCAAGTGAAAGTATCAAATTTCAAGTTCATTGGAGAGTTTTGCTTGATAGAGCTGTATAAGGATGTGCCATTACACAAAACCTTTGACTTGATCTCTCTTATTTTCTGTTACTCTCTGCTTGGGAAGCTCCTTGCATGACCTTGAGATCTGATGAGTATTATTTTTTGATCTGCTTATTGTAATTTTAGTATATTTATTACTTGAGATAAAAATGAATAGAAAGGAGTAAATACAAAATAAGCAAAATGATGGAGAAATAGGAAATGGAGTATCATGGAACAAGTCTGGAGAAAACCTTAAAAAAATGTTGCAAGATAAAACTGACCTAAACGGGAGTTACAGAAATGGAAATGTAAAGATGGGAACATACATAGTGAGAATTTTGAGGTAGTAATTGGAGGAATGTGGTAACTGAGGGATAAGAAGGTGGAAAGGATGACCCAAGGTTCTTACTTTGGGTTGACTAGGAAAGAGGAGAGGTAGGTTTAGGGAGCTGCAGCCAAGTGCTGCAGCCTGGGATCAAGCAAGCATACACACATTCATATACTTAGAAAGTTACATATATTAATCCTTATCTTTCTACAGAGTGCTGTATCATTTCTCCCATGTATTTAATTAACTTTAATATATTTTTGTGGTGGCTTGTATTCCAGTATATATATATTTTTTTTAAATTTATTTCTCAGAGAGAGAGAGACAGCGTGAGGAGAGGAGGGTCAGAGAGAGGGAGACACAGAATCTGAAGCAGGCTCCAGGCTCTGAGCTAGCCGTCAGCACAGAGCCCGACGCGGGGCTCGAACCCACGAACTGCGAGATCATGACCTGAGCCGAAGTCGGACGCTCAACCGACTGAGCCACCCAGGCGCCCCAATTTGTTTTATAATTGAAGGTATAACTGTTGGGCAAAAGGGTTGTTTTCAATTTTTAACCTTCATAAATAAATGTGCAACAAACATGCTTATAAATAAGATCTCCATGCACGTTTCAGTAAATAAAACATGCCACACATTCCCTGAAGGTTGTGATGTCAAACTGAATGTGACCTCCATTGATAACCAAGGTATTTCAGTTTCTCTGGCTTGATGTAATTTCTACTTGAAGCTACATGCTTTATAGGACATTCAGAGACAAAGAAAGATGGTACTCTGACTATGGCCTTGTGTGTAGCTGCATGGTAACTAGTCTCCAAAGATAGCTTCCTAATGAACTGCAACTCCAGGTATTCACAATCATGATAGTCCCCATCCATGTTGAACTTGGGTATCTCTGGGCAACCAGTAGAAAGTAGCAGAAGAGACACTGCAGGGCTTCCAAGTTTAGGCCAAGCTTTCCCTCGGAATCTTGGAATTGCATTCTGGGATAGTCAAAATACAAAACAAAGTCCAATTATTTACAGACATTCATATTATAAAGATGCCCAGGAGCTATGGCAACATAAGAAAGATACTGTTGATACTGCTTTTTTTTTTTCTTTTATATTTGAAACTACATACAAGGTAGACTTCATTGTAGCCTCTAGGATTTCCAGCCATCTCCGATAAAGTGTCAGACAAACGAGTGAAGAAGCTTCAGAGACATCCAACCCAAATGAGTATACAGAGGACTCCAGCCCCAGCTGCCATTTGAATGTGACTGTGCAAAGTATGACCGACCCCAAGAAAGAATTTCCCAGAAATCCCTAAGAGGTTCTCACAATTATGATATGTAAATAGAAACTTTTGTGTTAAGCCACTAAACTTGGGAACTGTTTGTTATGTAGAATATGATAAGTGGATCACTGCACATACGTTTGAGTTTCAAGTAGTTTCATGTGTCCACTTGTTCTACACCAGGACTCTTCTGTTTATATTCATCATGGGTCAAGTAGAAATAAAATTTGAATTCATGGAAAAGGTCACTAAGAGCAGTGTGGAGAGGTAAGTAGAAACGGGGCAATTAACTCTTAAAGAAGTCTGTGGAAACTGTGCTCAACTTCTTGAAAGAAGATCGTACTTGTACTGCTTTTTTCTTTTGTATTTAGAAGAAATAAATGGACTTCAGAATATCTTCATTTTGACTTTTGGTGAAAGGAACCTGTAAAAATTTTGTCAATAATGAACAGACTGCTTGGGTTATTTAACCCTCAATTAAAGGGAAAAAAGAGCAGAAATTAAAAAAAAATAATACAGTCCAGCACATTGATCAGGTTCATAATAAGAGCCTATATTCATGTAGTAACATTTATGTAAATTATGGAACAAAGCTATCCTTCAGGTATTAGGCACTAGCATTAAAAAGGAAATTATTAGTCTAACAAATTAGGGAACTATCTGTCTTTGCAGTAGTGGCAGTGAGTGAAATATTTTTCTCTGTATCAGATGATGATAGCCATCCTTTTTAATTAAGTTGAAGTTATTAACTAGATTCTGTTTCTAGAACTGTAGCAGCATTTTGTAAAAACAAAATGATTATTGCCCACAAGTAGATTATAGCAGGTAAGACAAAATCACCTAGTAAGACTTCTAACAATACTGAAATATTTTCAAGTCCTAAGCACTGGCCAGAATTGCTCAGGCCCTGCATAGAACTAGAAGAAGAAGCACAGTTTGAAGAGGAGAGGCTCTGAAGGATGAGGCATGGGCAAACCAGATATTTAATAAAGAAAACATGTTTTCTGCGAGAAGCAAGTGTGATGGGGAGATCCGTGAAGATGATCATGAAGAAGGAGCATTTAGATTTGACAAAGGAAGCTACCAGAGGTTTTAGAAAGACTAAGGGTATTGTGATTGGCCAGGACGGGGGCTGGGGTTGGGGTGTTGAAGAATCTGTTGTACAGAAAGCATGTGAGAAAAGATTTCATAGTAGAACTCAGGAAATACATAATTACTTTTCTTTTTGCTCCCAAGGAGAACATGCTGTGTTTTGCTTCAGCCTCTATAATTGCTGTGGTTCTGGCATAGTTTCATCATTTATTGGCCTTTCAATTCCTGTTTATAGACCTTTTTCCTGGAGCTGCCCTACTCTAAAGCTGAATATAGTAATTCCTTCTTGGAATTATGACAAAAACATTTTCTTTAACAACGGGTTTTTGCTGTCTTCTGAAAAACCTCGGTTCAATAAGGTAGAATAATGGGGTATGTAAATCAAAGTTAGTTATAAGAAGTTAAAAAATAGATCTCACAGTCTTCATAATTTGGTTAGTGCCAGATGTTGAGCACAGCCTCTCAGAGATAGCAAAGAATGGGGGAAGGTACAAGAATATCACAGAAAGTGGAATTAAAGTGAAGAAACACCTGTGGGCAGAATTCCAGTTGAGTCGCTTAATGAATATTCTTACATATCCCCATTTTTATTTACCTTTATTTTTCACAGGTTCTAATACGTGAATATTATTATTGGCTATGAATCTACCATATTTCAAACTTAGACATATGACATATGCTTAAGGACTTAGGCTTTATTCTGCCTTCTCTGTGACTGAATCATGTATATGATTGTATTAGTCCATTTCTGCTTCCTGATACTCAGTACAGATCCTGTAGGTATAGAAAGCACAGCCCTTGGTTTTGATTTCTCCAAACTTTGATTTATCCTGGGCATGGATTTGGTGTGGCATGTCAGCTGCTTTGCATAATTTAGGTCAAGAATGGAGAATGTCTGGCACAAGGGCTACCCTTTCCCCTCCTTCCTTTTCTTGCAAACATTTCTAACACTCAAAAACATTTTTCTCCATGATTTAAGATGTATTTTTAGAATATTTGTAAAGAGCCACTGCCAATCAAAAGAAACTGATAAATACATTAAAATTTTTATTTATGGCTATAAGGAGCAGGAGATTTGAAAAATTTTAGTCCATCAAAGTCACTTAGATAATTTAGTTTCCCCTTTCCTTCTCTAACTAGTAGAGTTTTTACCTAAATTGTATATATAATCATTTAGTTTTCCTTGTGGCCATGTGCATGGCTGGTCAACCATATGCAGATGTTTAGATATGATCTCTGAAGTTGAGAGAAAAACTTAAATCACAACTTAACAAAAAAATCAATAAAAATTAAAACTGCTGAGTGGTGAGTAAGCATTTTCAACTATCCATTTGTCAAAAGAATGAAAAGGTTAAAAATCATTTTTCTGAAAGCTTTAAAAGAAACTTCTACTTAGGTGACCAATATGTGTGGCAATTGTTAGCTGACTTAATATCTGCAGCTAGAAGTTAACATGTTGAGCTTTAGACCTAAAACAGGGCTATTATTAAATTCCTATCAAAACACTGTAAGGGACCTTCCAAAAAAAAATGAAATCCAACAAAAATAGTTTTGCGTTGTCTGTGCTTGCATGTCATCTCTAAATAAGACCTCTGTTGGGCATTTTTTAAACAAATTTAGCACCCCCTTCAGCACATCTGACTTCTGTTTGTGCTTCACTGCCACATTCAGTGGTACAGACTCTTATACTTGCCTATATTTCTTCTAGAATACTATATTTCATGTATTTATTGTATTTATTGACAGATAAAACTATACCTGGAACATAGTAATGCTCAATAAATTTGTTACATAAATTTAATTGATGTGTTATTTAAAAAAACAACTAGATAATTCTGGAGACGAGCAGTAAGCAGTAGGTACTCAGATGTTTGTAAATTACATATTTATAACTGCAAGGGCTCATGCAGATCTATACAAGGGGCCTGTGTTCATTCCTTCATTTCATAAAAATTTACTGAGTTTCTTCTGGGTATCTGCCTCCAATAAAACATGGATCTTGATCTAAAAGATTATACAGATGAGTACAAGAATCTCTGGTACAGCTGATGATATGCTATGACACAGACAAACTTCAGGTGATAGTTGTATCTAAATATCTGTAGATCACTCCGTACATCTTCTATGATGGCTTGGCTTAATTTTCAGTTCTTGTTCGCCATGTGATGCTTCACATAAACTAAATGTGTGTGTGTTTTTATACATATAATTTGTTTACATGTGGAACTTTACATGTACCAAATATGTACATGTGTATACCTGTTATATATGCATATATACATATAGTTTGTTTTTAAAAGATGGAAAGAGATTTATTACAAAAGTTATTAACAGGCACCTTAGAGAATGAGTTGTCTACTTTGATCAACAGCCTGAAATTATGTTTTAATAGAACATAATTTTAAAATTATTTCTTCAGTTAAGAAGTTATTTTATTTCCATTCTTTCTTGCTTATGTGAGTGTTTCTGATACTTGAAAGTGCAAAAATAAAATTACAGGTGATATATTAAGAAATCATAATATTTATCATAAAATCTGAGATAAAAATGAACTTAAAAATGTATGTGATTAGAAGTAACTTTTCCTTCTTCTTCGTATGGCTTCTGAGCTAAAAGGTCATCAGGTTTAAAAGTATGGAATTCAGAGCTTGAAGAAAACTTAGAAAGTATGTGATGTTTTATTTTACAGATGAGAAAGCTAAGGTTCAGAGAGTTTAACTGACTTTATGAAAGGCTTAAAATATCAGTGCTATAGAGGAAAAAACAACAACAATAACAAACCCAGTGCTGTAATTTGTAGTCTGGAGCTTTCCAGCATATTCTCCTTTGGTTAATTTAATTTGGTACAGTCACTATGTTGTCTGAGCCTCTGATAGGGATTTCCGATGTTATGTGCCATGTGTACATAAAAAATGGAAAGTCAGCATTAGTTGAACACGCCATTTAAGATATAATTATTTTGGATAACTTTTGCTGCAAAATATTTTCCTAATGGGATTCAATTTTTTTTCTTGACATTATATTCTAAATCCCTTAGTACATTTTAAGTTGACAAACTTCATATTCTTACATTAATTTATTTCTAGGGAGAGCTGAAACGCATGACAGTATTGACTTCATCCCCAATTCATTCGAAATCATTTTCTAAGAAAAAAGGGAGTTACAAGTTAGATTTTGCAGACTTTTGAGATGTTCCTTTTATGTAGATCATAAAAAGGAAACAATGGAATACCTACTGGATTCATAAACCATTCCAATGGAGAGGCTGAAGATGGCTGGTGGAGACCGTTGAGGACTTTGATTACAGACTAATTAACATGACACGAATTGAAGCAGGTCCAGAGATGCTTAATTCATTTTACCTGGTGACTGATCATGATGAATAAGATTCCTATTATCTTTTGGAAAGGTATTTGATCATGCCTGGAGACATAATAAGGGAAGAGAAATGTTCCTATTACCTGGTGTTAAGAATTGCTAAAATGTAGCAGAAACCCAACCTGACCTTCAAGGTAGTTGGAAATGTGCCTCCTGTTGCTTTTACTGCCCATGGACCCTGTGCCATTGAGTATAAGGAAATGTGGTGCAATTAGTCATTAGTTGTCAGTTGCTTATTTTTAGCACTTTAAGCTTGGCTGCGTCCCTGCCTTCAGACATTCCTCCTATTGCTTTTCCTTATTGTCAGGGATCTGACAACTGCTTGCCTCTGCATTGTTAGTCTTGTGCTTTTTCTTCTGGAAGATAATAAAGGTCAAATATCCCCCTAGACTCGTGAAGTATTTTCAAATCAATAAAGTTGGATTCAAATAGCTTAGAAGGTAGGATTTATAAGAAAAAGGTCTAGTGTTTGCTCTGCCAACAGATTGTAAGTACAAGAAAGCTGTTTTGTTTTGTTTACCATTAAACACCTTTGGTTCACACACACAAGGCAGTTTATCTTCCTTTTGAAGTTCTCTAATAAAATTAGAGAAAAATATAGTAATTTATATCTTTGAGGCAAAAATCTTGGATCATATGCACAGTCCCTGGGTCAATTACAAAACTGAGTTAGCTTATTCTATTTTATTAGAGTTATAGAAACACCAACCTTACAGGTTAGCATTCATTAGGTGAAAATTTATGAAATATGCTTATTAATGGTTGACATGCATCCATAAGTACATAGAATGTGGAAGGTTTTTATGGTGCTTGTTACTTTAAAAGATAAAATATGAAGTATAGCATTTTTAGTTTCTTTGGTCTTCTGGCAAACTGTTGGCTATTAAAAACAAATAAAAAACCTCATTATTTCTTTTGTGAGTCCTCCAGCCATGTTTAAATGGCATTTTTTTCTTTTTTAAAAATCTTTTTAAAAGTTTATTCATTTTTGAGACAGGGACAGAGGGAGACACAGAATCTGTAGCAGGCTCCAGGCTCTGAGTTGTTAGCCCAGAGCCTGATGGGAAGCTCAAACCCATGAACCGTGAGCTGAGGCTGGATGCTTAACCAACTGAGCCACCCAGGTACCCTTAAATGGCATTTCTTATAAAAAAGAAGAGTGACAACTATGCTGTTGTATTCCTTTTTTTTTGTTTTTGTTTTTGTTTTTTGTTTTTAAGTATCCAGTGACAGGTTTTAAAGTATTTATTTATTTATTTTGGGAGAGATAGAGATACTGTGAGGGGGTCAGGGGCAGAGAGAGAGGGAGAGGGAGAGACATACTCCCAAGCAGTCTCCATGCTGCCAGTGCAGAGCCCGCTGTGAGGCTCAAACTCGCGAACCATGAGATTATGACCTGAGCTGAAAAGAAGAGTTGGATGCTTAATGGACTGATTGGTTTCATAAAGGTTGTCCTGGACATATATGTGAATGTTTCCTGAGAAGCGTAGAAACTGAAACTTCGGAAGAATTGAGTCATATGCAAAACTGATTACCTCAGAATGGAAAGATGTAATTAGACCTAAATTCTGTAAAATTAGAAATTGGAAAAAAAAATCATAAAACCTCTTTGCATATTATGAGAATAGTGTGTGCTTGGGACACCTTTGAAGTCTGTCATGGGAATATGGGTACACTAGCTAGGTCAAACATAATAAACTTAACATTCCTACTTTATTTAAAATAATACATCCTGAATGTATATTATTAAGATAAATCAATTTGATTAGTTGCTGCTGTCAACAGGAATAACTCCCATAACCTAGTTCTTAAATTCATAATTTAACAGTTTATGAATCACTTAACATAAATTGTTTTACTTGTTACTCACGAGAGATTAACAAGATAGTTGGTTACTAATCATAAACAATTTTTATTGGAGTAAAACTGTGTACCTAAAATTTTATCATTTTAACTTTTTAAGCATACAGTTCAGTGGCTGTTCTAAGAATGTGTATGGTCTGGTAACGTTGGGGTGGTCACAGGAGGAGATGAGAACTGGGGCAGAAAGGAAGAAGTTGACGAATACCAGGTTCTGGAGAGAGAGTCAACACATGCCTCTTTGAGTCATAGGACAAAGTACTGCCTGAACAAGAGGCAGAGGACAGGAATGAGGGGAAAGTATTGCTGAGGCCATGCCCTTTACTGGGGTAGTGACAAAGCTGACTTGCTTGACCAAACTTTAGTATAGCTCTTAACCTCTTCCTAGCGTCCTTTATGTACTTCCTTGTAAAACTCAGCTTTGTCAAGAATCCTGAACCCAGTTTCTCTCTCCCACTGTGAAATCCCATTTCAGGGGTCCCTATCTCTATTGTGACGATCTTGAATAAAGTCTGCTTCATGGTACTTTAATGAGTGTCACTGAATGATTTTGTTTTTTTAACACAGAAAAAGGTGAGCAGTTTGAGGTTCGGTAGCTGTTATAATTTCAGTGGGCCTTGGGCTGTACCAATGGTCTCTAATTGCGTGATACCTAGCTTTGGGACACTGAGACAGATAGAGGAGGTGTTGTTCTGTACTGGTTAGTTTACATATAAAAGATGTGCTTGCTTCTGAGCCTTTTATTGTCTCCAAGAATGGCTAGTCCTGAGAGGGGTAGGCTTTCCTCGCTCAGATGCTCTCATGATATGCCAGAGCATAAAGATACAGAAAATTAAGAAACCTAGTTAATAAAAAGGCCCTGTGACTAATGGATGCCAAATAGACAAATACAGAATCTAAGAAAACACAGAACAGAACAGTGGCATTAAGTACACTGTCAATGTGCAGCAATCGCTCCCATTCATCTCCACGAATTTCACCTTCCCAAGCTGAAACTCCATACCCATTAAACAGTAACCCCTCATTTCCACTGCCCCAAGCCCCTGGCAACTACCTTTCTACTCTATCTTTGTTAATGTGACTATTCCAGGTACCACATATGAGGGAATCATACATTTGTTCTTTGTGGACTGGCTTATTTTACTTTAGACAACCTCACATTAATGATTCTAGAAAAAAAGAAATGAGCTAAGGATACTGAAAAGACACAACTGTTGATATAGGAGGAAAACAATGAAAAAATATATATCATTCTAAAAGCTAAGTGAGGAAAGAGACCACAGTGGGAGACAGCTGGGAGACAACAATCACTGGGAGAAAGCAGTGATTGACATTTTCAAATATTGAGAAATAAAAGGACGTGAACTAAGAATTACTCACTGGACTTAGCAATGAGGGGTAATTGGTGACCTTGGCAAGAGAAATTTTTTTAGTGGTGGAGGTTAAATCCAGGCTGTGTGAATAATAGGAATTGAAAACCAGAGCAGGCAACTCTCACAAAGTATTTTACTGCAAAGGGGATCCAAAAAACCCCACAAAAGTTGGATAGAAAGAAAGCTAGTTTAAAAACACAGAACCAGAAGAATGTTTCAAAGATTAAATAACAGCACATTTGGATGTTGATGAGGTAAGAGAGAAAAATTTGCCACCCTAAAATATATGTCTTTGGGATAAAGATCATTTTAAGATGTTATTTTTAAGAAAGAGAAGATTCAAGAATTTTTTTTAACTTCCTCCTTAACTTTTCCAAAGAATTTAGATAGGGTACCTGCACCAAGAAGGCAGCTATCACCAAAGATATTTTTGTTTCAGACTTTTCTCTAAAGCCTAGCAAACATGTGTTTCCTAAACTTTATCTTTTCACAAATCCCAATCACCTACCCCCTTTTGAGCTCAGGGTAGCATATAAGCCTCATTGCCTGACTTCATATAGGTCTCCTATTCTTATCAGACCCTCATACATAATACAATTTCTTTTTCTCCTGTTAATCTGTCTTATGTCAGTTGGATTGTTGGATCAACCAAACAATGTAGAAAAGTACAGTAAAACTTTTTCCTCCCTGAAGATTAGAAGGATTGAAGAGAGAGGAGGAAATTGATACAGAAAGTAGAGAACAGGGGCACCTGGGTGGCTCAGTCAGTTAAGCCTCTGCCTTCAGCTCAGGTCATGATCTCATGGTTAGTGGGTTCGAGCCCTGTGAAGGGCTCTGTGCTGACAGCTAGCTCAGAGCCTGGAACCTGTCTTCAGATTCTGTGTCTCCCTCTCTCTCTGACCCTCCCCTGCTCACACTGTCTTTCTCTCTTCCCAAAATAAATAAAATATTTAAAAAGTTTTTTAAAAAAAGTAGAGAACAATTATGAAACTTATGTCCTTAAGTAAGTTGAAAGCTCTTTGCAAAGTCAAGGGATGAGTTTTAGACAGGAACAGAGAATTCACCTATACTAAGAGGAAGGAAGGGTGCTTAGTTACAAAGGTGCAGATGTGGGATGATGTAGAAGTGGATGCCGGAGGCCGCGCCGGCTCCGACAGGTCCAGGGGTCCCTGAAGGATGGACGGTGTCGGTGAAAGAGAGTGAGAGAGCCCCGAGATTCTTTCTGATCACCAGGCAGTCATCTCTGTCCTGTCGGTTTTGGTATCTTTATTTTAAGGTTCAGCAACAAGATGAAGTCATAGAAAGGAATTTCTTACAATGGGAGGCCTTTTGTGATATCAATTAACAGAATGTTCATAGTGAAAAACAGCATAACATACAAGTTAAATTGTATATAGATAAGCTAGGAGTTATTCTGTCTGGCCCTCAAGAAGATAAATGTTTCTGAATTGGTTTATTTGTGGAAACTAACATGGGGGCCCTAAATTGTCAGTCTTTGCACCTGGGTTTATGTTTTAGCTACTCTTATCTATCCTCATCCCAGTTGCCAGTGTAAGGGAGGGTGTTTGTGGAATGTAGGCCTTGAGGAAGGGACTGCTATGCTTCACCAATTAGCAAAGATATATGTAGTAACTTATGTTCTGCCCTGAAATAGGCTCTTTGTCTCAGGGCCAGGCTCACCTGTAACTCTTGTGTTCTTAACCCCTTAAGTCTTGGATCTGCAAGGCCCATAGGAAGAGCCTTTTGACAATCGCCCATAGAGCTTTCATCTAAAGTCTCTTTTGTAAAGGCAGGAATATGCTTTTCCTTATGAGGTATCTGTATTCAGAATATGGGTCTGTTATGGAATATTGTGAGGCCTGGTCAATACCAGAAGGCTTATATCCAACATGAGCTAATGGTAGCAGAAGGAGATACCAGTTTTCATTTCTCATGGGAGTTGCTGTGCAAACATTGCCATTTCCTTGCTGTGACTGCCATCCAAAGAGGCCGGTGTGGCTCCCGGCAAGTGGACATTTCTTTGCTGAATTTTTTCAAAGAATTAGGAATCAGGGTACATTGAGAGCAGGGAAGGAAATATTTGAGAAGTAGAAGATGCTCAGTAATAACCTAGGAAAGTAAATAGACTAGGGAAGTAGAGAATAATGACAAGATATTTCAGAGGTCTTGAAGACAGCCCTTAGGTTACATGATTTGTTAGGGAGACTGACAGGACTCTGCAGATTTTACCACTATGATTTATTATAACAAAAGGCATAAAGGAAAATCAGCAAAGGGAAAAGACAAATGAGGCAAAGTCCATAGGAAACCAGGTGTGAGCTTCTAAGAGCACTTTCCCAGTACAGTTACATAGGACATGTTCAGTTTGTAGAGCAGCCACTTGTGACAACACATGTGAAGCACTGCCTACCAAGGAAGCTTATTAGAGACTCATTGCCCAGTGTTTTACTGTGAGCTGGCCATGTAGGCATCCTTTGTGTAGCACCTATTAAAATTTCAGACTCCCAGAAGCACTTTTCCCAGAAGGAAACCAGATGTTCAGAATAAAGCATATCGCACAAATACTTCCAGCCCAATGAGCCATTCTAATCAGGGGATGATTGGAACTCTCCTGAAATTCAAGTTCCCAAGAGATAAGCCAAGGCCCAGCTTTGCAAGCAGACCTTTCTAAGGATAGAAGTCTCAAGTCTGCTTTGTTAACTCTTCTGTAAGCCAACGTAGTCATCATTTTAACAGGAGATGATAGCTGAAAGACAAGCATAGATGTGGTTCTCACCCAACTCCTCTCTGGCATAGAAAATGAGAGCTGGATTTTACCTCAATATCTGTGTTGCAAGTGAGCACAATGAATCAATAGAATGCAAGAGCTGAGAGTGTATAAAAGAAAGAAGAGTAATAAATTTGCTACAAAATGTAGGCTTAGGAAGGAGAAAGAGAGCATTGGTAGGTTGGTGGGGGGACAGAAAAATTGGTCAAAGGATTTTTGGAGATGGAGAACTAGAGGAGTCAGAAGGAAGTTTATGTGGTGATCAGAAATAAGGCACGGCACTGAGATGGTAGAGGAGGATTAGCTATTGATTAAAACTAGGTCTAGGGTTGACCCATTGGGAGTAATGACTGATGGAGGATGAAGGGCAGGATCATTGGACAAGAAGCAGTCAAGGAACTTACAAACCACGGTATTGAAAAGCTCTTCCGTGAAGATGCCACAGCGAACCAAGAATTAAGACAGGAGTAGTGTCGGAGAGAAGGATAATGAGCCGCAAGCTGACACCACTGAAAAATGAAGTAGAAAAAACTGGAAAAATCTTGATGACAGAATGATGCAGCGTTGGGAATGATGTGCTTGATAACGTGGGATTTAAAACTCTGGACTGAGGGAGGTGGAAGGAAGAATGAGCCAATAAGGAGAAGAGCAAGGAGGATACATGTCCCACTTTGAGGCTCAGCCCAGGAGAGAAAGAAAACCACTGCATTACAGGGCTGAGTGGGAAGCAAAGCCTTCAGGGAAAGCCAGAATTTAGCTGTATGTAGCCAGAAAGTACACAGAATGCTAAGAGGTGTCCGGTATACACTTTTGCTGATGGTGCACTTTAATTCAAGAAAGCACAAGGGAAAAGTTTTGGAGATAGGTGTAGGTATATGTGGGTGTGACCAGGTGAGAAATAGACATCATGTTATAGACTTATGATAATTAAAGTATGGGAAATAAGTAGTGATATGAGATTTGAGGGTTCTTGTGTTAACTGATATAAACAGGGATAAATGATGTGTTTGGTTCTGGAAGATTCAAGGAAGTTAGGGGATGTGAAGCCAAGACCAGTATAGGTTACTGAGAAGTTGTTACCTTGAAGCCTTTGAAGAGAACTGAGGAAATCTGAGAGAGCTGGGTTTCACTCTTGAACTGACAACCTGGTTGATAATGGAGACAGCAGAGCTGGAGTGGGAGGGATCATTGTCTTGGGCGAGGCGGTCATTCAGTTCACTCTTAATCTTTTTAGGGAGAAGGCAAACTTACATGAATGACTTGATCTTTGGTTTTTTGTTGTTGTTGTTGTTTTTAATAAGCTGATCTTTGATGAGTCTCTCAGCCTAAGATATAACTTGGATTTTTATTTTTTGTTCCATAAGTCTTTTTTTTTAGATGATAATACCTGATTTAGAAAACAGTGGCAATGCAGGTTTATGTCATAAATTGCTTTAGAGCTGACTTTGAAAGTCTGAAAAAACAGAAAGAGAACAGCAATTGAAAAGAGAACAGTGTCCATTTTCTTGTTTTCAACTCCTTGATTTTATTGGAGAAACAGGATAATGAAAGAGATGTAGAAGCTTTAAAGGAAAAGATAGAAACAAAAGCTACTTCCTTAGAGTTACTTGGTAGTGAGATTTTATATTCAACTGTAAATTGATCACATGTAATTGAAAGAGAAAATATAATTAGTACAGTAACCAGAGCAGGTAAAATAATTATATAAGAGTTATAAACAATGAATACAATATAAATAGGCTCTGGATTTTTTTCTTTTTTTTCCTTTTTTTTTTTTTGCAATCTTATACATTCTCTTCAAAGAAAAAGCAATTTTGCATTTTTTTGGTAGGCTGAGATATTTTTCTCATGTTTTAACTTAATCTGAGCCATAAAAAATAGATATAATGAAAAGGATTGCTTATACTTCTGTCATAAAGGTTGATGTAATTGAAGCATATCCCATTCCATTTTTCATCCCATGAAGGGGCAAAAATTAGATCTCAATGCAACTTCCTTATTGCATAAAGCTTTTAATTCACACAGTTCAACCCGTGCATATTACTTCTGTATACTACAACAGCTTTATACAGTTGCAGTGTAACAGTGATACCCAGTCACAGAAATACTACAAGAATACTTTCTAGGAACCCCCAAATAATATTGACCTTGTTCATTTGGTCTGTCTCCAAATGTTCTATTTTCTTCTGGTAGAGAGTTGTGTTGCTTTATAGATGGTCAGCACTACCTGAGGGTGTGATTTGGCTTCTTAATTAAAATAAAAGACTGAGTTGCTGATCTACCATTGGGGCTGTGGTTTATTCTTCCCATAAAATTACCTCATGGTTGGTTTTGAGAATTTCCTTTGACCTGAGACTCCAGAAAACAATGTACTTGGATCTGAGGTTCAGAGGTATGAATGAGACCGAAACCTCTACTGAGAAAATACAGAATATTTGTGAAAAGGGGAATTTTGGACTGAGGGGCTAAACAGTGGGATTGGACATGCATTAGATAGACTTGGATTTAAATCCTCACTCTTCTTCTTACTAGCTGTGTGCTCTTGGACATGTTACTTAATGATTCTGAGCCTCAGTTTACATGCTGCAACAATGTTGGGAGAATTAGAGATACTTTTTATGAGGTTCTAGCTATATGATTAAGTATCTAATATTTTATTAGAAAAATTCATGTTACAATATGAAAATGCACTGAATTTCTTCACAAGTTGTGAAAGTTTCCTATCCCATTGTCCTTCCATTTGTTGAGGAAAAATGTAATTTCTAATCTGTCTTCTCTGTTTAAACCTTGAACATAGACAATTATATTCTCTAGAGTATACCTTACTGGTAACATGCCTGACTTTGGATGAAAGCACCTATTTTTGATGCCTCTGAGCTTCTTTCCTGTGTGTGGGTATCATCTGAAGGGGTAGTCTATGTGGCTGCCCTAATGTTTTGTTTAAAGCCAAAACTGTCATTTGATGGCAGTGCCACACTGATGAACTCTCTAATTTGCTTCTCAAGTAAAGACATGTGACAGCTAATCTCATGTTTATTCATCTTAAAAGAATAATTGTTTCAGTTTGTAGCAAACTGACCTTTATGCTCTATCTAAAGTAAAAACTGGATGCTATTAGTTTTGAAATTTATTCTGCTTGAATTTGCATAGGTAAAAGGATCAGCAATATAGTGATTTTTTAACCACAAAAGTACAGTAATTTCATTGTCCTTTTGTGAGAAATGTAGAGAATGGTTGCCAGGAGACTAAATAGATTTTAAGGTACTCGATAAAAAAAAAAAAAATCTCCCACAAGCTACAAAAACAAAACCTGCAACTAGAAAATATTCACAGCCGCATTCCCCAATGGCTGGAGCTTTTCACTTGGTTGGACACTCCAAAAAAGCATGTCGAGAAAATAAAGCTAGATATTTTTTTTTACACCTACACATATTTTGAGGATAAAAGACAACGAAGCTCCCTCTTTGAAAATTAGTTTAAACCAAAAGAGGAAAACCTTCAAATTATTTCAAACCCCAACTTAATTATCTTGGTTGTTGGGCATCAGGAGTTTTTTATTTTGCCCCTGCCTATCATTATTTTTTATTGTTTATATTTTCTTCATTTTATTTGTGACCACTGATGCTTTCGGATGATGGATTGGGGACTACCTGACAGAGTCCTGTCCACAGCCTGCAGTCTTCTTCATTCCACTGATTATTTCTTGTTGTTTTAATTTCTCTTGTTCTGTATGTGGAGTGGAGTGTGGTAGCTGCTATCTCATCAATCTTTTTCTTTCTTTATTCACAGAACTTACTAGGTTCTAAGGAATGATTCAAAGTTTTCTCTATGTGTGAAAATAAACTGATCCTTTGCAAAACGTACATTGGCTTTCAAGGAACTTTTACCTACGGGTACCACTAATATACATTGAATATGTTTCAGGGATCAAATTCAAATGCCTTCATGGATCAGACACATAATAAATACATGAATGGGAAAGCAAGAACATAGAGGAAAACAACAAAAAAAGTAGAATCTGGTGTAACAAAACACTGTGATTTTTCCAGATGGCATACAAGTTAATTTTTTAAACCTTGCCTAACCAAACCACTACCATATGCATCCTGTTGAATTTTTGATGATTATGTGTTATTTCTACTTAATTCTTAAAGTGTCCCATGAGAAAAAGCATTTATTCCCATTTTACAGATTAGAAAACTGAGACTCAGAAAATTTAGACAATTTAAGGCCACAGTGAAGTTTAGAAGGAAGAGATTTGAAATCCTATCACCTGGAACCAAATCTAAGATGAATTCTTTCTGAATTATGCTTCTTCTACAGCCTTATATACACCCAGAAGTTGATAAAACAACTCATTCAACCAAAAACCATTATGTGTCAGGGAATATTTTAAGCATTGGGAAAGAAGTACAAAATCAACCGGAGAAACTTCTGCCCTCAAGGGGGGGGGGGGACAACGAATTGTCAGTGTACAAACATTTTTTATTATTAAATGGTATAAAGAAAAATAAAAACCAGGAAAGGGAATGGAGAATGATGGAGTAATGCAATTTTTAAAATGTGGGAAAGAAGCGGCTTCACTGAGAATGTGACCCTTGAAAACAAGCCTGAAGAAGGTGAGGGAATGAGTCCTGTGACTATCTGTGGTTGGTGTGTTCCAGGCTGGAGGAACAAGTACAAAGACCTTGAGGTAAAAATGTGGGAGCTACATGTTTGAATACTGGAAATGGGAGGCAAATAGAAGGATAATATATATCTTCTTGAGTATGAGGAACATCAAAGAGGCTTATGGGACTAGAATGGAGTACTGTGAAGGAGAGCAGTAAGATACGGTGTCAGAGAGGTAATGGACAGAATGGGCAGAATCAGATAAATAAATGAGAAGACTTTGGTTTTCAGTCAGAAGAGATGGGAGATGGGAAGGCACTGGCGGAAACTGAGTAGAGGAGTGACACAATCAGACTTAGGTTTTATACAGATCTCTCTTGTTGCCATGTTAAGATTGGACTATGGGTGGTAATTGGAAAATGACTTTAGAGACATTTGTGGCAGGGACTCTAGTTGATAATAATGAAGTGAACGATAAGTGATGAGAATTTGTTGTTTGAAGATAGAACTGGAATAATTTGCTAATTAAATAGGGGATTTGAGAGACAAAGGGGAGTCAATGACAACTCAAAGATTTTGACTTGAGCCCCTGGAAGAACGGTCATGCCATTAACAATGGTGTGGAGAGCTGAGGCAGAGCAGGTATGGAAGTTAAATTTCAGGCATGTTAGGTTTGAGAAGTCTATTCGATTTTTGAGCAGAGGTGACAATTGGCTACACATATATGGAGTTGAGGAGAGACATGGGCTGGAAATACATATTTGGGAGACAGCAGCCTACAAACTGGTATTTAAAGCCTTGAGGCTGGTTGAGATTAGCAAAACAGAGTGTGTAGATGTTGAAGAGCAAAGGACCAAGGACAGCCTGGTGCACTCCCATATAAATCTGTCAGCTTTTGCTTTAATGTATAGTGTGAGATAATTTAACATATGTGGTCTGTCTGTGGCTTTCTAGAATCTCTCAGTAAAGTATTCCTTCTATAATTTTGTTACACATTCTTCATCCACAGTGTTTGGTTTATTTTTGTGTTTGTTTGTTTTTGCCTTAGACTCTATTTTATCCAAAATAATTCTGAGATTCAAGCTTACTTTGTGTTAGTGTTTGATGGTATAGCATTAAAAGTGTTTTTTTTTTTTAACGTTTGTTCATTTTTGAAAGAGAGACAGAGTGTGAGCAGGAGAGGGGCATAGGAGAGGGAGACACAGGATCTGAAACAGGCTCCAGGCTCTGAGCTGTCAACCCAGAGCCTGACTTAGGGGTTGAATTCACAAACCATGAAATCATGACCTGAGCCAAAGTTGGATGCTTAACCGACCGAGCCTTCCAGGCACCCCCGATGGCATACCTTTTTAAAAAATACTTAATATTTTTGAGAGAGTTATGTTTTAGGTTATCTTCTTAAAACAGAGTATAGCTAGATTTTTTAACAAAATCTAATTAGTTTGTTAATTAATGCTTGTTTCCTTTGAATCAATATACTTTGGCTTTGGAATCCCGATAGAGCTGCTCTGGTGAGAAATTGAACTTGTGTCAGTCTTGGAGATTGGCTTTCCGTTCCAAGTCTCATTTTGTCAGTGTTCTGGAGTTTTATTCAGTGCTGCCGGGTTTGTGTGAGGCAGTGATGCTGTGGCTATTAGTCGTTAGTCCCCGGGGGTTCTCATGGAGGTATGCATGATTTTTATCTTTAGCCCTTTTGGGTCTCTTGGGAGCTGACATCCCGATACTGTAATTTGATGGCCTTACATGGATCAATAAGCTGTTCTTTGCTAGGGTCTTGATAACTCCCTTGGGCATTGCCAGAGAGTCCAGCCTTGGTCTTCCTAAATCTATAGTCCTCAGACCTATTTGTTTTTATTTTTTCTCAGACCTGTTTTTATCTTTTATCCTCCAGGGTGGGGAAGTTGACCTATTTCTTTTGTTGGGGGAAATCTCTATTCATCCCAACCATTTTTTCTCCCTGAGGCTGGGCTTTTGGGAACCAAATGTGGAGAACTCTGGTAGGCTACTTCAGCCTTTTTCCTTGCTGTATGTGAGCATCCGCTGAGAAGCCATGAAGGACAGAACGTGCTACCCAGTTAAGTACAGGAAATTAATGGAAAATAGAATAGATACCTTAAATAGTACTCCTAAATACTACCTAGCCACAAATTCCAGAGTAGGCCTCTAAAGCAAATTCTAGACTCCACATCTTGAATTTAAAGCTCAGGTTCATGCTGTCCTTTAAAACAAGCAAACAAGGAAGAGGAATGAAAGGAGAGAGGAAAGGAAAGAGGAAAAAGAAAGAAAATGATGTTTTTATCAGATCGGGGGTCTTAACCTAGTCTTGGAATTCATTAAAACTAGGGACTGCCTGAAATTCTATAGAGAAGCAAGTTGGTTATGTGTGTTTGAATGTTTGTGGGGGAACTTTTTCATATTTAAAATCTTCATATTTAAAGAAAAAAAGTTAAAGATTCCTGGTTTAAAATGTTTTCGCTTGTTTGTCTTTCCCTAATAGCACAAGAAGAGGCCACTGACTCCAAGCTCATATAAAATGCAGATTACTTACGAATTAAAAAGTGACAGCAAATTGACATTTAAAAAATTTTGAAAACGTGTGCTTTTATAAGTTTTTGTTGTGCCCGAATTGTGAGTCCCCAGAGACCTCCAAGGAGCCGACACCGATGCAAGTACGTAAGGGTCTTTTATCACAAGCTCGAGCAGGGGCTCACCCATTAACCGGTGCAGTGGCAGCAGGGTGAAGCCCCGAACAATAGTGAGCAGGGTTTTTATGGGGTAAGGGACGGGGATGTTACAGTGCACACGCTGTACACATAGCATCATCACATAAGCACCAATCACAATCGTACAGTACCCATGGTAACAGTTTTGACCATTCAGTATCTGTGAGGTGTTCGTTACTTTTGGTGGGACCCAATCATGACCTTTGAGAATCCTTTGAAAATGACCAATTATGAGGTGAGTTCAAAGGGCCCACGTGGGGTTTAGGCAAGCGGTGAGTGATTGGCTAATTTGTACAAAGTAACTATCTATAGTTCTTAGTTCCTGGCTCAGACCATAGGAATGTTTTTAACTTCTTTTGATTGGCTGATCCGAGGGTGGTCTGAGGGTGGCTTCAGCTGAAGCTTTTCCTGGAACTGGGGCTACGTGCAGCCCGAGGTTGCTCTTAATGGAGGACTTAATTTCAGGCTCCTCATTTTGAAATCAAAGATCTCAATTGTTATGGTGTCTATTTGAATGAAAACTCTACTTTTAGTTTTCATGGTTAAATTTTCCTCTAACATATGACATTTCTTTTTAAAAACTATATTAACATTACTTTTACTTAGTTATTTCTCACCTTTATGTAGTTCTAGTCCTACAGAAATTTGTAGAAATATTTTTAAGAATAGCCATTCCCAATGGTCTTTTTTTTTTTTTGTAAAATACTTGCTGAAAGGGAAGTGATAACCATGATTTTAGTTTTTATTGATATATGTATTTAAATGTATCTATTTAAATATACATATTTACCAGATTACTTTAATGAAATACTCACTAGTAGTTTAAAATTTAATTTGGAAAATTGTTCTTTTTTTTGAGAGAGAGAGAGAGAGAGCATGAGTGGGGGAGAGAGAGAGAATAGAGAGAGAATCTTAAGCAGGATCCACGCTCAGCATGGAGCCTGATGCAGGGCTCAATCCCATGGTCTTGTGATCATAACCTGAACCCAAATCAAGAGTCACATACTTAACTGACTCAGCCATTTGGATGCCCTTAAAACATTACTCATAAGATCTAAGTTAAATGGACATAGACCATATAAATGAAGTTATTAAATATCTCTGGATGATATTTATCTTGCTGAAAAATTAAAAGAAAAAAACTTGCTTCTTGATCTAGAAATACCTGTTCCTGTGAACAACTACTTATTTTAAAATGTCCTAAAGAAAAACACTCCTTCCTATAAAACACACTACATTTAGGTTGCCATGGTGCACAATGCAATTGTTGGAAGCTGTCCAAATCCTCTGGTTGAGTATTATGGTTCAAAGTTAATGAATAGATTCAACTATATCTGTATTCAGAACTACTCACAGGTCTTCTAATACTCTGAGCACAGCCTGTGTGCTGACTTTTTGCTTCCTCAGAGCAAAGGTAATAATTGTCACAAGGTGAATATCTTTAAAGTGCCTCAAAACAAAAGCCTCATGATCTGGAATTTATGTTCGATGATCCTTGAAATGCTACTGGATACATGACATTTGCTAATGTTTTAAATACCTAGGATTTTTATCTTTACCCTGCC
This sequence comes from Crocuta crocuta, assembly GCF_008692635.1. Taxonomy (NCBI): domain Eukaryota; kingdom Metazoa; phylum Chordata; class Mammalia; order Carnivora; family Hyaenidae; genus Crocuta; species Crocuta crocuta. Next base: position 362,197 of record NW_027531581.1, read on the forward strand.
TCTTTTGAAACATTGCCATGATTCCCAAAATTGTCCTCAGCTTTCTACCTCATTTTTGTCTCTCGCTCTACTTTGAACTGGCATGTTTGACATGTCTTTGATCTTCTTTGGTTGAAGTTCCCCCATACAATTTCTTAAAAATTAACAACCAACTCAAGAGGTGGCTAGTAATAAAAGCCTTACCACTCAGTTTAGTTATTAGACTTTATTCTTCTCTTTTGGTGATGTAATTAATTCTATTTATTTTTCTGTGTGTACCCAATATCTTTAGATCAGTCTTTATACTTGTCTTACTGTTAATTCATGACCTAATTGAAGGAGAAAACTCAGCATGTTATAAACTACCTAATTATCCTAAGGAATCCCCTCTTAATGTATTTTCCCCTTTTTTGGTTGCCAGAAAGCTCAAACATGGAGCCCTTCGGTGTCTCAGTCCGTTAAGTGTCAGACTTTGGCTCAGGTCATGATCTCACGGTTAGTGGGTTTGAGTTCTGCATCAGGCTCTGTGCTGACAGCTAGCTCAGAGCCTGGAGCCTGCTTCAGAATTCTGTATCTCTCTCTCTGACCCTCTGCTCATGCTGTGTTTCTCTCTCTCTCTCAGAAATAAATAAAGACATTTAAAAAAATTAAAAAAAAAAAAAGAAAGCTCAAACATGACTTATTGTTAATTTGCTGTAGTTTAAGATTAGACCTGCTGGTTTTGTTACTTTCATCCCTTATTACCCGACACATGTTTTCATATGTGATTGATTTTTTAAAAATGCTTTAAAAATTATAAGGATCTAAGTTGTTTTGGAACATAAGTTGTGATGATAACCACTCTTGACTTGACTTGACTCTTGACTCCTGGAACTCAGGCCCTAGAAATGTTCTCCCACATAGGGGTCTACCTATGGCTTGTACAAAGATGAGTACAGAGTGTCAAGAGTCTGACCCTACAGCATTCTGATTTTCTTCCCTCTCACTCCTTCTAGGACTTAAAGGGAGTCTTGTCTGAAATTAGCAATGGCCCAGAAGGAAAGATAGATGGAATATTCCCCAACTGCCCCTGCCTAGAGAGAGCAAAGATTCAATGGCATTTTTGAAAGAATCTGTATATAGCCCTCCTATTTTTTTTTTTCCTTTTCCACCTTAAAGGAATCTAGGCAGCCTTTGCTGGCCTAATTTTAACTATAGCTTTTGCGACTCTCTGGGAGCTTTCCCTCTCTCTCTCCCTATTTCATGTTCCATTCCTCAGCCACAGACCTACTTCATCCTCTGTACTTGGGATCTGAGACTATAGCCCTTTACTGACATGGTAGTTTCCCCAGGCCTGAAAAGAAACGCTTCCTCTAGGCTGCTTTAAGCCAGGGTTGGAGCGGCATCCAGCCCTTCTTCCGTCTCTCTCTGTTATTTTTGATCTTGCTTCTTTGAGAATTCTTGCAATATTGAGGTAATTGGTAAGTTCTGTACTTCAGTTCACTTTGATAAAACTCCTAGCTACACTGTGACTTGCACCCTGGCCACTACTTACTTTAGTCGCTTTTCTGCCAGAAGTGAGATGAGGTGAAACTGCTCTCAGCCAGTTTTTCTCATTATTACGTTCTCCAGTGAAAGGTTAGATTGAAGAAGATTGAATGTGTTGGATAGAATAAGGTTGGGATTTATGTGTGGATTTCCAGTCCCAGGCGTTCTGATTTCTCCATTATTGAGGATTATTGAAAACTGACAGTAAGAACAGTAATGAGGTATATGAAAATATGAGATGTAATAGAATGAAATTAAGCCATGTGTCCCCTTTGCCAAATGATATTATTGGTGTTTCAGTGAAGCCTACTGAAACCTAAATAATGTTTTTTTTTTTTTTCAAGGAGGGCTTGAAAAAAACCTTACTAAAGTAAAAGATACTGGAGGGGGAGGGGGATAGAAATGAGAAGTCTTAGGGGAAGATGATGTATCAAAAGCATTTTCTTTTTCTATTAGTAAATGAGATGTGTGAATGAATTTTAAATTTGTGGACAAATTGATGCTTGTTATTTTTGATGGCTCAACAAATTGTTCATCACTGAGGAGGAATAAAGCCATGTGTATTTCTGAGCAAATGTGACTGGCTTTATGTAGCAGAAAAAGGTTTTAAATAGTGTTAAGTCTGCAGTATTTCTTCTAGCATTCTCAGAGAGTTGGAGCAGAAAATGTTTTCTAGAAAAATAAGACTTTCTAAAGCTAGGACTTAGGTTGGGGACAGAGGTCCTCACATTTAAATGAAATTAAGAAAATACTGATTTTGAAGGACAGTTTTAGAGACTTGATACATTACTGGTCAACTCTTAAGTTTAAACTGCTGGCTTAACCTTGGGTTGCAAGTTTCCTAAGGGATATTTATTCTTAAGTGGCTGTAGACACATCTTTGAAATGAATGAATCAAACTTTTAATGATTGATTTAGTATATGACCTATGCTTTGTTTTGCTGCTAAGTAGTAGAGAAAACATGTCTTCACAAAAAGTTGGGATGAAGGCAGAGTTGAGTATGTCAGAGCATACTTGAGCATGCTGATTTGTTCATGCACCTAAGGAGAAATCCTAGTGTATCAAAATAACAACTTTTTATTAGATCTGCCAGAAGATTAATTTAAATTCATCCTTTTCCACCATGGGGATGCATAAATATGATCTAATGATTAGGTCATAAATGTTCTGAATTGATTTTTCTTTTAGTGAAGGAACTCTGTAGGTTTTGTAATTTTTTTTATTTTGTTTTTAAAAGACATCTCATATTCTCCCTCTGAATAACAGTGTTGCTTATCTCTTTGACAAATGTGGTCCTGTGGCTTTAGAATAGATATTCAGACTGATGGAAGAAAAGAATGTAAAAAGTGAAAAATGATTTAATAATAGTATTCCCAGAAGCATGGACATTTTTAGAAACAGGACTCTGATCAACAGTCTCTGGAGATATGAAAATGCATTAGATGAGCTAGACCGGGCAGCTTGATCTTGTCCTCTGCTATGGGCATGTCCTTGATTTGATGAGTCTTTCTCTATGAGATTTCCCTGGGAACAAAGTCTCCAGGCTTTCACGTGTTTCCTTTCAAGTGAGAGCCACAGGTGTGACACAGTTTGAAAGCTGAGTTAGTCAACAGACTTCAGTTTAGAGGATGAGTAAAAACACAAAGCCAAACTTTGAAGTGATTTTCTGTCAAACCAGAGTGGTTAGTCACACCAGCAGCACAGAGAACCATCTTGAAAGTCTTATACATGTTAGGATGGGAAATTCCTTTTTAGTGTAGGAGTAATCAATTATGACATTGATTAGGCTATCACTAGAACAGAAGACTCATGAAGGCAGGGGCTATTCTGTTCTGTTGGACCCACTGTGTGGCATAAAGCAGAGAATTCTATTCACTTTTGCTGAATGCATAAAATGAGGTCAGTGGTAAATCAATTGTATGCCTGTAATACTTTGAATGAATTTTGCGATTTTGCTTTTTCTAAGTCTCCTGAACTCATGTATAGGTCATATTTCATATGAATGAGAAGTAAATGAGTAGATCTTTTAAAATACATAAACATTATAAATTGTGGATTAGAACCCTTGTTTTCTATTAAATATGTAGATCTCTTTAGAACAGTTCGAACTCACAGGCTCTCATACACTCATACATATAAAGGATATAATTGTGACTGTCTTTAGGGCAATAGTATAATACGTTGTGTAGACATTCAACGTGCAATGAGGCAGAGTAGGGAAACCCACACTTCCTTAGATAATTTAGGTGCCTGAAATCAGCTTTACATAAAAGTGCCATGTAATTCAATCAAAAGCAATGTGCTGACTTTGTCTATCCATGTAATTGCTCCATTTCCTTTTTCCTTATTGTGCTGTTTGTCATAAACAGAATGGTTTTTTATTATCATGAGGACTATTATAAAACAAATAGACCAATGAGGTCATTATGTGTGCCATAGTTTTATATTTTACTCAGCAAATTTCCTCTTTGTGTTTTCTGTTTCAACCTAAATGATTGAAAAATATTGACATCTCATCTCTTGTAAATGTTCTGGTAGTCTTTGGGTTACCAATTCAATCCATGTTGCTTGCAGACTTCTGTTGATGGTTATTGTGATTCAAATCAATTGATTCTCGCTCATATAAACATATGATCATGATGAAAAGCATTGACTGGTTTCTGTCACTGGGTACTTGTACAATCTGGAGTAGATTTACTTACTTTTTAATTAGATTTTATCATAGGAAAAAGTACATACTCCTTAAAGCTTGAGAGTACATACTCCATAAAGTTAATGTGATAATTAAATAAGGGAATACACACAACTGCCTTAGTCCAAGGCTAGAACATAGTCTTATTTTTTCCTTTTCTTTTTTTTTGAGTTTTAAGAATATTAATACACATATTTCTATTATAAATACTTTTTTTAACTAATAAGCATGGGCATCTATTTCAGGATATAATTGTAATTCTTTTGATTAAATATCTCTGTGCAATTTTTCCTGTAAATAATAAAGACATTTGTTTCCTGCTATGTTCCCTTTCAAATACTGTATGAACAAATTTTACATAAAACATCATGATGTATTTGAAAGAGTGCTGAAATTGGAGGCATATAATTCATAACTTATATGCTAAGTGACATTGTAAATCACTACACGTCATATAGGCCCAGTTTTCTTATATGTGAAATAGGGATAACAACATCTTCTATGTCATGTAGGGATAGGTGTGAAGATTAAGAAATATACGTGGAGTGCCTGGGTGGCTCAGTTGGTTAAGCGTCCAACTCTTGATCTCAGCTCAGGTCATGACCTTATGGTCCGTGGGATCCAGTCCCTGCATCAGGCTCTGAGCTGACAGTGCAGAGCCTGCTTGGAATTCTCCGCTCCTCTCTGTTTTATGCATGTGTGGGCTCTCTCTCGCTCTCCCTCTCAAAATAAATAAACACACAAAAAATATTTAAAGACAAAACGTGAAACTCTATATTAATCTCAAAGCTGTAGAACAAATATAATGAAAAATCAGTCTCATCCCTAAATAAAAAAAATTATATATCATTCTCAAAATATATCTTGTCTAAGGTATTATTCGAGTGGTATTTGGTAAAAGAATATTTTACCAGTCACCAAACGTTACTTCTAAGGAAAAAATTAGAAAACCGATGATAAGATGACAATAAAAATCACTGAGTATACTATCCCTTGGATATTACAACATACACAGGTATGTATGAGAGATCTTTATTTTGGAAAGATACTTTGATTTTTCCACTTAACCATGAATTACACACATCTTTTCTTGTGATAGTATTATCTCTCCATCATCTCATTTAATACTTGTATAATATTTAACACCTATAATTTGTTACTAAATTTTTATTATGGTGTTTGCTATTTTTTACAATGGTTAACAACACTGTGGTGAGCATTCTTACAGTTAAATTGTAAACATTTTATTTTTTTATAGTAAAAGTTTAGAAATTAAGTTGCTGGGGAAAAACATAGGTATATGAGTAAGGTTTTTGATAAATAAAATCCAATTTACCTCCAGAACAGAAATATATGTAGTAAGATAATATTTGCACATTAACTGAAGATTTCTCTTAAATCTCTGCTCATTTTTTGCCCCTTATCTCATTTTTCGGTATTTCCTCATGAAAAAAGTACTGAAAACACAGAAAAATAATTTCTTGTACCAGAGCCTGGGAGTATTAAAAACCTTAACTTGGCTATTGTTAAAAAATGCTGGAGAATGCGTGATTTGTAAATAATTACTATAATCCTATATAGAATATAGATTCCTGTTCTTATGAGACAGTAATTGGGAGGAAAACCATTGTTAGATGTTCATGACTGTTCCTGAGAGAACCCTCTCTCTTGCCCTCAATACATCTATACTGAATGACCCTTGTTTGGGTGAAGAGGTGACAGAAACCTCAGGTAGATTGGAGGAGTCAGATCCAAAGACCCATCTCTCTCACCTTCCACATGGAATCTGAAGTCATGGCTAAACTTCAGACTTCCCTGCAGTACAATGTATCACAGGGGCAGCAGAGTAGAAATGGATGCAAGATGTGTCTAGGTGAATGGGTCTGCAACAGGTGCCCAGGGCCTCCTTTATTCCCTGAGTTACGGGAGTGAATGCAAATTCACCATGGGTCCAAAAGGACTCTTGCTAGCTAAAAAACAAACTTGGAGAGTTCTTGAGTTAGAGTACAAGTGAAAACAATAGGGTTTTTTTTATGGATTAATAGAATGACATCTATCTCAGTATGTGTAGGCATGGATAGCTGGACTCTTGGCCAAAAGATTTGCTAACAGATATGTTGATACAACTCTTAGAAAGAAAGCAGTAGTGTGTTTGGGAGCTAATCTGGTTTGTGTTGTTAGGAACTCTTCGCATCTCTTTGTTAAGTGAATGCCAAGTTAGCCACTTGAAACTGGTCAGAGTATATATGCCATTAAAACTGGGGAATGCTATGAATCAGGGCTTGCTTTCCAATACCCCAGAGATGTTAACAATTTGCTAGCACACTAGTGAAAAAAGAGACAATTGTATTTTTATTAATAGAAAGCTTGATATTTAGTGGAAATGAGGCTTGAAAGATTAAAAAGTATGTTACATTTCTCACACACTGGTTTTTTTTTTTTTTTGGCCTGAAATTCATATTTGCTACATTCATTTGATGTATGATGAATACCTACTTGTTTCTTAGATGCTAGTCCTACATCAGGAAGCTGTAAGCCATATCCTTTGACTAATGTAATAAATTGCTATTTCTGAAAACTCCATATTAGAGGAGTATCAAAACTGATAGGTAAAAATTGGCAAAGGGAATATATACATTTGTATATAATTATTAAATATATAAAACCATTAGTATTTTAAAAATTACTGACAAAACATATTCCTGACAGAGGATGTTTCCCATGGATTAGACTAGTTGAGGCTCTTGAAAAATGTGTTGACCAAAGCTCAGACTGGAGAAAAAAAATTACATAGAAAAAACCCTGTAACAATAATCAATAATCTTTTTTACCATTGGCCTTTGAACTGCACTGAGCTTAATAGGATAGGTGTCAAAGTAGTCTCGTTAATAGTTCGTATGAAGCCTCAGAATGACCAATAGTGACATGGAGCATTTTTCACAGTAAACTTATCAGTGATCTTCAGCTTTTTGCTTTATCAAAATGAAGTCTATTTTTTCTCTAAAATTTCATGTTTTTTTCTGAAAACTCTTTGATGCATTTTAACCATAGTTGGCTCAAATTTCAATACTATGCCAAAAAGTTTTTTTTTTTTTTTAATACTTGTAGACTCTCCATTTCTCTAAGTAAAAACTTTAAGAATAGGGATAAGCTTAGTTATTAAGTACATGGATAGTATGTATGGGAAATCATCTCTTGACTCAAAGGTGTATTTACATATGAACTTATATTCATATAATAGAATACTTTTTTGATTCATGAGTCACCTCATCATATTTTTTTTTTAAAAAAAATTCCTAATTGCAAATGGATACAAATGTTGCATGCATGGAACAGAAAATTCCTAGAAATCTTTCACCCAGTTTAACCATATGTTAATTTTTACTATATTTTTCCTTCCTTTGTCTTTATTTCTCTATCATTGTATTAAATGGTCTGAAATAAAATACAGAAATAAAGGAATTAGATAATGTAATTATATATTTTTCTTGGTTTGATTTTAAATGTTTACCCTCAAAATAGACTTTATATAATGTCTATATTATATTACAAAGATTGACAATATATTATAACACATGAATCATAAAAATAGCCACAAAATGAAAGCCCTTGATTGAAAAGATGTAAAACTAGAAACTACTAGGAAAGGAATAACAAAGCAATGCTTCCTTATTTAAATTGTCGAAAAGAGAAGCACAGCTACAATTATAAACAACTTAGAATGATTGTGAAAACTCATTATATTAAAACAAAAAGGCCTAATAAAATAGGAATAGGGGATTAAAACAGAGAAAACCAGAAATTCATGAAGCAGAAAATATAACACTAGAATCTATAAATAAACAGAAAAACAATTTTGGAGAAAATGAAAACTCAAACAGATAAATCACTGTCTCTCAAATTTCAGTATTATGCCAAATAGTTTTTTTTTTAAATACCTGCAGACTCTCCATTTCTCCATTTAATTTCAAACCAATTAAAGTAGTAGGCATACCTCTTCAATATTAACAGGTTCAATATCAAAAATTAGATAAAAATTACAATTGCAGAGGACATAAGCATATAGGCCAACTGTGTCACATAAGGTCTTTGAAGCCCTTAAAGATGAACTCAATTTTTAGGAACAAGTGACTATTAAAATTGAAAAATAATAGACATTAAATAATGAAAAAGAATGAAAAAATGCAATGTTAGTGTATTTAGTTTTTGCTATTTTAAGACTCTGATAGTGGGGGTGTTTGCTTTTAGGACCAATTTGGAAATAAATATCAAAACTTCATATATAAGCACAGTTACTGAAACCTAGGAATGGTACTTGAAGTATTTATTCTCAGAGAGCAAGTGAATTGTCAAGAAGACTGCAAGTGATAGTTTCATGTAGCTACTTTGTCGCTTTTATGACTCCCTCACACAATAGGAACCATTTATCCAGTGACAGAAGATTAAGAAATTTACCATACATCCAAAATCGAATTCTAAGCAATCATTGAAAATTTGGGCCTGAATACATAGACATGAAACATGTTTATGTGATACCTTCATGTGCCCCCAAAGGTAACCAGCCTCTCTCTCTGTCTCTCTTTCGCTCTTTCCTCTTCCCCTCACTCCCCACACCACGCTCTTGCTTACTTTCATCTTCTGTGACTTTCATTCTCTTGCATGCTTAACGCTTCCCTAAACAGCTCACAAAATCCTTCTTTTATCATAAGCTTGGCCTCTCTCATGGCTTTGCCGTGCCTCTCCTGGCCTCACCTCTGTCCTGCTTTTTCGAACACAGGTGTTCTTGCCACAAAGTCACATTGCTAACGGTGGTTTGTATCCACTCAGTTTTGGAGGTTTAAGGAAAATTTTTTAAAAAATTAATTTATTCTTTAATTTATATCCAAATTAGTTAGCATATCGTGCAACATTGATTTCAGTAGTAGATTCCTTAATGCCCCTTACCCATTTAGCTCATCCCCCCTCCCACAACCCCTACAGCAACCCTCTGTTTGTTCTCTATATTTAAGAGTCCCTTATGTTTTATCCCCCTCCCTGTTTATATTATTTTTGCTTCCCTTCCCTTATATTCATCTGTTCTATATTTTAAATTCCTCATATGAGTGAAGTCATATGATATTTGTCTCTCTCAGACTGACTAATTTCGCTTAGCATAATACCTTTTAGTTCCATCCACATAGCTGCAAATGGCAAGATTTCATTCTTTTTGATTGCCGAGTAATCCTCCATTGTGTGTGTGTGCATGCGTGTGTGCGTGTGTGTGTGTGTATACACACATATATATATACCGCATCTTCTTTATCTGTTCATCTGTTTTTGGACATTTGGGCTCTTTGCATACTTTGGCTATTGTCGATAGTGCTGCTATAAACATTGGGGTGCATGGGGCCCTTCAAAACAGCACACCTATATCCCTTGGATAAACACCTAGCAGTGCAGTTGCTGGGTCATAAGGTAGTTCTATTTTTAGTTTCTTGAGGAACCTCCATACTGTTTTTCAGAGTGGCTGTACCAGTTTGCATTCCCACCAGCAGTGCAAAAGAGATCGTTTTTCTCCGATCCTTGCCAACATCTGTTGTTGCCTGAGTTGTTAATGTTAGCCATTCTGACAGGTGTGAGGTGGTAACTCCTGGTTTTGATTTGTATTTCCCTGATGATGAGTGATGTTAAGCATTTTTTTCGTATGTCTGTTCGCCACCTGGATATCTTGTTTAGAGAAATGTCTATTAATATAGTCTTTTGCCCATTTCTTCACTGGATTATTTGTTCTTTTGGGTGTTGAGTCTGAGAAGTTCTTTACAGATTTTGGATACTAACCCTTTATCTGATAGGTCATTTGCAAATATCTTCTCCCATTCTGTCTGTTGCCTTTTAGTTTTGGTGCTTGTTTCCTTTGCTGTGCAGAAGCTTTTTATTTTGATGAGGTCCCAATAGTTCATGTTTGCTTTTGTTTCCCTTGCCTCTGGAGATGTGTTCAGTAAGAAATTACTGTGGCCGAGGTCAGAGAGGTTTTTGCCTGCTTTCTCCTCTAGGATTTTGATGTCTTCCTGTCTTATGTTTAGGTCTTTCATTCATTTTGAGTTTATCTTTGTGTCTGGTGTAAGAAAGTGGTCCAGGTTCATTTTTCTGCATGTCACTGTCTAGTTTTCCCAGCACCAGTCTCAGAAGAGACTGTCTTTATTCCATTGGATACTCTTTCCTGCTTTGTTAAAGATTAGTTGTCCATACGTTTCTGGGCCCATTTCTGGGTTCTCTATTTTGTTCCATTGATCCGAGCGTCTGTTATTATGCCAGTACCATACTGGGTTGATTACAGCTTCGTAATATATCTTGAAGTCTGGGATTGTGATGTCTCCTGCTTTGGTTTTCTTTTTCAAGATTACTTTGGCTATTCAGGGTCTTTTCTGGTTCCATACAAATTGTAGGATTGTTTGTTCTAGCTCTGTAAGGAATGCCGGTGTTATTTTGATAGGGATTGTATTGAATATGTAGATTGTTTTGGGTCATATTGACATTGAACAATATTTGTTCTTCCAATCAAGGAGCATGGAATATTTTTCCATTTTTTTGTGTCTTCTTCAATTTCTTTCATAAGCTGTCTACGGTTTTCAGTGTATAGATTTTTCACTTCTTTGGTTAGGTTTATTCCTATGTATTTTATGGTTTTGGTGCAATTATAAATGGGATTGATTCCTTGATTTCTCTTTCTGTTGCTTCATTATTGGTGTATAGGGATGCAACTGATTTCTGTGCATTGATTTCACATCCTGCAGCTTTGCTGAATTCATGGATCAGTTACCAGTTTTTGGTGGAATCGTTTGGATTTTCCACACAGAGTATCATGTCATCTGTGAAAAGTGAAAGTTTGACCTCCTCCTGGCTGATTTGGATGCCTTTTTTTCTTTGTGTTGTCTGATTGCTGAGGCTGACTTCCAGTACTATGTGGAATAACAGTGGCAAGACTGGCCATCCCTGTCATGTTTCTGACCTTAGGGGGAAAACTCTGTTTTTCCCCATTGAGGGTGATCTTAGCAGTGGGTCTTTCATCAATGACTTTTATGATCCTGAGGTATGATCCTTTTATCCCTACTTTCTTGAGGATTTTTACCAAGAAAGGATGCTGTTTTTTGTCAATAGCTTTTCCTTCATCTCTTGAGAGGATCATGTTGTTTTTTTTTTTAATTGATGTGATGTATCACATTGATTGTTTTTCAGATATTGAACCAGCCCTGCATCCTAGGCATAAATCCCACTTGGTCCCACACACACTTGAGTACCAGTAGGCATAGTAGTAAAGTAATTGNNNNGAGTAAAAGAAAAATAAAAAAAAAAAAAAAAAAAAAAAAAAGGAAAAGGAGGAGGGCAGGGGGAACAGAATAGGCACCTGTCTATGATATATGTAAATACAAGGTCTTTTCTTTAGAATGAGGGTTCTCAATTTCTGTCTTTCAGTAGCATTCCAGTCCCCAAATTCTATTTATTTGGCTTACAAAAGACCCTTTTTAAAGCACAGATATGTTAATTACCTGGGCAGGATAAAATAAAAAATGATGTTGTGCAACTGTGTTTACTAAACAATGAGAAACTGAGCTAGGCTATTCAGAGAGGAAAAGCCTTCACTGAAATACTGAAATATTTTGTTTTAACATCTACATGATTGTAAAAGTTGGGGCTACTAAGATAGTTTTGAATGGGTTGTCAGGGAATATAAAACAGCTTTGAAATGAAGAGGAAGAGAGAAGTTAGGAAGCTCTAAATGGAGAATTGACAGTACTATAGTCAAACTTGGATGGACTTGTTTTCTAAACAGCTTTATTGATAAAATTTCTCTTACCATAAAGGGAAACAAATGAGAGAATAGAGTTCAAGGGTTTTTAGTATATTTGGAGAGTTTTACAACCATAATTAAAAAAAAAGAGAGGTTCCATAACTAAAAGCATTTAACTTCATTTTTGTGAAGGTTTTAAGTAGTTGAGGTATGTTCCTTTAGGACTTCATAAAAATGAGGCTGTGGTTCTATACTTTGTCCTGTGAGACGTGTGAAATTAGGGGAAAGCAATTCAGATGCTAGTTGGCTCTGTCAGTAAGTTCGCATGATGACAAATGATGACAAACCATCACACATAACTCTCCAAAAAATATGACCATGGAGTTGAATGTGAGGTATATAAAATAAATAACCCCCAATAATCATATCATTGAGAGACCTACATGAAGCCTCATGATCTACAGCATAGAGCCATGAGCCAAGGAAACATTTATTACCCCCTTGAATCTGTTCATTGAATAAGGCCATCTAAGGTCATAGCACTTGACCTTAAAAGTGCTCGAGTAGCAAGCTCCATATTTTGTTTCCTTATTTTTCTGTACAAATACACCCCATATGTGTCCATACTCTCCATATTCCCAAGGGGAATGTTAAATCATTATAGGTCAATGGCAGCACTTGTACTTCAAACAAGTCCACAGATGGCAGAGTCCTAGTCTAATTCCCTAGCACTGCCAATGCTGCAAGTAAAGACCAAACACGGTTTTCCACTATATTCTTTCTGATTTAATATTTGATGAGTCTCGGAGCACTGTGCTAACAACTTTTCATGGTCTCTTTAAGGAAGCCAGTATTGTAGATTATACTTGTTTCTCATGTTACTATGCACACAGCTGGCAGCCACAAGAAGGCACAGCTTAGTGAATATTCCTTCTTTATTTAATTCCTTCTGCAGGTGTCATTTCTGTGTTTTGGCCATCTGGTGCTCTGCAGAATAGAATCTCACTAGTGAAGACTTATTCAGATATATAACCTGAATAAAAATCTCCTTAAAATAAAAGCATTAAAAATGGCCCACATAACAAAGACTATATTTTATTTTTGCATATTGGCAGAGATCTGGAACAAAAGTGGTATTACTTTTGAGCAGACTTTAACTGCAAAAGATAGAAATAAAGTTTATGGTGGGCTCTATTCCTTATTGTGTAACCTCTATGAAAAACTGTCCATTCCAAAGAAGCATCAGATCTGAGAGTCAAAGACAATGCCATTCTTCTATATTTCTCTCAAAAAGGATTTTGGGTGGGAACGAGAGATAAAAACGCTTTTTAACCTTTTGATACAATAAGGTGTAATAATGTATTGGTTGAAGTAAGTGAACAATTTATTTTTTTCCTTTTTTGAATTAAAACAAATTCAGTGTGAGATTAGTTTGTATGGAAACCTGGTAAAGGGCATAGCAAGGAACCCAGCCAGCTGATCAAAATATGTGAGAAATAATCTGTGTTTGCTGTTTTAAGCCACTTCGTTTTAATACTTTGTTATGCAGCAAAAACTGACAATAGAGAATTATTTCTTGATAAGCTTCAATTTCCTCAGCTATAATGAACTTAAACCCATTGTGATTTGATTAGGGTCCCCCACAATTTGTATCCATCCAGAAACAATGTGACATCATTTGGAGGGTAGTGTTTACATAAATAAGGAAAGGATTGAAGTGCAATGTTTTGGATTGGTCCTAAATCCAAAAAGTTTCTTCTATGATACCAGGATGGGGTGGGGAGAAGACACACAGACGCAGACAAGATGAGAAGGTGAAAATGGAGGCAGACACTGGAATGATGCCCCGACAAGCCAAGGAATGTCAGCCCATCACCAAAACCAAATAGAGACCTGTGGAACTGAATCTTCCTCAGAGCCTTCAAAAAGGAACCATTCCTGCCACTACTTGAATTTCTGACGTCTGGCTCCAGAACTGTGAGAGAATACATGTCTCTTGTTGTAAGCCACAGAGTTTGTGGTAATTTGTTACAGTAGCCCTACAAAACTAATACATAAACTGCTAAATTTATACAAGCATTAAACAAAATATGACTAATAGCACAGTTCCTGGCATGTACAAAACATCAATAAATGTTATTACTATTATTATAATGGACACTCTTTTATGAACTCTTTTAAATACTCCTAATCCTTTTTGTAAGTTCAGTACCCAACATTATTCTTAAAACAAAGATATTTATTAAATATATTTTAAAATAAATAAATGACTTAGAAGCATCTCTGGGGTACAGCTGAATGCTTTGAAGATTTCTGGAAGAGGAAGTCATGACCGTCTTCTAGCAATGCCCTGGTCTATGGCAGCTCTATCTAGAAGTAGCTCATTTGGTACTGAGAACCTCTCCCAGAAGTCACTTCTGCTATGGGGTGGGTCTGTGGTTATTCTACACTTCCATGTCCCTAATCTCCACCAAGGAAAGTAAGGAAGGAGGCAGCAAGGAAGAATATTAAAGACAAATGGAGAATGGAGAAGCATATCAAGAAAAGGGTTACATTTTAAAACAATTCATCATCTGATTAGGCTTTGGCCTTGAGGACAGAGTTTTTCAGGACTGTGTACATAAAATATTTCCAAAATGAATTGACTACCTATCTTCCCCAAAACAACCTGATCACTACCTTTTTGAGCATCTGTAGAGAAGATGAACTGGGTTCTCATATGCAGTAAGAGCCAGAGTATCAAAGGCAGGACTGTCTTTCTTTAGGATAAGGGCTGATGATTCCACAGTTCAATCATGTTAGCTCATAGAAATTCATAGAAGTTATTTTGCCACAGGTCAAAAGTACCAGATAATATATAGGTAATGTATCAGAAGGTGTTGTGTGTGCATTTTATCCCCCCCCCCTTTTTTTTTTTTTGGCTTTGCAACCAGTTGGGGATAGTATTTTGTGTCCATCACCTTTCTTTTCTAAGCTATCACCAGCAACAGTGAGAAAATGGGGGATATATTTCGATTAGCATTTATATAAGATTTTGTATTTACTAAGCACTTTAGTAAAGTTTATATTAGTTTTCCTTCTCTTAGCTTGGTGTGTTAACTTGTATTACAGTATTTGCATTTTGCAGCTGGGGACAGTAAAACAGAGGAAGGTTAAATAAGCAGCCTAAGGTCACATTGAAAATTAATGGCAGAGCTGAGATAAATTCTAATTGTATTTTAGGTGTGGTTACAGAGCACACTATCAACAAATCAAGGAGACCAAATCTGTCACCACTGAAAGGAAGGTGAGCTTATCAAATTCCTGCAAAATTGAGATGATTATTTTTAAACAAGAAGTCAGTGAGGCTAAGATTAAAAAAAGCATAACCACATTTTTCAACACATCAAGTGCAGCCTGGGCAAGCAGTTAGAGTATTAGATCTTCCTTCTGAGCTTTAGATTAAGATTCTTGATGCCTCCTAGACATCACCAGTGGGGTATCTGATAGAATTCCTGAGATGAACCTATCTGAAAATGTAACTTTTCCCCTTAAACTTGACCTCTTCCCTACCTTCTCTATACACATAGAATAGTACTAAAATACATCCTAAACTAGAAGCCTGGAGTCATCCTCATGCATCATTTTCTCTCAATCCTGAAATCTGCTTGGTGATCAGGAGGTGATAATCATACCTCATCACTGTCTCCTGTCTTCTTCATTTTAACTCTTCTGGTGGTGGCTTAATTTCAACTGTTTTCATTTGCTCCTGTACCACTGACCTCATTTCCTAATGGGCTTTTCTCCCTTTAAAAATCCATACACGTCTCTTCCTCACATTGTCACAAAAATGATCATCTAAAACACAAATCTTACTGTGTTACTCTTTTGCTTACCACACTTCAAAGACCACTGACAGGAGGCTCAATTACTAAAGAGGGTGTAAACAACCTTTCGTGGGCTAGTCCCCACTTATCTTTGGAAACCACCCCTAGCCCATATACAAAAGCTACCAAATTACTGCAGTTTCCTAATGTACCACGTTTCATAAATTCTCTCATATCTTTGATCTTGCCACTTCTTTTATCTACCAGTTCATATTTTTCAGACTCTACACAAATATCATTTCCTCTCTAAAGTCTGACCTCACAATAAGAATTGAAGTTTAGTCCCTCTTTGCCTAGAGACTTCCCTGCAAGTAATTATATCTCAGCCCTGTAACATTTCACATACACAAATGCAAACATACACACTGCCCTTCTCTTTGTGCTAGACTCCAGGCTCTGAAAAGACAGAAACTATGCATTATTAATCTTTTCCTAGAACCCAGATAGAAATTGGTTTCAGGTTAATTCAATAAATTGCTACCTGAATAAAAGAATAAATATCCAATAAAGAAAAATTGCACAAATCTATACTGGAAATTCTTCTAGAAATGAAACTTGAAGGGAACGTAAAGATGTACCTAAGTCTAGAAATAAAAACACACATGTAACATGGCAGCTTGGCTCTACTACTTAATAGCTAAACAAGCAAAGACAAGATTTACACATTTGGTGAACTTTAGTAAACTCATGTGTAAATTAGGAATCATAATGACTACCTTGTAGGATTGCTGTGAGGTTAACATTTCAATAATGCCTATAAAACAGTAGCACAGAATAAGTAGCTAGAAGTGAATACATTTTAGATTTTTCTTTTGTGAGGAAAGACATAACTTGACTGTTCCTTTTGAAACTATCCAGTCTCAAAGAGGTAAGTGGTGCTTATGACTGCTTTCGCTACTATGACTAATATGTGTGATAACATAATAATGGTATGCTTTGATTGGGCCTTCAGCAACCAACAACACCAAAATCTACAGAGCTCTATAGATCAGTCACACATTTAGGAATGACCAAGAACTTGGGGTATTAAATACTTACACTATTCTACTAATGAAATCACATATGGTTGCACTGTTAATTTGTTTTGCAAATACTTATCATATGTACTAGGTAGTCTTTGTCTCATGTTACCACAAATGCAAAATTAGTGGGATCTCAATGACAAAACTTTATTTTCATTTAAAGAAAAATAATATCTTAAACGGCGGGATATTGTTTAAAAAGTTCCTGGTAATGGTCACAAATAGGTTCTGGATTTTTTTTTAAATTTCTTTATAGTTTATTTTTGAGACAGAGAGAGACAGAGCATGAGTGGGAGAGAGGCAGAAGAAGAGGGAGACATGGAATCTGAAACAGGCTCCATGCTCTGAGCTGTCAGCACAGAGCCTGATGCTTGTTCATGGGCTTGAACCCATGAACCGTGAGATCTGACCTGAGCCAAAGTTGGATGCTTAACCAACTGAGCCACTCAGGCGCCCCAATAGGTTCTGCATATTATGCTCTAGAAATAAAATAAGGAATATTTAAAAAGTTAAAATTGTAAGCCTTCAATTCATTCTTCAATAAAGAATGAATATTGTTTTTCAATATAACAAGTTAAGACATTTTATCTCCTTGGGAATGTTCTAACTATGATCAGAGAAGATTTTCATAATATCTTCCAAATTATTTAATTTTCACTGTAAAAAGAACATTGGGACTTTATTTCTAGTCTCACATTGTGACATGGTTAAAAAACAGCTGGCAGAGTAAAATGAGAATAGTTTAGTTGGCAGAAATAGTGTCTCTATTCTAGTTCAAAGAAAGAGCTAAACATGTTACTGAAATCAACTTCTGTATAAAAGATTATTGTAAAGTCATTTGTACCATGGCAAATTCTTCAGGGGAAAAAAACACCAAACAATAAAGAAAACTCAAGCGGTTCCTCACAAATTGCTATTAATACTTCATTTATCCAATATACCATTTCTCTATTTACTAAGCTTTTCTACTAAATTTTTACTTCATATATATGTTTAGTAAAGTGAATGATTATGAATAGAAGAAGCCTAAGTTTTCTAAGCTGATATCACTGAGGCATAGATATATATCATTAGTTATGTCAAATTCTGAGGAATCTTTAGCCTCAATCAAATGTGTCTTCTCTCTAAATAAAAACAAACAACAAATCTTTAAAAGTGAAATTCTAGATATTTATAATAAAATATAAAATGGTGACAACAATTATTAGTTTTTCTATTTAGAAATTTTCATATTAGAAAATCTTGATAGAAAACTACATACTTGATTTTTGATGTGTTTTTGAGAACAGAAAAATACTGTTTGGGAGATAGCCTTTTATTTACATAAGAGATTTTGCAGTTATGAATTGCTATTGGTTTGGGAAGATTTTCTTATGTTAAATAAATTGATTTTTCAAACAAGGAAAATGCAGAACATTGAATATTTACATAACCAATACATACTATTTCTAGTGTATAAAAACTAAAAACTCTTAGACTACTTCGAGCTTATTTTGTTAGGAGTCCTAGGCATATGCAGTTTGAGATATAGGAGTAAATCCTAACTCTTATTCCACATCAAAAATGTTACAGAGAAGAGAAAGAATTTCAGAAGACAAATTAATGAAACAAAATATTGCTTAAACTAAGTAGGAAAAAGAGAAGGGGTTCTTGGCGTATGTCAGCCCTGAAAGGTAATACTCATTTTTCCATTTACTGTACACATCTACATATTGGGAATCCTTCAAAGTATTTGAGATAAAGCAGTAAACAAGAGCAGCTCACATATCCTAAGAGAGCAAGCCATTAAAATATGAAGATCACTGATGAATCAATGCCAACTATCCCAGAATCAGGAAAATAAAGCATAAAAATAATGCATACAAATATACACATCTACTATCAGAGAATTCAGAAAAAAGATCTGAGTAATTATTAAAGTTTATTTTACTTGAGCCAGAGATAAATACCACTTATATTGGCTTAAAACAAAACATAATTTATTAAATGCAAGTAAATTATTCCCGGAAGTTATTTGTGGATTTATGGTCAGTTTGAAGTGGTGTAAATAGAGTCCTGGCATTGATCTTTATGGGCATCGATCTGAGTTAGGTAAAAGCTCTTGTGGGAAAACTGGGAAAAATCCACCTTTAGTTGTGCAAAACTGTGCTCTTATGAGGACGACTACTTAAAATCCAGGACCATGTTTTCCATGTTCTACACTGGGAGATTCTGTTCATTTTGTCCACAGTAGAAATCTTATCTTGACACTTTTTATAATATTTTTAGACTTTATCCATGACCTGTGACTTGCAAATAGCTAGTTGTGGAAGTGGAAGTCTGTATCTTCTTCAAAAACTGTTTTAAGTCCTATTTTCTCCCTCTTTTTTCTAAAATTTTATTTAACTCTTGTAATGTGCCAGGAACCTATGATAGGTGTTTTCACAAATAGGTCATTTAATCTGCAGAGTAACACTATGAGTCATGTGTCATATATTTAACTTACAAATAAAAAGAATGAATGTTTAAATAATTTGTATGAGTTAATGAAAGGAGAAAGAGTAGAACTGATGGTTTCTGTATAAGCTGCAGATGCTAATATCCATGCATACTCCTAGACACTTTGATAACACAGATTTATTAACACTTTTATTAGCAACTCCATTATTGTTCAAGTGAATCTTTTATATAACATAAATTTTTTTGTGTTTTTTAACTTATTTTTTTAATTTACATCCAAGCTAGTTAGCATATAGTGCAGCAATGATTTCAGTAGATTCCTTAATGCCCCTTACCCATTTAGACACCCCCTCCCCCGGCAACCCTCTCTTCTTTATATTTAAGAGTCTCTGAAGTTTTGTCTCCCTCCCTGTTGTTATTTTTGCTTCCCTTATGTTCATCTGTTTTGTATTTTAAATTCCTCTTATGAGTGAGGTCATACGATATTTGTCTTTCTCTGACTGACTAATTTCACTTACTCTCCAGTTCCCATCTACATAGTGGCAAAATGGCAATATTTCATTCCTCTTGATTGCTGAGTAATACAATTGTGCGTGTATATGTATGTACGCATACACGTATGCGTGTACGTGCGCGCGCGCACACACACACACACACACAAACACACCACGTCACATCTTCTTTACGCATTCATGCATCAATGGACATTTGGAGTCTTTTCATACTTTGGCTATTGTCGATAGTGCTGCTATAAACGTTGAGGTGCATGTGCCCCTTGGAAACAGCACACGTGTGTCCCTTGGATACATACCTGGTAGTGCAATTGCTGGGTTGTTAGGTAGGTCTATTTTTAATTTTTTGAGGAACCTCCATACTATTTTCCAGGCTGGCTGCACCACTTTGCCTACCCACCAGCGGTGCAAAAGAGATGCTTCTCCTCCTCGTCCTCGCCAACATTCTGTTGTTGCCTGAGTTGTATTTAATGTTAGCCATTCTTATAGGTGTGAGGTGGTAACTCGTTGTGGTTTTGATTTGTATTTCCTTGATGATGAGTGATGTTAAGCATTTTTCATGTGTCTGTCTGTCATCTGGATATCTTGTTTAGAGAAGTGTCTAGTAATATCTTTTGCCCATTTCTTCACTGGATTATTTGTTTTTCTGGGTGTTAAATCTGAGAAGTTCTTTATAGATTTTGGACATTAACCCTTTATCTGATAGGTCATTTCCAAATATCTTCTCCCATTCTGTCTGTTGCCTTTTAGTTTTGGTAATTGTTTCTTTTGCTGTGCTGAAGCTTTTATTTTGATGAGGTTTCAATAGTTCATGTTTGCTTTTGTTTCCCTTGCCTCTGGAGATGTGTTGAGTAAGAAGTTGCTGTGGCAGTGTTTTGTGTTTTGTATATATTATTTTTTCCTGTCAGACTGGGAACTCCTTAAAGATAGAGATCATGTTATATATTAATGAGTTTAAAGGCTCAGTCTATTCCATAGATATCAATCGGATATGTTGCTTGACTGAGGAAATGCCACTTCGTAAGCCAATTGTTTCCTAGATCATCACAAACCTAACAAATTTCTTTTCATAATAGTTCTGAAAGAGAAGTCTTTGATTATTTAACTTCCCAAACTCCTTTTTTGGGCAATAGAACAGTAGAAAACCTCCATCTGAAGCTGTTATCAGCTTACTGGCTCACTTAAGCTGAGAGGGAGAAACAAATAAGTGGACAAAATTCCACATATGTGTAGACAGAGGTTTACTGGGAAGATTCTTAGGTCTCATCCAGTTAGGCAAATAAGAGCTAAAACATACATAAATATTAGTATCTCTAACCCAACTATCAATACATAGATCACCCTAGGTCACTAATTTTTTTTCTGGTAGGATTGATTCAGTGTTTTTATTCATATATTTTAATTGATTTATTTTTGAGATATAGTTAATATAAAATACTGTAAGTTCAAGGTGTACATGTTGGTTTCATATGTAGATATTGCAATGTGATTGTCACCATAGTGTTACATAAGCATATATCTGATATGGAGTTAATACCCAAATTACAGAAAGAACTCATATGCTCAACATCAGTAATCATCAGGGAAACGCAAATCAAAACCACAAGGAAATTTCACCTTGCATCCATTAGCACAGATAAGATAAGAGGAAAGATAAGGGGAAGCGAGAGTCAGCAAGGATGTGGGGAAAAGGAAACCTTTGTGCACTGTTGGTAGGAATGTAAACTGGTACAGCCACTATGGAAAGCAGTATGCACTTTGCTTAAAAAAGAAAAAAAGAAAAACAGAACCACCATATTATCCAGTAAACCCACTTTGGGGTATATATCCAAAGAAAGTGAGAACAGAATATTGAAATGATACTAGCACTCATGTTTATTGCAGCATTAGTCGTAATAGCCAGGATCATTTGTTTCCCTAAGAGTATGTTAAGGGATGAATGGATAAAAGAAGATGTGATAAATATATATATGATGGAATATTACTTAGCCATGAGAAAGAAGGAAACCCAGCCTTTTGCAACAACATATATGGATCTTGAGAGAAATATGATAAGTGAGATAAGTGAGGGAAAGAAAATGTTGTATTATGTCTTCTATGTATGAAATCTAAAAAAAGCTGAGCTCTGAGAAAGAGAGGAGAATGGTGGGTAAGGAACTGGATGGTGGGGGAAATGGGGAGATGTTGGTCGAAAGTGTATAAACTTGCAGTTAGAGGATAAGTTCTTGGTATCTAATGCATAGCATTGTGTTTACAGCCAACATTACCATATTATGTACTTCAAAGTTGGTAAAGGATTAGATCTCAAATGTTTGACCACAAAACATGATAATTATGTGGTTAAAATCACCACGTTAAAAATTTATTTATTTATTTATTTATTGTGAGCAAGAGCACTTGTGCATCAGCAGGAGAGGAGTATAGAGAGAGGAGAGAGAGAGAAACCCAAGCAGGCTCTGAGCACTGTCCGTGCAGATCCTGATGTGGGCTTGATCTCACTAACCATGAGATCCTGACCTGAGCCAAAATCAAGAGTCAGATGCTTAACCAACTGAGCCACCCAGGTGCCCCCCAAATCACGATTTTTTATGCAAAGTGTTGCATGTTGCATGTGGAAGTTGACTTGTGCAACCATGTATCTTCCAGGG
This sequence comes from Crocuta crocuta, assembly GCF_008692635.1. Lineage (NCBI taxonomy): Eukaryota > Metazoa > Chordata > Mammalia > Carnivora > Hyaenidae > Crocuta > Crocuta crocuta. The sequence goes on from NW_027531581.1 coordinate 384,651, forward strand.
CTTTTTCGGGTCACTTATAAGTATTGCTTTTGGTTACTGTTTTAAGAGGAAAAGCTTAGTTTTAGAAATAGGTTAAGTATTATGTATATATATAGTGCATAGTATCATTAGTCATCCCTATGAAGCTTTACTTACTTGATGTAAACTCACCAGTTTATAGCCCTAGAGATTATACTTCACAAAGAAATATTTACCTGGAGTTGGTTATTTCCATATGAATTAGATGTACAGAAACTTGGTGTGTACTTAGAGGTCAGAAGTCAGTTACTTTGCTCCACCAAACATCATATCTTCCTAAACTTGTCTGCCAGTGTCTTTTTCCCTCTGGGTTTCATTTTGCTGTTCTTGAACAAGCCTAATAAAGAACAAAAATAACAAGTATTTCTGGACAAGAAAGAAATGGAAGCTGGATAAATGAAATATCTGGTTTCAGGTAGATTAAGGGAAAAAAGAAGTCTGGGATAGATAACCTAAAATTTATATTGTTGCCTTACCTTAAGATCAGAAGATGTTGATGTATTTGCCATGAATTCCTTCTGGGTAATAACTAGTTTGAGTTGAAAATAAGCTCTTCCCTTAAGATAGGGCCTGTGCTCTTCATTTTGCCACCGGTCCTTATAATAGTCTTCCTCACTCTTAATTGTGGTGGAAATTAGAGCATAAGTGCTCAGTTTTTTCTCATAAGGTAGAGCAAGTGGGTTTTTTTTTTTCTTATACTAAAGTAAATGTTTTCTTGTGACAGTAAAATCTGCCTTAGGTTTACATCTCTGTTAAGGTTAGGGAAGCGCACTGAGAAGGCAGTATATTCCAAAAACAATGGGGAATTGCACATTTATTTCCTTACACATGACTCAGTTTGACTGCTGGAATTATTTGGCAGTCACTGTTAGCTTTTGGCCACCCAGCTTTAATCCTGAAATTGCCTTTAGTTCTTTTTAATCCCACGATCCTTTAGTTTCCACATTCTGTAGCTACTTTCCCTGTTACTTGTATTTGTGTCTTTTCTAATTTCACTGTCATCACGTTATGTTTTGAAACATACCTGAACTCATTGACTAGTCTCTCTGCGTTTGATCTTTTCCCACCTAATTCATCGTACATAGTTAAGTCAGTTTAACCTTAAAGATTGCCAATTTGATCCAGTGACTCCCTTGTGCTGTACTGTATTTCAAACCATTTACATTTTAGCTCTAATCTGCCTGTTCAGCCTAATCACACCTATTAACTAGGTGATAACACTATTTTGCTATATGTCCATTTTCTTGGCTTCACCATCTCCGTGCTCTTGAAAAACCCATGACCTTGTCTGCAGCCTTCTTCTCCTTTTATTCTGACCCTATATTCTGAGCTATTCTCTCAGAGTCCATTAAAATACACTTCGGTAAAACCATCTTTAAGTAGTCCAACTATTAATGTTCTTTTTAACTTTTTTGTCGTAAATTAATTTTGCTCTAAAAGTTAATTGCTTGTGGATCATTTAATTTATGTCATTATTGGTTAACTTTCCTGAGTCTTGTCTTCACAAAAGTTACCTTCAGTATATTGAACCATAAATCATGTCAAATATTTCTTATTTTCCTTAGTACTACCATCAAAATGCTAAAGATATGAATGACTTGTAGATGTTCATTACTTGTGTGAGATAATTGATTGAAGTATATATATTATGGGAAAATTTCAGAAAACTTGCTCATGGTAATCTAAAACTCTTGTAAGTTGTCAGCATAACAGTTTTTTTTTTTTTTAATTCTTAAAGGAACTACAGATAAGACTCACTGAATGATCAGTTGTTAAGGTAGCCAAATGTCGCTCCTTATATTATAGTTGCCTATTTGCACTGAGGGAGCATTGACCACATATGTAAATTCCATGCCCCTTTGTAGAGATACTGGTACTGTCTTTTTTTTTTTTTTTAAATTTTTTTTTATTTCAGAGAGAGAGAGAGAGATAGAATGAGCAGGGGAGGGTCAGAGAGAGAGGGACAAAAAGAATCTGAAACAGGCCTCAGGCTCTGAGCCAGCAGTCAACACAGAGCCCGATGCAGGGCTTGAACCCACAAGCCGTGAGATGATGACCAAAGCCAAAGTCAGACGCTTAACCAACTGAGCCACCCAGGTGCCCCTGGTGCTATGTTTTGGAATATATTCTGCACCTATTATGGGAGTCATCAATATTTTTAAGATATAAAAGAATTAAGTTGGGGAAAGGACCTGCTTAAGTTCTAAGATCAACACTGGCCCTTTAAGTTATTTTACTTTTTAAAATTTATTTTAATGTTTGTTTATTTTTGAGAGAGAGACAGAGTATGAGCCTGGGAGAGGCAGAGAGGGAGACACAGAGTCCAAAGCAGGTTCCAGGCTCTGAGATGTCAGCACAGAGCCCAAAGTGGTGCTTGAACCCACAAACCATGAGACCATGACCTGAGCTGAAGTTGGACTCTTAACCGACCTAGCCATAGGGTGGCCATTTAAATTATTGCGTAAATCAGGACCCTTTGGGAATGAAAGAAAGGTGGCACTAACTACATGGAATATTGGGATAATGGGTATAAACTGAGCTTTTTCTAGATAAACGTGGACACATGGATACACTGTCAATAAAGCTTGACAAAATGAAGAAGATTTCACGTTTGGCTTTAAGCCTGCTATTGTGCCACAAGTAAAATTAAAGGATTGCCTTCTTTTTCTGTATACCTGTAGTGAGCTGCTTCTAAAATGATCCTCAGTGGTTTCTTCCCTGGTATGCATGACTTTCTGAAATCTTCTTCCTCTTGTTGAGGGCTGAACCTAGGGGTGTACCTCTAAAATGGGTTATGGCAGAAGTGACGGCATGTCACTTTCAAGACAGGTTACAAAAACTGTGACACAAGAAAAAAAAGATGCTGGGTGTTGTTTCTGAAGATTATTTTATCATGTCAATTACATTTCTTTCTTTCCTATTTTATTAGGAGGCCTTTAAAAATAAAGAAAAAATGTTTATTGCCCTCTTAAAATAGGACCTCTGTTTTGTCTTTGCGCGCTGGTTCTCTAGCATCAGCATTCTGATAAAGACCATGCAGCAGGAAAGCAAGAGAGACTTTTAGCCAACAGTCAGCCAGTACCTGAGTTTGAATCTATCATCTTGCCAAAAAAGAGCTCCTTTGAGTTTTAATAATCTATTTGTAAATTGCCCTAAGTTTTCTATCATGACTTATTAAGAATATCTACAAAAAAAGTACTTTTTTCTTCCTAAGTCTCACATGTTGAATTATGTGTTTTAAATTTGATAGGACATCTACAGTGTTGAAAGAAATAATAATATTTAGCATCTTGTCTTATCCATGACTTAAGAGAAAATGCTACCAATGTCTTACGTTTAAGGGTGAATTTCGGCAAATTATATTAGAAGTAAAATTTTAATACATTGAGGAAGTAGGCTTCTGTTTGCTGTACTCTGTGAATCACTTTTATAATACTGAAGTTGACCAGGAGTGTCTGGAAGGCTCAGGTGGTTAAGCATCTGACTCTTGATTTTGGCTCAGGTCATGTTCTCATGGTTTGTGGGTTTAACCCTTGTGTTGCGCTGACACTGTGGAGCCTGCTTGGAATTCTTCCTCTCTCCCTCTCTCTCTGCCCCTTCCCTGATGATGCTCACTTGAGTTCCTTGAGTCCCCCCCCCCAACAAAAATAAATAAATAAAAAAATGGAAGTTGACCAGATGTCTCTTCTGAAACTAAGATAACTATTTTAATACTATATTGTATTTATTAAGTTTAAAACTGTGAAATATTTGCATATTTTCTCTTATGTGAAATCATGATAATTCAGAGAATATATTAAATCATACACACAGTTATTCAACGATTATCCACAAAGAAGAAAGAAATATATAACGTTCTATTTGTGTAGAGCACTGAGTTACAGAAACTCCCCCCTCAAGATGCTTGAGTCATCAGCAGTTTGCTTCTCTATTGCTTCTCTACCAATATTTGAGGTTCCAAATATTCTGAAAACTGAAGTAATCAGTATTATACTCACTGGAGATTTTATAAAAAGGCATTTGCTTCTCAGCCCTGCAATGTAACAAGTAAATGTCTTTCTTTCTAGTATTAAAAAAAAATTTCCTGCAGATGAAAGTTGACCTAGACTTAGTCATGTTTTCATTTGTTCAAACTGCCTTGGTTTAAATATGGGAGATTAATGCAGCTAAAAAGGATTAATGCAGTTAATCCACTTATTAAAAGACAGCTCTTCAAGTTTATACAGTAGCTTAGTTTCAACTTCTTAATTTCATTAGCAGAAAACAAAGCTATTTTCTTCTACCATTAGCACTTATTACTTATTGATCCAACATTGCTTTAAGTGGGTGGCTTAAGACCTTCCTGGGGGATAGTACTCTGTCACATCTGCTGGGCCACACACTATCTAGTTGCTATTTACAACTGGTGTCTTCCTAACCATTTTGTGTACCGTGGTTTCCTTCTGATAGGAGAGTGGTTATATCTAGGTGGGTATGGCAATAACCATGAAGTTTCATACTCTCTGATTACAGTTGATAATAGTAAGTTATATACTTTAAATTTGCTAAGGAAATAAATCTTAAGGATCTTAGCATAAAAGAGTAATAATACATTACTTATATGGGGATATCTAAAGCCATGGGATTTCATATAAAAATCCTGTAACTACATTTTTCATCCTAATCTATCTCAACCCAATCTCCATTCCAACTCCTAATTTTGCCTGATTGCAAAAATGTAATGTCATTCAGTTCTGGGTTTTTCAAATTAGAACCATGTTAAATTCAGCTAACAGACTGATCCCTTCTCCTGCCGTCTCTTAGGGACTGTCCTAAGAACCCAAAGGGCTACTGAAAATCATAGCATTGGCTTTACGGAGGTGGCTTGTCTTTGATAGAGGCCTCTCTTGTTGATTCTGCCAGAGTTACTATATTCTTGTCTCGTGACACAGGTTATGCCATGTTTTAGTGTGGAGTCTTCTCTTCATAATTATAATACTCTTCCAAGTCCTCTGCTTCTCAGTGTTAGGCATGATTCTTGGCAACATAAAAAGGTATGTGGCTGCTTCTCAAGCTGAGTATGTACCTGTGTGAGCTGACTGAGCCGACACACTCTCACCTGCTTTGACTTTGTTAACCTCCTTTGCTTGATTGCTTGCCTTGCTGTGGAAGACAGGGAGTCTTCTGCAGGACAACTAAGAGGCAGGCACATAAGTAAAGATTATGTATAGTTTTGGGTCTTCATATTTACCTGGAGTTTGTTTTTGTTCTTGCTTTACAACATCAAGAATTGACCAGTTCTATTCTCTGGTTCTGCTAATATTTGTCACAACAGTAAACTTATCTCAAGAGGACAAAAAAAGTAGACCTATAGGATAAAGGAGAATATGACAAGAACATTGATTAATACTTTATAATATTACCTGGGTACTTTGAGATCATAGAATGTGATTATTAGACATATGGGTTTAGAAACAAAGTATTGGGTTGAGGCTTTAACAGATTGATTGCCATGTGACTTTGAGTGAGCAGCTTAGCCTCACTAACACTTTATTTTAATCTGTAAGATTTAAATAATAACAATCATATCTATATTATAGATTGTGAAAAAGTGATATATTACATTAAAGCACTTGATGCACGAAGGGGTTGTTTATGGCTTAGCACAGGAGTGAGTCCACCAAATTGGCCCATTAATAATTTATGATACAATAGTTTTTCTATTAATATTAATTTTAATTTTTCCTTTATTTGTACCACTGAGGTCAATATTATTTTAACGACTTGTTTTTCACCTTCATTGCTAATACACTGTAGAGATCCACCTTATGATATATTTAATTAATTAATTAATTTACTTATGTGAGAGAAAGAGATAGAGAGAGGGCGCAAGTGTGTGAGTAGCAGAGAGAGAAAGGGAGAGAGAGAGAATCCCACAAGGGGCAGAGAACAAGAGAAGAAAAGAAGCAGAACTCACCTGAAGTAGGGAATGAGCTCACCCATTGTGGAGTTTGAACTAACCCAAAGTGGGACTTGAATTCATGAACTGTGTGATCATGACCTGAACCAAAGTCAGATGCTTAACCAGCTGAGCCATCCAGGTACCCTGATTTTTATTTTATTTTGTTTTGTTTTATTTTATTATTTTATTTTATTGCTTATTATTTTGAGAGAGAGATAGAGCAGAGGAGGGGCAGAGAGAGAGGGAGACACAGAATCCAAAGCAGGCTCCAGACTCTGAGCTGTCAGCGCAGTTGCCCACTTTGACCTTAATACCTAATATTAACATGATCTGGTAGACAATGGCGTACCACCACTCAGTCCTGACTAAAACTCCACAGTATTTTTGTATTAACAGAATTTTGACAATCCAGCATGAGAAAAATTTCAAAATTTTGAAGTGCTTGAAAGAGATAAATGAATGCAAGTAAAAAATAGGCATACTCTCAAACGAACCATCTAGTTTTTTAAGGTGTTTCATCAAAATCATATGACTAGAAGATTAAAAGCAACTCAAAGGTATAAATGATGAAAACTTTTACAGTCCTCTAAGTCACAAAAAGGTAAAATTATTTCAAATTTGAAACTTAATCTTTCTGTCATGCTCAGAGTTGGAGAAGATAGCTTTTTGTTAAGTAGAGTGGATTAAGGTCACACTAGCTGCTTTAGAGCCAGAGAAAGAAGAGGTGGGTCAAGGGTCAAATATGACGGTTTACTTTTCATGAGGTGAAGTACAAAAGAGATGTTTCTCATAAGGGGAGGGTGGTTCTTTTCAAAACAGTGATTGAGGCACTCAGACTCTCATCTTATGGTCTCATATCTACAACATGTGGGTCCCATGATTGCTGTGTCATTGTGCTTTCTTGAGAAAGGTTGTCACTTTCAATAAAGCTATTTGTGTCCATGAAGGAAAAGTAAGACTGCTACAATTTCAAAGAAAGGTTTAAAACTTTTTATATAGTGATATATTGTATTCTCACAGTATGTAGGGATGTTTTATATTTTTTTTTCCCAGAGATCTTTTACTAATTCTTCTGCTCTTTTACCTTAGCAAATTTCTTAGGTATTTTGTGCCTCAATTTCAACACTGACATCTGGCTTGAAGCTATATTCTTACCAAATGACCCAGTGGAATGATGCATCTTTAAATTGCTTATTTGGCTAAAATTACTTGCTAGAAGGATCTGAAATGACTAGCTGGCTCAAGAGTTTCCATTCTTGAAATTGCCCAAAGATCCTATTTAGAAAAACATTTTCTCATATGTTGGTAGTAGATAGTGAAGAAATGTAAGATTACATTTAAAATGTATTAGGCTGAGGCATCTTTAACTGGAATGAAAACACCCAGAAGCTAAGAAGCATTCTCTGTAACAAAATAAAACAAAGAGATTTGTTTAGAATGCTGTGGCTAAATAATTTGTCTTTGCCATGAATACAGTTAAAGTAATTCTTAGGAATAAGATAATATACTGATAGGAAAGTAGGAATCTCTGACAAATGTGGGTGAAATAAGGAATGTATAGATACTTATGAGGCACAGAACAGAAACATTATTTTATGTGAGTAGTGAGATATGTTTCAATTAAAAATGTTAACTATATAATCATGTTACATATTTATTAGAATTAAATTTCTAATTAAAGCAAATCTCATATATATATCATATTACATTAATTACCTTGGGCTATAGCAATGCTTCATGTAAGTTTTGCTTATTTAATCTTAAGTCATTTTGGTAGTAGTCTTTGTTATTTCTTTCTTCTTATTCTTTATTTCTGTCCTTCAAATGAGAGTTGGTAAACTGATTATTTATACTGCAAAAAAAAAAAGTTCACTACAACAGAGTTGGATTTATGCAATTTGATTGCATATGCAATTACTGCCCTTGGGATGATCAGTTTGAATCCTGACAAATTAGGTAAGATAAACTTATGAATAGATATTGAAAACCTAAGGTATCTTATATAAGAAAAAATGCATATGGAACTACTCCTGTCACTTTTTTAAAAACAATTTATTTTTTTATTATTTATTTATTAAATAGTTTATTATCAAGTTGGTTTCCATAGAACATTCAGTGCTCATCCCAACAAGTGCCCTCCTCCATGCCCATCACNATTGCTAGATAATAAGGGAGTTCTATTGTTAATTTTTTGAGGAACCTCCACACTGTTTTCCAGAGGGGCTGCACCCGTTTCCATTCCCACCAACAGTGTAGGAGGGTGCCCGTTTCTCCACATCCTCGCCAGCTTCTAGAGTCTCCTGATTTGTTCATTTTCGCCACTCTGACTGGCGTGGAGTGGTATCTCAGTATGGTTTTGATTTGTATTTCTCTGATGATGAGGGAAGCTGAACACCATTTAATGTGTCTGTTGGCCATCTGGATGTCCTCTTTGGAGAAGTGTCTGTTCATATCTTCTGCCCATTTCTTCANTTGGGATCAAAGAGGTTGTTTCCTGCTTTCACTCCTGTTTTGATGGTTTCCTGTCTCACGTTCAGGTCCTTTATCTATTTGAGTTTATTTTTGTGTATAGTGTGAGAAAATGATCCAGTTTCATTCTTCTGCATGTTGTCCAGTTTTCTCAGCACCATCTGTTAAAGAGNTTTTGAGAAGAATGCTGGTGCAATTTTGACTGGAATTGCATTGAATGTGTAGATTGCTTTGGACAGTAATGACATTTTAACAATATCCTTACCCATGAGCATGGACTATTTTTCCATTTCGTTGTGTCTTCTTCAATTTCCTTCATAACTTTTCTATAGTTTTCATCATACAAATCTCCTATATCTTTGGTTAGGTTTATTCCTAGGTATTTTATGGTTTTTTTGTGCAATTGTGAATGGGATCAGTTTCTTGATTTCTCTTTCTGTTGCTTCATTATTGGTGTATAAAAAATGCAACCGATTTCTGTACGTTGATTTTGTACCCTGCAACTGGGCTGCATTCTTGGATCAGTTTTAGTAGGCTTCTGGTGGAGTCTTTCGGGTTTTCTATGTAGACGATCATGTCGTCTGCGAAAAGTGAAAGTTTGACTTCCTCTTTGCCAGTTATGATGCCTTTTATTTCCTTTTGTTGTCTGATGGCTGATGCTAGGACTTCCAGCACTATGTTAAACAGCAGTGGTGAGAGTGGACATCCCTGTCGTGTTCCTGATCTCAGGGGGAAAGCTCTNGTTTATTCCTAGGTATTTTATGGTTTTTTTGTGCAATTGTGAATGGGATCAGTTTCTTGATTTCTCTTTCTGTTGCTTCATTATTGGTGTATAAAAAATGCAACCAATTTCTGTTGTTTATTTCTACCCTGATTTTTATTATTTCTCTTCTCCTACTGGGTTTGGGGTGCTCTTGTTGCTCTCCTTCTAGTTCCTTTAGGTGCACTGTTAGATTTTGTACTTGCGCTTTTTCTAATTTCTTGAAATAGGCCTGGAGGGCAATGTATTTTCCGGTTAGGACTGCCTTTGCTGGATCCTGTAGAGTTTGAATTGTTATATTTTCATTTTCATTTGTTTCCATATATTTTTTACTTTATTCTCTAATTGCCTGATTGGCCCATTTGTTCTTTAGTAGGGTGTTCTTTAACCTCCATGTTTTTGGAGGTTTTCCAGACTTCTTCCTGTGACTGATTTCAAGTTTCAAAGCATTGTGATATAAAAGTGTGCATGGTATGATCTCAATTCTTTTATATTTATTGAGGGCTGCTTTATGTCCCAGTATGTGATGATCTATCTTGGAGAATGTGCACTTGAGAAGAAAGTGAATTCCATGGCCTCAGGATGTAGAATTCTAAATATATCTGTCAAATCCATCTGGCCCAATGTGTCAACAATTCAAGTCCATTGTTTCTTTAGTGATTTTCTGTCTTGTTGATCTATCCATTGCTGTAAGTGCAATATTAAAGTCCCCTGCTATTAGCACATTCGTATCCATAAGATTGTTTCTGTTTGTGATTAATTGTTTTCTGTATTTGGGTGCTTCCATATTTGATGCGTAGACATTTATAGTTGTTAGCTCTTCCTGATGGATAGACCCTGTAATTATTATATAATGCCCTTCTTCATCTCTTGTTACTGCCTTTACTTTAAAGTCCAGTTTGTCTGATATAAGTATAGCTACTCCAGCTTTGTTTTGACTTCCAGTAGCATAATAGATATTTCTCCATCCCCTTACTTTCAGTCTGAAGGTGATCTCTAGTCTAAAATGAGTTTCTTGTAGACAGTATATAGATTTTATTTTTTTTTTATCCATTCTGTTACCCTATGTCTTTTGATTGGAGCATTTAGTCTATTTACAGTCAGTGTTATTATTGAAAAATATGGGTTTAGAGTCATTGTGTCCTTTGTGGGATTCATGCTTGTGGTGGTGTCTCTGGTACCTTGCATTCCTTGCAAGATTTCCCTCATAGAGTCCCCCTTAGGATTTCTTGTAGTGCTGGTTTAGTGGTGACAAATTCTTTCAATTTTTGTTTATTTGGAAAGACTTTTATCTCTCCTATTCTGAATGACAGGCTTGCTGGATAGAAGATTCTTGGCTGTATATTTTTTCTGTTCATCACATTGAAGATTTCCTGCCATTCCTCTCAGGCCTGCCAAGTTTCAGTAGATAGGTCTGTAACCACTCTGATAGGTTTTTCTTTGTATGTTATGGCCCTTTTATCCCTAGCTGCTTTCAGAATTCTTTGTCCTTATATTTTGCCATTTTCACTATGGTATGTCGTATAGAAGATTGATTCAAGTTACATCTGAGGGGTGTTTTCTGTGTCTCTTGGATTTCAATGTCTGTTTCCTTCCCCAGATTGGGGAAGTTCTCTGCTGTAATTTGTTAAAGGACTCTTTCAGAGCCTTTCCCTCTTTCCTCCTCTTCTGGAATTCCTATGATATGGATATTTTGCTGTTTGAGTGTATCACTCAGCTCTCGAACTCACCTTTTGTGTTCCTGGATCAGTTTATCTCTCTTTTTCTCGGTTTCCTCTTTTTCTATAATTGTGTCTTCTCATTCACGTATTCTCCTCTCTGCCTCTTCAATCCGTGCATTGATGCCTCCATTTTATTATGCAGCTCATTTATAGAATTTTTTAATTCATCACATCTATTTTTAAGCTCCATAGTCTTTTAGTAGTAGTTTCTCTGATGTCTTTCATGCCTTTTTCAAGCCCAGTGATTAATTTCATGAATATTGTTCTAAATTCTTGTTCAGTTATGTTGCTTATATGTGTTTTGAGCAGTTCTTTAGCTGTCATTTATTCCTGGAATTTCTTTAGAGGAGAGTTCTGTCTCTTGTTCATTTTAAAAGCTAGTTAGGCACGCTGCACCTGTGAGTACTGCTGTATTAAAGAAGGCTCTTTGACTGTCCAGGGTCTTTCCATTCAGAAAGTTTTCTTTGAATGGTGTCTCTTGGTCTCTCTTGTTGAGACTTTGGTTATTTTATTTCCCTACTTGTAGTGTGATTTGAGACTCTCCACCATGTGTACTTTGGCTTGTTTCTTTAGGTAGCCCTTGCACATGTCGTTCTGGTTTCCTTTTCCTTAGATGTCAAGTCCTTCAAAGAATTCCACAAAATCTCCACTTCAAGGAAAATTAACACCACTGGTAAAGATCTGAGCAATTAATGATGGCCTTTACTCAATTGGTTTAGATTTGGCCAAGAAGGTGAAGAACACAAAAGCTGCTCTCAGAACCCAAGATAAGGGAATGCCCTAAACAGGTTTTTAAACATTTATTTTTTGAGAGACATAGAAAGACAGAGTGCAAATGTGGGAGGGGCAGAGAAAGAGGGAGACACAGAATCTGAAGCAGGCTCCAGGCTCAGAGCCATCAGCACAGAGCTCTATGCAAGGCTCAAACTCACAAACCATGAGATCATGACCTGAGCTGAAGTTGGACACTTAACAGACTGAGCCTCCTAGGCATCCCTGCTCTTGTCACCTTTAAATAAGACACTTGTCCAGTGCTATACATAATTCCAAAATTTATTTTTGGATAACTAATTGTTTTAAGAATTTTTGTTCATAAATTCATTAAAAAAATTTTTAGTGTTTTTTTATTTTTGAGAAAGAGAATAGAGTGTGAGTGAGAGAGGACAGAGAGTGAGAGAGACACAGAATCTGAAGCAGACTCCAAGCTGTCAGCACAGAGCCCGATGCAGGGCTCAAACTTACAAACTGAGATCATGACCTGAGCCAAAGTCAGATGCTTAACCAACTGAGCCACCCAGGTGCCCCCATACATTCATTTTTAATTCATAACAAGATATGGGATTTTTTGCTCTTCTGTGATATCTTAAACAAATGTTGCCTTAAAGTTTTGTTTTTTTTTTCTGATATGAGCATAAATGATGATAGACATCTAGTGCTACAACTTTCCTCAAGTTATTAGATAGAATAAGAATCACCAAGTCAGAGGCACTGGGGTGGCTCAGTTGATTGAGGGTCTGGCTCTTAATTTCGACTCAGGTCATGATCTCATGGTGATGGGATGGAGCCCTGTGTTGGGCTTGGCACTGACAGAGCAGAGCCTGCTTGGGACTCTCTCTCTCTCTCTCTCTCTCTCTCTCTGCCCCTCCCTGACTATTTTGCCCTCTCTTTCAATATAGCAGTGGAACAACTCCTTAGAAATAATGCAGTGAGAGCTTTCTCCAACTTGGACACCAAAAAGGAAATTCACTTTATATATAGTGAATTCAATAGCGCTAGACCTCTGATTGCAAATGTTAAACCCCCAAAGAACTTACTCTGTATTGTTCATGATCAAGTTCTCATAATGTATCAAGGTTTCTCATATCCATCGTTCAGTATAATTTCTCACCTTTTCCCTCCCAATTATAGTAGTGTCAACATGCCGTCAAACAGCAATAGTCACATAGAGCAAACTTAATTTGAATTCTGGGCCTGACAATCCATGCTTAACAAATTGTTTTCTATTATAAGGGCCCCTAATATTCTTGGATATAATATTCTCTCTCTCTCTCTCTCATTTTGTTTGTGTTGGAGAAAATGTCTTCATCAAGTGGGAAAAAAAAAAAAAACCTTGGAAAATGTCAAAGAATAAGAATTTGGCTTCTTAGTGTTTTAAAAAAAGCCATTTTGAGATATAGGGACATACTCTGACAGAATGCAAATGTATAAATGCAAAATATTTTATCAGCCAAGATTATATTTCTTTATCTTCTTAATAGTAATGAGTATCATAGTCTGAATGGAAAGGTCTAGAGGTCAGTGTCATTGTGACAGATTTTAGAATATGAGAAATGGGAAGCAAAGAAAATCTAAACTGTAGGTCCTAAAACTGTATGTATGGTCACTGGGTTACAGTAGCCATTATTGGTAATTTCTTAAGCTGTATAAGGCAACACAGAAAAGGAGTATTGAATAGAAAGCAACTAAGCAAATCAAGAGAATGATAATAGACACATTAAGACAGAATTGAGGAATTAAGAGAGATGAGAGAAAAATGAGTGTGGATGTGATTAGCAGGAGAATATTTATGATTCTGAAAGTGAGGGCAAGAAACAGAAATAAAGCACTTAAAACCTTATTGAAGTATGCCATATTATGCTTTTGTTTAAATACAACATTCAAAAATAAGTAACCATTTTTATATGCAACCAGACAGAATGCTGAACTCTGTAATCAGCATTTTGTCTTGTGCTTTGGGTTGATTTAATTTATTTCCTTAGTTAAGAACTTCTGGGGTGCCTGGGTGTCTTAGATGGTTAAATGTCCAACTCTTGAATTTGGCTCCAGTCATGATCTCATGGTGGTGTGATTGAGCCCCTTTTTGGGCTCTGCACAGGGCATGGAGTTTGCTTAAGATTCCTTCTCTCTCCCTCCTTCTGCCCTTCTCCCCCACTCACATTCTCTCTCACCCTGTCTTAAAAAAAGAAAGCACTTCTATGTTTCAATTCAGGTTGAACTGTTTTTTAGATTTTTTGTTTTCTTTTTTTTTTTTTTTTTTTTACAAATAGTTCATTGTCAAATTTGTTTCCATATAACATCCTGTGCTCATCCCCACAAGTGTAGTTTTTTTGTTTTCTTAATATAATTTCCATGTTCCCACAGAAAAGAAAAAATAAACTATTTGCAAAGACTTAGGTGAGACAAATGATGACCTTTTTGAGGGAAGTGTGAATTGAACATCGAAAGTATCAATCACCTGAGAAAGGTTGGAAATAATCATCTCTGGCAGTCCCAGGGCAGATTATCATGCATTGTATGTCCAGCCTGGAAGTTGAACGAAGCAGCCTCTGAAATTCCCTCCTGGATCTGTGATTAGTCACTAATATTTTGTTAAATGTAATACAGTAGAAAGAAATTCAGAATTTTAAAAATATATTATAAATTAAATGGATTTAAAAAAAAATGAGAGAGAGAGAGAGAAAGAGTGTGAGTACAGGAGAGACAGAGAAAAGGAGAGAATCCCAAGCAGGCTCTATGCTCAGTGTGGAATGATGAAGGACTCAATCTCAACACCATGAGATCACAATCTGAGCTGATATGAAGAGGTGGCCGCTTGAGGTGCCTGAGTGGCTCAGTTGGTTAAGCGTCTAACTTCTGCTCACATATGATCTTACTGTTTGTGAGTTCAAGCCCCACATCAGGCTCTGCTGACAGCCTGGAGCCTGCTTTGGATTCTTTGTCTCCCTCTCTCTCTGCATCTCCCATGATCATGCTCTGTCTGTCTCTCTCTCTCTCAAAAATAACTAAACATTAAAAAAAAAGAGTTGGCCACTTTACTGATTGAGCCACCCATGTGCCCCAAAACTAATGTTTTTGAGGGCATTTAAAAAATTTGATCAGTATTAGCACTTATCAAAAATAATATCTATAAAATTCATTTCAGCAAGTTGTGATGCAAGTTGTTATGAGTATGTGAACCACAAGTCTGTTATTTAGATAAAATTCTAATAAGGCTACACACTGAACATTTTAGTTTTTATTTTTTTAAGACTTTATTTTTAAGTATCTCTACACTCAATGTGGAGCTCAAACTCATAACCCTGAAATCAAGAGCTGTATGCCCCACCAACTGGGCCAGCCTGGTGCCCTCACACTCAACAATTATAATAGAAAGAAACATTTTAGGTAATCAGGGTAAGCAGCAAATATTTGTTTATATTATACATATATTTTTTATTGGTTCCATGTGATTTTATACTCCAGTATATATATATAGGTTTTACAATGGATGATTATTAACAAAAAAACATAACTGAAAATGAAGTTTTTATAAATAAAATAAAATTTAGAGATTACAAATGAGTTTATTAATTTATATATTGAACATCTTTTCATATTAGCAAGTACACAGGTATACCTTTCTTTTTACTGGTAATACAATTGAAGTTAAAGTATAATTTTGCTTAAGATTTCTTCATTAATGGATATATCATTTCATATTTTCCTGTAATAGCAATGACTCAGTGATCATCATTGTACACCTGTCCTGGAAATCTTCCTCTAATATAGCCATAGGCTATACGGCCATAGATAAGCTCTGTTCATTGAGGTTGTAAAAAATGTATGTGGGAAGACAGAGTATAGATAAGACCTCATTACAGATGGAACTTGGGCTTACAGTAAATACTGAAGGAGAACGAGACATAAAGAGAAAAAAGTAATTCAATAGTAATTGCTGAGAAATTACAATAATTGGAAAAAAGGCAAACTATAGATTTTCTTTTATTTTTTGCTAGATTTCAGCAAATGTTCTTCCTAGAAAGGTCACACCAGTTCATCCTTCCCCAAATATTTGTATGAAACTGCCTTTTTCTCCATATGCTATCAATGATTATCATCAGTTTTAGTTATCTAATGTCACATTTTGACCGTATTTTGATGTTTAAATCATTTGAGTTTCTATATGAGTTGTTCATATATTTGTGTCCATTTTCTCATTTTTCTAAATTATTTATGAAGTGCTTTTTATGGATAATAACCCTTTTTGTTTTATATGTGAAAAATACTTTTTAATTGTTATTTCAAAAACTTTTTTCCTCCCTATATGACATTTGACAGCTATCTTCTGTATTTACAGCCAGTTAATTAATCTCTGCCCTAACCATGTGCTTCTACTGAATTTAACACTTTAGTGCTGGGCATTTATAGTTTTTAAAAAATGTTTATTCATTTTTGAGAGAGAGAGACACAAAGGATGAGCAGGTGAGGGGCAGAGAGAGAGGGAGACACAGAATCTGAAGCATGCCCCATGCTCTGAGCTGTCAGGACAGAGCCTGATGAGGGGCTTGAACACACAACCTGTGAGATCACAACCTGAGACGAAGTCAGACACTTAACAAACTGAGTCACCAGGTGCCCCAGTGCTTAGCATTTAGAAATGAAAGATGGACATCAGTGGATTTATGAACAAAGTGGAAAAGTTTATAAATGTTCTCAGTGACTCAGTCTTTAAATCCCTATCCTAGCCTCATTGTGAAAGATACTTGTGCAGATGTTTGCTCACTAAGGATGTAGTGTATTATGGGGCACCTAATCCTAGTGATTTTTGTAAGACTTTGATTCCATTTTCCACATGCCAAGAGAGCTGTAGAAATAGGAGTCCTCATCCTCATCATTCTGGAAGATGGATAATAGTCTAGTTTTCTACGTCTAAGTCTCTGATGTCTTTGTGCTGACTTCTGCTTTCCCTCTGACTTACTTTTATATATCACAGTATACTTTCTTCCAAACATTGTTGCATTACATCATGGGAATCTTACTTTAATAGGCTTTTACTTCTGAGATTCATTTGAAAAAGAGTATTCTACTATTGACATAAATATTAGCTAGTGTTGATGTATTGAATTTATATTGGCTCAAAGTATATTATAAATCAAAAGAATTTTGTATAGGTTATCCAAACTCAGGTAGAAGGATGTTCTTGTATTTAAACCTTTTTCTCTATATCAGGTGAGAAATTTAGTCTATAATAGATTCTTAGGTTATGAGACGAATCTACTAAAATTACATTAAATTTAGTTGCTTGGTTCATTCATGGAATAGATGAGGACAAAGAAGAAAGCTTTTTCTGTGACTGAGAAAAATTAGGGGTTTTGGAGCTTCATTGTTCTACCCTGTCATTTTCTAGTAACATTGTTTTCTATTGTCTGGAACCTTTCATTGGTAGCAAGTCAATGATCTTGGTCAGTTGCAGACAAAGAATATTTATGTTGCTATTAAATTATTATATTGTAGCCCATTAAACAATCAAATTTTACTTTAAATGTTTATTGATCTCTTCTACTGCAAATAATACTCATATCCTCAGAAAAGTAGTAAATGAAAAACCCTGTGTATCAGGGATAAGCAAGGGATACTTTTAACATTTTCTTAATAAAATTAGTTTAACTTTTATATAACTATTTTATCATCTCTATAAATACTTTTTGTTTCAAAGTGTTAAATGTGAGAGTGCCTGGGTGGCTCAGCTGGTTGAGCATCAGACTTTTGATGTTGGCTCAGGCTGTGATTCCAGGGTGGTGGGATAGAATCCCATGCTGAGTGTGGAGCCTGCTTAGGATTCTCTCCCTCTCTCCTTCTGCCCCTCTCCTCCGCTTGGACTCCCTCTATATCTCTTTCAAACAAAAACCAAAACCAAAAACAAAACAAAACTGTTATGTCTTCTAATTCATCTTCCAAACACTGGATTAGATATATTTTGCCCTTCTAAAGCACATAATCTGTTGCAATCACAAAAAATTGGGAAAGATTTTTAGAATACTGTTTTCCTTCATGACACAAGGCAATCCTGGGAATTTTATGAAAATCAAGTTAAGAATAATCTGGTACCAACGCAAAAGATAGTCAGAAGCCAAAGTTAATGTGGTACAAACTGGAAACAATAAAATATAAAGAATTGTGGAGAACCACTTGAAAGTGCATTAGTTGGCTGTAGATGGAGAAGAAGGTATCAGGATCAAAAGTTAAAATGTTATTGTGGAAACTAATAGGCATTAATGTAGGAGAGCCAGTTCCAATTTTGTCTGATGCTTATAAAACTTGTTACTTGTTACTTTTTTTGCTTTCAAAGTCAACCCATGAAACTATTGACCTTCTTGGTAGTGATATTTTCACTGAGCTTTTGAGAATTAGATTCCCAACATTTTTGGATCAGGTACTATGCCTTCTACTAATACTGAGGTAAATAAAGATGCTATTTGTGAAGGATATCTCTAATACATTTCAGGTGCTGACAAAAGATGCTTTTTGATAATTTAGCAAAAAGAAACCCAAGTATTGTAGTTCACACACTTATAATTTCTCCAGAAATGGTTATTTTGTCAGTATATCAACAAATCTTTAAGCCAAAGCATATTTAGAAAACTAAGAACATTTAGAGAATGATTACATTTTAGTCTTTCATAGTTTTGTTTCCAGGAAGACAAAATGACGAGTAATAATTGATTAAAGAAATGAGTGAATGAAAGACTTCGCATTAGGACTTTCTCTACAAAGAGTCAATGTTCCTGTCATATACATTAGTGGATGATGGTTAGGTAATTAGGCATGGTATGTGCAGATATGACAGTGGGGGCACTTGCTTTTCTAAATACAGTAACACCTTGGTTTATGAGCATAATTTGTTTTGGAAACATGCTTGTAATTGAAAGCACTTACATATCAAAGCGAATTTCCCCATAAGAAATAATGGAACTCAGATGATTCATTCCACAACCCCAAAATATTCATTTAAAAATGATTACAATGCTGTAATATAATACAAAATAATAAGAAAATACAAAATTAACAAATGAACTTGCACTTACGTTCGAAAACCTTTGTGGCTGGTGTGAGATAAGAGAGAGGGTTATTGTGTAGAACGACTCTCACAATCACTAATGGAATCACTGCTATTGGTTCAATGGAATCTCTTTCTTTTCATGCAACTTTAACAAGAAGCCTATCTAATGACACTTGGTTTTCCCTACTTTTGAGGATTTCATGGAAATTTGACATTGCATTGACACTCACCCACAATCCTGCAGTGAGAGAGAGAGAAGAACCATTGGCTCAGATGTGATCATGTGACATTCAGCATAATGTGCAACTCATATTGCAAGACATCACTCCTTTATCAAGTTAAAATTTATTAGAAATGTTTGCTCATTTTGCAGAGCACTCTCAGAACAAGTTATTCACAATCCAAGGTTTTACTGTACATATTAAGTCAGGGTTTATGAATAGCAGTTAGGATGCTTCACATCACAGAAAAGGGAAAATGTGGTGAAAACAAAAAGATATGTTTGGACAATTGGAATTTGAAATTATTAAATTTCTATTATGAAAATTCTAAAGATCCAGGGTGCCAAGTAAGATAGACTTCTTTTTGTTCTTGGAATCTGCAGAAGAGCTTACTTAGTTGAAACCTTCTTCCTTTACTACTCCAGAGCTCAGAGAGTACAATTTAACTATTAATTATTTTCTGTTCAGGACCTTAAAGTGCCAGTGCTCCCGTGACTGTGTTCTGTGATTGAGTGGAGATGCTGCTTAAACTCAATTCTGTAGTTCCAGAAATTAACATGAAACCAGGCATAACCAGAGCTGACATGGATTCAGGTTCATTAGATAATAACATAATAATTAGTTTAGATTAAAAAAAAATTATTTGTGTTGTTTTTTTTAGGTTTTAATTCATTTAAAAACTTTTTTTTTGAACATTACAAACATGAAGGGAGATAATGTATCACTTGCTTTACTTTGTTACCTTCCTTACCTTAACAATAGTCCTGTGAGGTAGGTAGATTATTATCTCCATTTTACAGATGGCAAAACTAAGACTCAGAAGATGAAGTCCTTTGCCTAAGGTTACTTGTTGAATAAATATTAGAGTTGTTGTTGAATCCAAGGTTTCCTTACACTGAAGCCTGCGATCTTAACCACTATTATTTTCATCCTCCCTATTATTCTATTTAGTATATAGAAGTCCATTTTCTACAAAAGGTAATTAAATATTCATAAACATAATGCTATTCGCTTTTTTTGTTAATGAGCATTTTTGCTGTTCCAGCGAATTGTAGATTGACAGGAATCTCAGCTGATTTGTGATGGTTTTAGGGGCAGGGAGGAGGCAACTGCTGCAGTGTGTAGCGCAGAACTCCTCCACTCTTCCGTGAGACCATGTCCGTGGCATTGGTCGCGTGCTGGGGAGCTGTCCTCATGCTGGGCGACAGGTACTCAACAAATGTCCTTTCCTCAAGCTGTGTGTCCTAAGCTGCTCTCTTCCTTTGCAACGCTGATTCTTCATTTTAAATGTATTTTAGTTCTATCAGGACAGTGATGATAATTATACAGTATGGTGAGGTGTGGGATATTTGGGCAAATTTTAATTGAAAAATACTAGTCAGAAGGCAATAATAATAAAAGTATTCAGGGAGAAAAAAACCCTCATCAGAGAACTAGGCTGCTAAACGGAGGAAGAATGGTGCAGGTCAGCCATGNATCAGGAAAAAGAGTATAATAACGTAACTTTTTTTTTCAGGCAAAGAGGGAGGACAAAGGAGAACCTGAAGTAATAATATATATATGAAAATAGTTAAAGCCAAAGTTGTTCTCTCCATAGTTTATTAGACACTCATCTTGTCAAAAGGAATCTTACTTCATTGTAATGGTGTTACTATTAATACAATCATGTTCAAAAGAAGGAAAATGTAGTAAAAATTAGGCCATCAGGCATCTTACTAATTACACTTTTGTGAGAGTGTGGGTCATTCTAGGGTGGAATTTATAAAGTTCTGTGTCACAGAAAAAAGGATAATTGGATGTAGAGGAATATGAATAAAAGGGGTAACTTGAACTTCTACATTTGAGGGATTAAGATTTACTTGCCGACTTGTTCTCCTGAACAAGGAATCAAGCCAATGTCATCAACATGATCGATCATATTGAGTCAATACGTGTATACGTTAGATAATTGCATGTCCATTGTCTTGTTTGGCCTACTGGTCACCATCACTGCCTGGAAAGAAAACCAGAATTCCCTGGACTGGAAAGGTTCATGTTTCTCCTACGTGTATAAAGATTGCAGTACAAGCAGGCTGCTCTTACCCAACCACGGGAGGTTGGCCTGTAAGACGTGCTTCCTTTGTGACTTCTGCTTTTCTGCTGAACATACCGCACACCCTTTGTATTCTCTTTGTAGTTAAATTTATGTTATAAAAAGACATTTTGGATATTCTTCAAGGGGAATAAAACTGTAACTGAATACATGACAAAAGTAGAAAGTAAATTGAATTCTCATTAAGAGACTTGAATTGTAAACAAGTGCTATGGTACCCAGGGATCCTGCGTGGTTTGTCTTCACTAATGAGCCTTTCTTGACATGCTTGTCTTTCCCTGTCTCTCCTTTCCTTGCACAAGACAAGACACACATTTCTGTTTGAGCCTCTTGCGGTTGCTGGCTTTGCTCCTGTTTTTGTGGCTACAATGCACACAGTTCTCAGGGCAGATTAATTCCCTCAGTGTGAAACAGAACTATTCAAAAGCAATGCTATTTTATATACAGAATAAATCACAACATTTGTTGATACTTGGGAGTAAAAAGCACCCCCTGGCAAGATTGTTGAATACTGTGGCTGATTAAAGCTTGTGATTGCTTAATACCGTAATACTCTAGGAGACACCCATATACCCACCGTAAGCTGAACAAACAAATGTGCTTAATTTGATTTCTTCGCTAAGGAAAGAAATCGGGGTGCTTGCTGGTAGGAAGTAGGTCTCCTGTTGCTCTTTTAAGCGGTAGAAAAAATAGAAGTCTCCTTGCTCTCAGCTTCTGCAACAGTCTTGCCCCTTCTGCTAGAGGCAGGGTTATTTTTAGGTTTGTAAGCGCTGTTCATTAATGGGTGAAAACTCTGTCAGCAAAGGATTGGGGGTGAAGGAAAAAGGGGGAGAGAATGTTTCAGCCAGATGAAAGAGAAATGCTTCTTTGGGCAGAAAGTTGAAATGTAATTGAATAAACACAGGAGAAACAAGCAAAACACCACTTTTTCTACTGCCCTGTACACTTGTGAGAATTATGGTAGACTGAGAAGATAGAAGTAAATGTCTGCCAGAAAGTTTAGGTCCTTGGGATTGAGGGTGAAAAACAGCCTTTGGGGAATACATCAAGTTCTTCAAAGGCTGTTCTGTTGTGAATACCGAACAGGCAGGCACGCCAGAGAGATTCCCTTCAGAAGTGCTCAGAAAAGGTGAGGGTGGCAGCCGCCCACAGAGATGTCTGGGAAGACTGTGCCTACTTATGAATGATTCATCTCAACTAATTCTGACCATAAATATTTTTCTTCGTTCAGTTGGGGTTGAGAAAGGTGAAGATGCCCAAATTCACATACATAAATTTCAAAGATTTAATTTTTGCCTTACTGAGGTATGGGCCTGTTTTTATAACAGACCTGTTCTAGTCATTCATTACCTCCTGACCTGTACCTTGGTATTGCTACCTTCTGTATTTTAAAATGCCTCACTAACATCTCAGACTTTTACTATCACCGTACATGGATTGAATTCTCTCGGGCATAAACTCTTTTAAATGAAGTCACTTGGGTTGAAAAAGAAATTACTTGTTATTAGAACTCATTTTCCCTTACTGTTTTATTTTCTAAGGTTGTCACATTTTACTTTACACTTACTTATTTTACTCGTAGCAATTACACAGTGTGTCTTTTGCTGGAGGACATGCTAATTCACCTTTTAAACACATTTCTAGGTCAATTAATATTATTTTAAACTTCTCAGCCACAGAACACCCTGCCCAACTATTTAGGTTGCTTAAGGAATATATAGAAAATAGTGACCATGAAGTTTTTACTAGTCTCTGCTTCATTGGTTTTTACAGTTATTACTTTAATTATTGGAAAGTAGCAGTAGCACCTGCCATCATTTGAATATTATGCTTTGGGAACTGGTAATGCCTTTTCGTGCTTTTGTATTTATTTATAAGTAAAATTTTTGATGAAAATGTCCTGAAAGTAAAAATTAGATGAAAAGACACCGTATTATTATTTCTTAGTAAACTGTGTATTATTAAGCCTGTGGTTTAATGCTAAAAATGAACAACACTTTGTCGGTGAGTGACAGGTCATTTTGTTTCAGAAGTAAAAATCTTACAAATTGCTGAGAAACTAGATTCCCCTCTCTTGCATGTGTATTAATTTGGTGAAACCTCAGACGTACCGAGGTCTGGAAAGTAAATGGTGAATCTGATTACACAGCAATAATTCTGGCTTACAAAAAGTAAACCCGCTGGAAATGAAATGCCCAGAAGAATTTTATCTGTGGAGCCAATATGTCTGGTTGCTAGTAGTGTTCAGAAACTATATTCTATCATCATCATATATCACTATGTTTAAAGATTGTCTTTTGAGCCAGAGCATGTGCAATACAAGAAAACTATTTTTTAGTACGTCAAAGTCGTATGTTGGTTTTTACCCCAGATAATTAATGCCATGCTTATTGTTGAGCTTTGTTTCCAAATGGTTTGGCTATGTTTTTAAAAAATATGTTTATTTTTTTTTTGAAAGAGAGAGAGAGAAACAGAGAGAGAAAGAGACAGAGCGTGCATGCTCAGGGGAAGGGCAGGGGTAGGGCGAGGGGAGAGGGAGACAGTGGGTCCAAAACAGACTCCTCACTGTCAGTGCAGAGCCTGATGAGGGGCTGAAATGCATGAATCCTGAGATCATGGCTTAGGCCAAAGTTGCAAACTGAGTGAATGGGGCCACCCATGTGCCCCACAGTTTGGCTATTTTAAAATACTACTTTTACTTTTAGAAAGAATGAAGACATTGAAAAATTAATAGAATTTCAAATGTATTTTGCTCATGGCCTCGTAGATAGTGTATCAAATTACCTGAGGAAGGATCCCTCACTGACCCAGGGTATCAGGTTTTGTAAGGCTCATTACTAAAGATTCACAAAGATTGCAAATGTATTTTCCTGGCACTAAAGAGAGGCTTGATTCCAGGGCCTTTCTGTTCACTACTGAAATGCCAAATTTGAGGGAAGGTAATGTATCTAAAAACAAAACAAAACAAAACAAAACGAAAAAACAAAATAGCCTATACGTGCACAATGTCTAAAGAAAAAGTAGAATAATAGAACAAAGTATCTTTTTACCTACTATTTTAGTTCCTCATCTCTTCCCTGTGGGGCCTCAAGAGAGAATGTCTGGAGAGTAATGATGCTGAGGAGGATATAGGGTTGGGTAGAGCCAATGAACTAATTGGTTCATGAAGTAATGAACTAATTACTTCATGAAGAAAGGATAGTGTCTCACATCTAATTTCATGCAAAGCAGTATTGAACAATAAAATGTGTGTAAAAAAGGTCTGCGTTCAGATATACTCAGGATAATAAAGTATTAAATTATTTTAAGTCTTTTTTCATATTTTTAATACCTTTGGTTTGCTGTTGTGTTTTTGTTTGGTTTTGTTTTCTGCTTGTTTGATCAGCCAGTTCTTGAGGAAAGCATTTTGAGCAAAAGGAACATGCACCTCAGGATGAAGGCTCAAAGAGTCCTCATTATCCCGAAACAAAGTAACTATCTGTGGATCTGGGAGAAAACTAATTATTTTTTAGAATTGAAAAAGCACCAAGTGTCTTAATATGTATTCTTTGAGGTATCATTTGAGGTTTTGAAATACTACTGAATGGATGACAATATATAACCAAATCATTAAAACAACCTAATGTAAAATGGTATGTCTTTGTTCAAATACCAAAATATTCCTTGGATGATAGCTTTAGAAGAACTTGGATTTTAATTTACTATTTGACATTTAGAATATAAAAATATCCCGAAAGTGTTCCAAACTCTTGGAGTAACCTAATTAGTAATTCCAGAGTAACCAATACAATACTTTTATAATTTTTATATTTTATATTTTTAGATTTATGTTTTATAAAATGATAATTTATAACTACTACATAGTGATTGTGATGTTCATAAAACATCAAAATAAATAAATTTTTGTTGATACGGAAATCAGTGCAAATATTTAAAGAAAACAATCTGTGAAGTAAACAAAGATACAATTTCTCACTTCCTAGTTAACAGTGGAAAAAACATGACCATCAAAAGAATCAATTTCAGCATGGCAAATTGCTAAAAGAATTACAAGCATATGTTAGAGTTGTTTTTTCATGTAGTTTGGACAATTACTATCCTCAAAAATATTTGAGAAATCATTTGTTAATATACTAGTTTCAGAAGAAAAGGTGATTTAGCATTTTGAACATACAGTTCAAATTTGATTGATTTTCACATAAATTATTGAACATTTTAAATTATTCTCAAAGACTGACTATGTGTTAATCCTTCATAAGAGATAACATTATGTTAACAAGGTTGTAGTTGACTAATATAATTTTATATCCTCTGTGTATTAATGCTTTTGCTGGCTAAATTTTTGTTTTGTTTTTAAAAGAATGTCCTTTGATCTTTCCTGTCTTATGTCCTAATTAAAATGTGACTTTAGGTTCAGTAAAAACCCTTATAAATCTTACATATAATTTTCCACAAATGACTCGATATTCTAGAATACACATATTTTCTTTTAAAGAGGTGGTATAGGCTTCAAGCCTCTATGTAATAACCTACAACTTTGCTTGCTCTAGATTTTTTTAATTGTAGGAAGAACATTTAACATGAGATATAACCTCTTAGCACATATTTAAGGACACAGTACAGTACTGTTAACTATAGTCACAATATTCTATAGCAAATCACCAGAACTTACTCAGTTCATGAAACTGAAACTTCATACTTGTAAAACAGCAGCTCCCTCTTTTTCCCTCCCCCCCAGCCTTTGACAGCCACCATTCCAAATTTGATTCTATAAATTTGACTATTTTAGATACCTCATGTAAGGGTAATAATACATTTTTTGTCTCTCTCTGTCTTATTTCATTTAGCAGAATGACCTCAAGGTTCACCCACGTTGTTGGATATAGCAGAATTTCTTTCCTTTTTAAGGTTGAATACTATTATGTGGTGTGTGTGTGTGTGTGTGTGTGTGTGTGTGTGTGTGTACATACTACATTTTCTTTATCCATCTGTCCATTGATGAACATTTATATTGTTTCTGTATCTTAGCTATTGTAAATAATGGTGCAGTAAACATGGTAGTGGATATATCTCCTTGACATCATGCTCTCAGTTTTTTTTAAATATATGTAGAAGTGGATTTGTTGAATCTTATGGTAATTCTATTTTTAATTTTTTGAGGAATTACTTTTTTCCATAGTGGCTGTACCAGTCTACATTGCCATCAACCATTCTACAAGTGTTCCAGTTTCTCTGCATTGTAGCCAACCTGTCTATGTTTTTCTGGTTTTGTTTGTTTGTTTATTCTTGAGAGAGAGAGAGAGAGAGAGAGAGAGAAGAGAGAACGAGCAGGAAAGGAGCAGAGAGTGATGGAGAGACAGAATCCCAAGCAAGCTCTGTGATCAGTGCATAGAATAGTTGTGGGGTCCAAACTAATGAACTGTGAGATCATGACCTGAGCTACAATCAAGAGTCAATTGCTTAACTGACTGAACCACCCAGGTGCCCCTATCTTTTTTTTTAAAAGCCATTTTAACAGATGTAAAGTAATATCTCCTTGTGATTTTCATTTTAATTTCCTTGATTATTAGTGATGTGGAACATCTTTTAATATATGTGTTGGTCATTTGCGTGTCTTTCTTGGAGAAAGGTCCTTTGTCCAGTTTTTAATGAGGCTATTTGATGACTCCTGTTAACTTGTAGGAGTTCCTTAAATAGTTTAGATAGTAATATCTCGTAAGATATATGGTTTAGAAATTTTTCGTCTATTCTGCAGATTGTCCTTTCACTCTGTTCATTATTTCTCTTGCTTTGAGAAGGTTTTTACTCTGATATAGCTGCACTTGTGTACTTTTTGCTTTTGTTTCTGTGCTTTTGGTGTCATAACCCAAAAAAATTCGTCAAAAAACCCAATGTCATGAAGCTTTTCCTTTGTTTTCTTCTAAGATTTTTACAGTTCCAGGTACTTTATGTTTTCAAAGTTCATTTTTATTTGTATGTGTGTGTGTGAGAGAAAGACAGAATGAACAGGCAAGGGGCAGAGAGAGAGAGAGAAAGATATTCCCAAGTAGGATCTGTGCTATCTGTGCAGAACCCAAAGTGTGGCTTGATCCCGCCACCATGAGATCATGACCTGACCTGAAATCAAGAGTTGGATGCTTGACCAACTGAGCCACCCAGGTGCCCTTCAGGTTTTATGTTGAAATCTTTAATTCATTTGAGTTGATCCTTGTGTACAGTATAAGGGTCAAATTTCATTCTCTTACATGTAGATTATCTAATTTTTCCAGTACCGCTTGTTGAAAAGACTGTCGTTTCCTTACAGAGTATTTTTGGCACCTTGTCTAAGATCAGTTGACAGTATATGTGTGGGCTGATTCTGGGCTCCTTCTTTTCTTCTGTTGGTCTACGTGCCTGCCTGTATGCCAGTGCTGTAACTGTTTTCATTACCGTACCTTAGCGCTTTGTTGTACTGTTGTACTAACACTGCAGCTGTGATTAACAAAAATGTCAAGATTGCTCAAAAGGAATCACTGAACCACAAAAGAACTGATGACAGTGGTACTCTAAATACTAAAACTTAGAATAAGTGAAATTACTGAATACAGTTGTGAGCTTTTGTGAGGGGAGTCAAATGCATTGTGAAATTTCTGGCATGTTATTTGTGCAAAAAAGTTAAAAAGGTAAATATTATATGGTTAATAAAATAATACATTCTTGGATATTGTGTTTTGTTAGCTCGTAGTCTACTTGTCCCAAGTCTTGAGAACACTGACATTATAAAATGTTGTCAAAAGAATAAGATCTTATGAGCCACCTGCAGTTTGTGTCATAGAAAGCACAGTCAATTTTGGTTAAGACCATTAACTTCTAGAACAAGTGTAAAATATTGCTTTCCTGTTTCAGATGTACACTGTCCTTCAAAGTTTCACTCTTCATATAAACACAGGTACAAGGTACAGTATTTTCAAGAGGACGCTAAATGTAGTCACTGACAAATAAAATAACACACTTTTTGTTCAGAGAGAAAGCAGAATGAGCTCTAGTTAATAAGAGATCACATATTTATGTAATTACCACATCTCCTTGTTAGATTATTTCACATATAAGATGCATAAAACTGGTGATGTTCGGAATGTGATTTTGTTCCTGGGTTATGTAAAGAAAGGGCTTCTGACTCTGCTAATTGCTCTTTTTATGAAAAGATTACTTTTGGGATTAGCATTAAAGAATTTCAACTCAATACTTAGTAGGAAAGTGTATTGGTATAAAAATTAGGTTGCCAAAGCATACTTTTTCCTCTCTTTTCCTTATAGAATGTAGTCACCAGGAATGAGGACCACAGCTTACTTTTGGGAATGTAATTCTAGCCCACCAACCTAAAAAAAAAAAAAATGCACAGCTTTGGTAACCTCTCATAAACTTTCATTATCTCTCCATTGTTAAAAAACATAGAGAAAATGATGTGATAAAAATAATGCATTTCATGAACACTCTGTAAAGACCAATTTGGATTCACCCAAAGATAAAAGGATACTGTAAGTCTTTGCTTTCATCTTCTCTTCTAGAGTCTGCATCAAAGGTAGGGGTTATGTGGTGAGCTAGAAGATAATTGTTAAGGTATACAGTGCTGGGTGCCAAATGGAACTATATGGCTTTCAGAAGCCTTACAGAATAGAATAGGTGTCATTCACAGTACCTCTCTTGCTGATGATTCATTTTGAAAACAAAGAACGAAATCTGTTTCGTGTATGATTATACTGTAGTCCCTGACAGAATAAATGGCTTTTTAATATGTTTACGGAGGAGCAAGTANCAGAATAGGTGTCATTCACAGTACATCTCTTGCTGATGATTCATTTTGAAAACAAAGAATGAAATCTGTTTCGTGTATGATTATACTGTAGTCCCTGACAGAATAAATGGCTTTTTAATATGTTTACGGAGGAGCAAGTAATGAGA
The DNA here is from genome assembly GCF_008692635.1 of Crocuta crocuta. Taxonomy (NCBI): domain Eukaryota; kingdom Metazoa; phylum Chordata; class Mammalia; order Carnivora; family Hyaenidae; genus Crocuta; species Crocuta crocuta. The sequence goes on from NW_027531581.1 coordinate 413,633, forward strand.
ACATGGCTACGTTCCCATGCAGAGGAACACAGACAAGGGTCAAGGTATTCACATGAGTTGATGACTTTGCAGATGATGGCTGATTTGACTGACTCCAGGGCCATTAGCTTTAACCACTGTGCATTGGAGTGACAGCAATAAAACATACACAAAAAGGAGCGATAGAGTAATTAAGTTATCTTGGCAAGGACACGAGAATTTAATTTTAGAGGAATATATAGGTTTGCAGTGTTCTAAAAAATTGGAAAAGTTATAGAATAAAGCTTGTATCCAGACTGCAGTAATGAGAAAAAATAAATACTAAGCCAAAGAAGAGCCTGTCTTCAAATCTTACTATAAGAAGAACTGATTATATCAAGACTTCATTTCCTCTCTCTCACCTACAATCCTTTAAATAGTTTGTATAACAATGAAGATATTATATATGACCTTGATATTTTTTGTTATTTGTGAATTTTCCCAAATGATTAGGAAAATAATTAATATGCAGAATTATGACTTGATGGGATAATAACATTAATTATAACATTCAGACAGTGAAGAAAATACATTTTTCATTTTATTACTAAGTGTTTTTTGTAATACTTAGGAACTAGAATTTGCTTTTTTAGGTAAAATAAATGATGAAATTGGTTCCATCACGGACTCTTCATGAGAAATGTGCATCTCACCCCTTTTTGAGTCCTACCCTGCAAATTCTGATCTGGTAGGTTTAGAGTAGGGCCAGGTCTGTTGAACATAGAAAAAAATTTCACTAAGATCTGTTTGTTTTTTTTTAATTATTTTAGAGAGAGAGGGCACAAGCACATGATTTGGGGAGGGACAGAGACGGACAGGGAGAATCCTAAGCAGGCTTCATGCCCAGCATGGAGCCTGATGATGAGCTCAGTTCCACAACCCTGAGATCATGACCTGATCAAGAGTCAGGTGCTCAACTGACTGAGCCACCCCAGCACCCACTACAATCTGTTCTTAGTTGTGAACCACTAGAGGAAATGATTCCAAAATTTTATTAGAGCTGTGGCACAGTTCTCTCACTTTCAGACCAGATAAAATTGTAAAGCTCAACATCTTTTTATGTAGGTAACATATCTCCAAACTTGTTCTTGCATCCTATATCTATCTTTCAATTTTTTCATTTCTTCTTCTTCATTAAATTACATACTTATTTACATCCATATGAATATATGAATAGAGCTTTTATAACAAGTGTGTGTATATATACATGTATATACACATCCATATATGTACAATACATACATGTATAAATATATGCATACACTTATGCCAAAAACCTTGTTTCTGTTATTCATGCTATTATTTATTCATTGCTCTCAGACAAAAATGACAAAGGGAAATTCTTATTTGTTACACTAAATGTGCTGAAAGATACCAAGGTATTTCAAGGGATAAATTGGGGAAATACAACCTTTTAATCACCCATTCAATACTGAAAATGTTATCTGTGTCTGGGCTTAAGTAGTATGAACCTAAATTGAAATATCGCCATCTTTATTAAAATACTTCCCAACTATCATACATAATATGGCTATTTCTTAGGAATATATTATACACACTTCTTTCATCACTACTTCTTAATATTTGCTCTATTACTGATGTGTTCTTTGAGTAAGGTACCATACTTTACCCAAATAATCTAGAATTCTAATAATATTCCATAAGCATACTAATTTATGTCTATAATTTACTGCCAGTAGCTTGGCTCTTTATGCTTAAATTTAAATATATAAATTGGTCATTTTAGTGCTATAGTAAATCAGTTTAATAATGGCATAACTAGATATTTTCCATTCAAAGCACCCAGGATCCTGAAGATTAGTCTACTCTCTTCACCTTCTTCCTGCGTATGTTCTCATGCTTACCAGTGATGTTAAGTCTTCCCAAACAACCTCCTCTTAAATAATTTCCTTCTAATCTCTCAAATGCAGGTCTTGTCAAGTAGAAGGCAATAGTGTAGTTTTATCAGACATCTTAATGGTACTACAATCACTAATAACTGTGCTTCCCATTCTTCTTGGAGTCTCAGAATAACAGGGAGAGAACTTTGAAGAATCCAATCCATTCCATTTTCTTATCATTAAATAATTCCAGTCTACATGAAATCTTGGGTGATAATGTGAGGATGAGAGAAAAAGACAATTATGCACTATTTATAGGATATAAGAATTTGAATTTATATTATATCTTTATGATGAATTGCAGATTTTCTATTTAAAGGCATATTTGGCAGTTTTGAAGGATGAGTAAAATGTTAAATGTTAAAATAATATTAAAAATCTTTATTTTGATGAAATAATCTTCTGTAAATAATATTTTAGCTTGATAACATTTTTATTTAATTATGAATGAAACCAGTTTTTATTTCATCTTAACCTCATCTCCCTCAAAATTTTATTCAGGGATAATCAAATGTCATTAGGCATGTCCAGCTCATTTATGTTCCTTACATTGTTTAAATGATCAATTTTAGAAATATTGTCAATGATTTCTTCAAGCTTGCTGACTCACTTTGTGATTGATGATGCTAGAAATGCTGATATTTTTATTCACTATTTCACCTCTTCATGCATCACTGAGGTTGTTTGAATTATATAAATCCTCATCACTGGTAGTTGAAACACTTTGAAATCAATGAAGTGTTTCTAAGATCTCTTTTCCATTCTCTTACTATTAATAATAGCTTTGTTTTCTAATGGGCTCAAAATGGTGTGTGTTGGACCATGTCATAGAAGTCTTTATCACTGTCAAGTATTTTTACCTTAGCAAGTGCTTGGTTTCCTGGGTTAGAACCCTGGCTCTGCTGGTTCCTTACTGGTGATGTTGGACAAGCATTTCTACCTCTATGTTTCTTAATGGGGAATAATGGTAACAATAGTGATACTAATCTCAAAGGGGGTTTGGTGAAGATTAAATAAATTATAGGTACAGTGATCTTAGAATAGTGATAGGATTTTCAATGATACATGCCTTGAAGATGGTTCACAAACAAAACAAAAACAAAGAAAAAGAAAAGAGGAAAACCCACCAAATAGCAAAAGCAGAAACCTTTCTTCCTCCTCATTCAACCACATTAATGAGACACCCAGTATGTTATAAGCAAGCAGTGAGTAGTATTAGAAATACAGCTGGAATATAACACTCAGGATCTTGGCAGTAAGAATATTTAGGGTCAATTGAAAGGACACAAACAGCACAATAATCACTTCATAGTGTGGTCAGTTTTTTAATTGAGGAAGTATAAGGTGCAAATTAACAGTAATTATATCCACTTGGTACATTAAAGGAAGATTTCCTGGAGGAAATGGGGCAGGTCAGAAACTTCTCAATATTTTTGTTCCAAATGACCCAGTGATAATATTTTTGAGTAATTGTTAATATATTCAGTAAAATCTTTTAACACTTTGGGATGGTGAATATATCATACAGATTCTTGAAAAAACAACATTTTATTCTTATGTCTTCAGGTCAAATCACCCCCAACCCATTACTGTTGGAGTTATCTACCAGTACTGGGCCACTCTATAGTTTCTTGATTATAATTCTTGGGTCATTCTTTCTATATCTATTTCTGTTATCTTACAGGTTTTAATATTCTCCTTTTCTGTGCTGGTCTTTCAGTCTCTACACATTCTTTCCTTAAATGATCTTGTCCTTCACCATATCTTAGGCACTAACCTCTATCTTCATATTATAGGCCATTCTGTTACCAGTGCAACTCCTAAATAATCTAATTCTCAACTGCTTAAAGCAGCAAACCTAAATGATAACACAAGCTCTGATGGTCAAAAATCTGGGTGCATTTTATCTGAATACTTCTGGCTAGAATTCTCTCATAAAGCAACAAACCATATGCGGGCCATGGTTGCAGGCTTCTGAGGTTTCACTGGGAAAGGATCTATTTCTAAATTCAAGTGATTGTTAGAGGTCTAGGTCCTTAGTGGCCATTGATGAGAGACATTACTGTTATGCCATGTTGACTGCTTCAAAGACAGCTCATATCCATGGCAACTTATTTCTCCCAGAGTAAGGGCTGAAAGGATTTAAAAAAAATTTTTTTAATGTTTTATTTATTTCTAGGAGAGAGAGAGAGAGAGAGACAGCGTGAGCAGGGGAGGGTCAGAGAGAGAGGGAGTCACAGACTGAAACAGGCTCCAGGCTCCGAGCTGGCAGTCAGCACAGAGCCCGACGCGGGGCCCGAACCCACGAACCGCGAGATCGTGACCTAAGCGAAAGTCGGGCGCTTAACTGACTAAGCCACCCAGGAGCCCCAGGGCTGAAAGGATTTAAAATTCGTGTTTTTATAACTTAAACTCACAAGGGACATTCTCTTACTTTTGCTATGTTCTTTCTAGTTGTTAGAATTGTGTTGATAAGTCTCCACCCACATTTAAGGAAAAGGGTTTACACAAGCCCGTGAATACCAGGAAACAGAGATCTCTGGAGGATAATTTAGAGAAGAGATGATCTCCCACATTATGCCTTCTCTCATCAAATTTCTAGAACCTCTTTTTTCCCATTCACACTCTCATCTGATGACCTTCATTTCTGTTTTTTTTTTTTTTTTTTTNCTGTCTTTATGTTGTGCCATTATTTTTTCTTCTTCCTGTTACTGTGCATGATTGGTCTTCCCATACATAATCTAAGGCTCCCCTCCACACTTGTACTCCCAATCCCAAGCAATCTTGCATTATTAAAGATAATTTTCCAAAAAATCTTTTGAATTTTTCTGCATTGAATTTTGTTTCTTGATTTAATCACTCAGGTCATTTTGTAATTTTTTAAAAAAACTCTTGATTTCACAACTTCTAACCACTGCCTCATTTCTGTGTTCACCTTCTTGAAAATAACTTGAAAAGATGGGTTTCTCTTTTTTATTCAAATACCTCTCTTCCTAGACATTCTATGATATTTTATTGTTGTTTGTTTTAATGGCATTCTTAATAGGGGAGACTATGTTTCAGTTCTTCATACAGTAGAGAGAAAGCAGATGGATATGGGCAGAGTGAATAATTTCACACAAAATAACCAAGAGACCAGAGGTATATAATCTTTAAGTGTGTATGGCTTCTGTACAATAGTAAATTCAGTTCCTAACTAGAACATTTTCAGTTTACCAGGGACAAATATTCTTTGGGCTGTAATCAATTGTGCCCACTAATAAATTCAGTCCTTGTGTTTCATGATGTAATAACAATTTCTTTTTTGAAGTTTTTTTTATTCTCTTCCTTCTGAAAAAGTTATAAAACTACCAGTTGGAATTATTTGTGAAAAAGTCAGACCCTTTTCCACCCTGGAGTGATGAATGCGTTGATTATTAAATAACACTCTCTTATCCACAGTGCTGCTGAATAATACATCCATGGTACATCCCCATCCTGTTCTTTTTTTTATGTTGTGTTGACCAGGAATTGCCTTGGAAGTTATTTAAGACTGGGAATTGGTCTGCTGTTTTAAAGATGTTCAGATGGCTTCAATTCTCACATGACCAAGGCAGTCTGTCTATGGTTCAGACCGATGCTCTTTAGTCAATATGCATGACCTCCTAGAATTTATATGTCCCAAATGACCTCATATTTTTATTTAAAGTGTGTTCCAAGATGACAGAGGCAATTCTCATTACTGTCCTAGCTGTTAAATCTGGATATTCACAGTATAAGTTTCAGTTTATTACCATTGTAAAATTACAGATTTCTTATTGTTTAGCTTGCCAAAACATTCTTTATTTCTAAAAGGAACAACCCATACCTGAGAGAGTGAAATGGACAATTGAGAACTCATCATTTACAGCGATCTTCATTTTATAGCATTCCTCCATGCCAAATAGTATCTCTCCAGAATTTTGATTTCTCACTGCAGCACTTCCAATCTTGACCCATATGCTATGGTTTGTGTTGCAGAACTGCTCAAGACTGCTGATCTTTCAGTATTAAGAATTAAATCATTTTTAAAGGTCCAGGAAGATCTCTTCTCCGCTGAGAAAAATAAACACTCGAAAGAAAATCAAAACTCACAAAAACATGGCAAATAGATGTAGAAAAATAAGCAGTAAAAAAAAAATCTGGAATTTACCACCCTTTATGATGTCTCTTCAACTAACCTCTGAGGACTGGTAACATTTTCTGCATCTTGAAGGAATAATATTTGTTTCGATGGAATTCCCTAAAACAGAAGGAGGATTTTGTTTGCTGTGTAATGACTCCAGATAAGTGCACCTGTCTCTCTATTTTCTGTGAATATTGATTTGCTTAGAAATGACTCCTAAATTCAACTGCCGTGTTAAATCCATTCTTCAATTACTTAACTGCCAGTCACTCTTAGTATTTGCCAATGGAAACATTAATGCAATGGCAGCAGGAAAGGGCTGAGATGATCCTAAATTAAAATGTTGTGTAGTGGGAGTGCCTGAGTGGCTCAGGCGGTTAAGTTTCTGACTCTTGATCTCAGCTGAGGTCTTCAGGTCAGGGTCATGAGTTTGAGGCTTTCATTGGGCTCCATCCTGGCATGAAGCCTCCTAAAACAAAATGTAAAATAAAATGTTGTACAGTTAGTATGTGGGTTAATATTCCAACTCAACATTCAAGTAAAACTGAAAATCTTAGCAGGGTTATTGAGTCTTTTCTTCCTTTTGGTATTCATGTTATATGTTATTAAAATAACAATGCATTCCAGAATTATGATCAGAAATGAATTGGCTGTGTCATGTGTATCAGACTGGGTTAAATATGAATGGTTTCTTGACAGTGTAAGGTTGAAAGGAATAACTTAATAAACATTTATTAAATTTATTTTGTGAAGCACCATTGGGCATATACACATAGTTTAATGATAATTGAAAGTTTTTGCCTCAAAATGCAACAGAGGCAAAGGGGGACAAGACACGCAGATTGATTTTTCACTGAAGACACTAAAGCCTAATGTGTGCCACAAAATATATTTGGTCAGATGATAAGGCGGGAAAATTGATTCTGCTCCGAGCAGAAGGTATATCTGCGCTGTCTGCCCCACCCTGTGATAGAACCTGGGAGCACGCTGTGCGGTTACCAGATCCGGTGTCTGATAGGGTTCGTGTTTTCTCGAGCCGTCAGTAGCCCCAGTTAAGCAATCCTTCTCTTTCCATGTTGATTCTGCTGAGCCGAAGAGTTATAGGTGGTACCTGGTCTCAAAACTCCGATGGAGTCTTTTCACTTAGCTAGATAAATACCTCACTTTCCATTCAACACTGACAGTTTTTGTTGGATTGCATTGTACTTTTTTGATAACCTCAGACTCTCCTGAATGCTGGTAGATTTCTTTCCTTGGAAGGGTGGGTTACTACATTCTGAACCTCTGGTGACAGGCTGATGACATGTTATATAAAGGCCAATATTACTAGATATTGGAGTCTGCCTGTTCACTTGATTCTGTTCCTTTTTTTAAAAAAATTTTTTTAAAGTTTATTTCTTTATTTTGAGAGAGACAGGGAGGGGAAGAGCATGAGCAGGGTAGGGGCAGAGAGAGAATTCCAAGCAGGCTCTGGACTGTGAATTCAGAACCCAACACCGGACCTGAGCTGAAACCAAGGGTTTGACGCTTAACTGATGGAGCCACACAGGCTCCCCTATTCTGTTCCTTTAGTCAGATTATATTCCCTACCAGCCCAGCCTCTTAGAACATCTCCCTAGACCTTGCTTGAAATGGTCACACTCTGGCCTTCTGTTTGGGGTTTCCCAGGTCCCCACCCTACAGGCTTTTGGTGGAAAAGGCTTTTGCAGGCCCAGGTTTTCCTCTTTCCTAGGATTCTTGGCCCCAGCATCCATCATGCTAAAGGGGGTGGGTACAACACCCTGTATATCTCATTGTATCATGATATCTAAATGATTTTTAGTAAGAAATTATTATTAGGAACATTTAAGTATATAAGCAACAAAGATACACGTCGGTAAAGAAGCACAGGACACTTTTACAGATCTGAGAAAAGGGGATAGTTCCGGGCAAGAAGTAGCACCTGACATATGTCCAACTATGGCAAGTCTATACAGAGCTACTAGAATTTATCACCAAAATTACTTTCTATATGCTATGCAAGTGTGAAGAATTATGCAGAAGATAGTTCCATTTTTACATCAAGCATAATTTACTTTGTGGGCAGATTTCCTGACATATGTGAGGCTACTGTTTGTATCTCTCTTTTAATTATTTTGAATTTGTTTTATAGTGGATTTGCATAATACTATTGTGTGTTTTATCAAGAAGGAATGTTTCAGTTCATGGCAACAATCATTCTTCACATTGCTTGTTGAGCAATTTCCGTAGAAATGACGGATCAGTCTGGGTAAAAATTTTATATGAAAAAAATTAACTTGAAATAAGACTCATTCATAAGAGGTTAAGATTCCATGCATACTCTTTACTTGTTTTTAATCTAGGGATATTTATAGGTATCTTCAAATTATTAGATAATCTTTCTATAGCATTCCTCCAAATTTTAATAATTGCTTCTCATGAGATCTCCTGAATAAGTAAGAAGAACATACAAAATTTATGTTGCTTTATCAGAAACTGGTTAGACTCTAGGAGCAAAAAAGTTGATGCTTTGTCATAGAATCTTTTTATTTTTATTTATTTATTTTTATCACGCTGCCTTTATTGCTACCTCCAGTAAAATAAGCTATTACACTGTCACATTACTAGGAGGGAGAGTGTCAGCTCTGTTGTATTCCAAGTCACTTAAATTCCTCGTTATTCATCAGCTTGTACAGCCCTGGAAAAATAATACATTTTGTCAAGACAATTTTAGAACATGGGTCTTCTGTGTCCAAGTGCATTACAATATACTGTGAACCACTGTCATTTTAGGGGCTTTGCTTTTTCAGCACCACAATAGCTATATACCAGAGTAAGATTTCATAATAGCTGTTCAATTAGCGTTTGATGGTGGAAATCTACCTATAAAATTTGGAGCACCTGATAATCATAGTAGCTCCTGATTGAGGAATCATGAGTGAATAACAATCTCTAGAGAAAATAATAATGTGATGGATTCGTAAACAAATACTAGATTAAGTTATTTCCCAGACATGCAACCGTGTTAGGTATCAGTGTCCTATAACTGTTCTATATGTTGTATAACTGTCCTAAAAGTGTCATATAAATTAAAGATGGTACCAGTGTGTGTTATAGACTGAAAGTTTGTTTTCTCCCCTCTCTCAGATTTCTTTGAAATCCTAAAGTCCTGTATGATGGTATTTGGAGGTGAAATGATTAGGTCTTGGGGTTAGAGCCCTTGCAAATGAGGGTGCTTCACCAGACACTGAATCTGATGGTGACTTGATATTAAATTTCCTAGCCTCCAGAACTGGCAGAAATAAATTTCTCTTGTTTATATGCCACCCAGAGTATGATAATTTGTTACAGCAGCCAAGACAGACTAAGACAGTTCATAATGTAGTCTGTCATTGTCCTTTTTTTAAAAAAATCACAGTTTGAGTTAGCAATTTGCTAATTATGCTTTTAATGCGATTGCTATAATCATCCAGCCAATATAATTTAGAACCTGTAGAGGATTTGTTGGCATAATTTATTTGTACCAGCCATTCTCATAGGACAAATTGAATGTTTATTTTGATCACTAATCTAATGCAATATTGTCATGAGGGCATTTCAACTTTTGTGCACAAAACGAACAATATTTGCCTCACTGCTTACATCTTTTATTCCTATGAAAATAACAAGGCACGTAGTAAAAATTTTAAGCAGAATAAAGAAAAATGAGTCTACCTCATTCTTACAACATCCATCCTACTCCCCAGAATTAATGTTGTGTATCCTTTTCAGAATTCTTTGAGGCATATACACAAATACATAGATACATTTTGTTTATACCAGAAGGATAATAAATATAAATGGTTCTGTCATTTGCTTTATATTTTAAAGGAGTTTTCCAGACGATCATAGCAAATGTGCTTTATTCTCTTTAACACATGTATAGAGGAGTACATTCTATGGGTGGGTCAAACTTTATTTACCTAACTGACTATTGAGAAACAATAAAGTTCTTTACAGTTCGTCCCCTCTCCCTACACAAACAATGCTATAAAAGTAAGCTTGTATACATATACATGAGTTATGCCCAAATATATTTGTTGGGAAAATTAAGATTAATGAGTCAAGGGCTTGCACATTTTACATGTGGTTAAATTTCTCTTTAAAAAGATTGTACTGGGGCACCTGGCTGGCTCAGTTGGTTGAGTGTTTGACTTCAGCTAAGGTCATGATTTCTCAGTTTGTGGGTTCGAGCCCCACGTCGGGCTCTTTGCTGACAGCTCAGAGCCTAGAGCCTGCTTCTGATTCTGTGTCTTCCTCTCTCTCTATTCTCCTCCTCAACTCATGCTCTGTCTCTCAAAAATAAAAAAAGTTTTAAGGATTGTACCAGTGAATAATTTCATGGGTAATACATGAAAACATGTTTTTCTTGACACCTTTGATAATAGTGCATACTTGCATTCTCCTTCATTTATTTGAAAGTTTTTATTACTACCATTCTTTTCCTGCTTAATTTTCTTTCATAGTCTTTATTACCATCTGACATAATCTGTCAACTTACTTACCTATTTCTACTCCTTGAGAAACAGCATGGGCAAAAGATTTTGCCTCATCTGTTCATTGCCATATTTCATATGTGTAGAAATGTACTTGGAACACATTCTGTGCTCCATGCTATTTACCCAATGACTGACTGACTGACTGAATGATGAGCAGTCGCTAGGAACTAAACCCCATATAACATGGAACTTGGCTGAAGTAAGAGTATTAGAGTTTTCTTCTGTGACTTGAGATTTGTGCCTTCTAGAAGGTAATTCTTGACTCCAAAATTATTTTGTACAGCTACAGTTCTTTTCTGCTAGTATTTTGACATTATTTCACAGCAATGATTTCTTATAAATATTTTTAGATGAGAATTGAAGTGGAAATCCAGCTTTACTCTCCTTCATAATTCTTTATGCTGGCTTTTTGAAATCTACTTCGTTTTCTAATTTAATCAACATCTTTATATACATGAAATTCTAGATGTCTTGTGTCTGCTAGAGTTTTCTATTTTGGTCCACTGTTGTCTCTATCAACTCTGGGTGTTATGCCACATTATTCTCCTTATTTTAACTCAGTCATCTATTTTATTACTAATTAAGGCTAATTCCTTCCAAATGGTATACTTTCTCTAGGCCTTTGCTGACTAATTTGCTGAGTCTCAGATTAAATATCAAATTGCCTGTTATGTTTTGGAGAAAACATTTTGACCAGACTTATACTTTGTGGGATAATTTTTGGGAAATTCAATTATGATATACAAAATTGAGTTTTTCTATTCCAGAAATTCTTGCATTCATTCAAGTCTTTTGAAAATTTTTCTTTAAGGTAGACATTTCTGAATTTCACTAGTAGGTATTTAATACTGCTTTTGTATATGAAATTTGTCATATGTTTTCTTCTGTACAAATTTTTTAATGTTTATTTATTTTTGAGAGTGAAGGCGTGTATAAGCAGGATGGGGCAAAGAGAGAGGGAGGCACAGAATCCAAAACAGGCTCCAGGCTCCCAAACTGTCAGCACAGAGCCTGATGTTGGGGCTCTAACCCATGAACTGAAGTCCAATGCTTAACCTACTCAGCCACCCATGTGCCCCGTCATATGTTTTCTAATAGCTGTTTTTTTGTGTGTGAAGTCCTCATACTAAACTCTTCCAGTTTCTTAGTTGATTCTTTCAGGTTTTTTGTATATAAGGTAACTTCTCTGAAAATAGTAACAATTTTACCCCCTCTGCAGTTTTCCTATTTTATTTTTAAAAAATATTTCATTGTGCTGTGAAGACATACTTTAAGTAGCATGATGTTCAAAATGATCAGTTTTGGAGTGCCTGGGTGGCTCAGTCGGTTAAGCATCCTACTCTTGACTTTAGCTTGGGTCATGATCTCGATTCATGAGTTTGAGCCCCGCATTAGGCTTTGTGCTGGCAGTGAATGGCCTGCTTGGGATTCCGTCTCCCTCTCTCTTTGCCCCCTTACCCCTCCCCCCGCTTGCTTGCTTGCTCTCTCTCTCTCTCTCCCTCTCTTAAATATGAATAAAAGTTAAAAATTATTTAAAAAAACCAAAATTATCAGTTTTATCTGAGTCCTAAAGGAGACTCCATCTTACCAATATTTATAAAAAATCAGGCTTGATATATTCTTTTAAACCAATTCTATTCAAATATTTTCTAAGTCAGATAATGCTTTTTTTGAACTTTAAGTAATCAATAAAATGCAAAATCATGATTAAAACTATTTGAAAGAAAATACTGGGAATTCTTGGAAAACAATATCAGAAATCATCTCTGATAGGGATAGAATTTCTAGTAGTAATATGATTTTAATGGCCAGGCAGCCAAAATTAAAAAAAAAATAAAACTAAAGAATCATCACAAAAGAGGCTTAATATATAATTGTCACAAACAAACAAACACCATGTGCAAGTCATTGTCTTTCACTCATATTCTCCACATAGTTTCTTTGCTGTGAAAGTCAGTTCAATAGTGACTACAGATTGCATGCAATTTTATAAGTTCAGTTTGAAAATTTTAGATAACTTACTCTGAAATCAATTTAGTTGTTTTTTTAAAAAAATTTTAATGTTTATTTTTAATTTTCTTAAATTTTTTTTGTGTTTTACATTTTTTTTTTTTGAGAGACAGAGTGAGACAGTGTCTGAGTTGGGGAGGGGCAGAGAGAGAAGGAGACAGAATCCAAAACAGGCTCCAGACTCTGAGCAAGCTGTTAGCACAGAGCCGACATGGGGCTTGAACTCACAAACTGTGAGGTCATGACCTGAGCTGAAGTGGGACACTTAACCGACTGAGCCACCCAGGTGCCCCTTAATGTTTATTTTTAAGAGTAAAACACACAGCATAATCAGTGGAGAGACAGAGAGAGAAGGATACACAGAATCTGAAGCAGGCTCCAGACATGGAGCTGTCCACACAGTGCCCAGTCAGGGCTTGAAGTCACAAACTGAGATCATGACCTGAGCCAAAGTCAGACGCCCAACTGTCTGAGTCACTCAAGTGTCCTGGTAATCAAATTAGTTTTTACAAAAAAATTATCATTACAGAAATGAGAAAGTAAAAAGCATTTCTGCATGCAGCATTTAGTTGCAGCAGTTTTTGTCAAATACCAAGATCATTACAGTAGTTACACACAGGTCATTTAATCGTTCTGCATCTGATTTTATCATTTTTAAAGGCTAGGATCATTTCAAGCAATGCTTTGATAAAACATTTGAAAGCTATGATACACACGCGCGCACACACACACACACATATATAAACTTATAAACTGTATAAGAGAATGTTATTTATTTTTATTTTTTCAAGCTAACGTTATTTAAATTAAAGGTTTTGTATTCCATCAGTAAAGATTCAAAGGGACAATTGCAAGCACATGAGAAGATAAACTTGTTGCACTTGAGGCCGCTTTACCACCTTGGAATGAGAATACTGCCATGCACATTTTATATGTTATTTTAGTGATAAATGGAAAAGAAGACCTGATGTTGCAGATGCATAGGCCTATATACTGATATAATCCAAAAAGCTTTCATTTACTGATCCGATATCAGATACCTAGGAAATTGTTCACTTAAATGTAACCTGTAGAACACTTACCTCATTTAACTGTCTAGAAACCTCATTTTCTATCCATGGGCTCAGGCAGAAGAAAATTTCATTTGAAATTGTTGAGATATATTTGTAATATTTTAAATCTACTCTGGTGTGTGTGTGTGTGTGTGTGTGTGTGTGTAGCGTTTTTCTAAAGAGATAGTAAATCCTAATAGCTAATATCTTAAAATTTGGAGTCAGAAGTGGTTTTTCATGTATATTAAAAAATTACTCACATTCTTGAAGCCTCAGTTTTCTTATTTATAAATTGGAGGATGAAGCTAGATGCCTCCTCTAAGGTTATTATTTAGGTTAAGAGAAATAATGCAAGCAAAAGTTTGTTGATTGTGTCTCAAATCCTATATAGCATTCTTGTTTAAAAAATGTTCATTTATTTTGAGAGATAGAGAGTGTACAAGCAGGGGAGGGGTAGAAAGAGAGGGAGAGAGAGAATCCCAAGCAGTCTCTGCACTGTCAACACAGAGCCCAACATGGGGCTTGATCCTATGAACCCTGAGATCATGACCTGAGCCCAGATCAAGAGTCAGATGCTTAACTGACTGAGCCACTCAGGCTCCAATATAATATTNTATTCTCAGTAAAGTAATAGTAATTATAAATTTTATATTAAAATTATAATTATAAATTATAAGTTCTTATAAAGTTTACTCATACAGGTGGTTTGTCTATTACAAGACAGAAGGAAGTAGATATGTTTGCATGTGCAATCCAGCTCCCTGTTGTGTGAAATGGCAATGCTCATGGGCATTCATTTGTTCTCTGTCATGTAGACACAGACATAGAACACACCTGCTTTCAATCTACAGGAAGGTTGTTAGCAGTAGAATTGGCTTTCCTGAAAAGCAGAAATAACTTTCTATTGTAAATGGTTTTTAAATTATTTTTCATGTCAATATAGTAAGAAGGGAAGCTATTTCTGATCTCAGTTTTCTGATATAGCTAAGTAATTTCTCCATTTTCATCTGGAAAGTCATAACCTAAACTAGGTTGCAGGTCTCTTAGTTTCTCCAATCCTTCTAATACTTGCTTCATTATGATGTCAGATTCATATGTTGGAAACTGAAAAAAAAAAATAGGGCTTATTAGCTAATGAGAGTCAGACAAATGGACAGAAGCCAGAAATTGAACTGGGAAAACAATGTGTAAAATTGTTCATAGAAAAAAGAAAAAAAAAGAGATGGAGGAGGCATTAAAGGTAAAAGGAGTCAGAAACTAAAAGGTAGGAGTTAGATATATGCAAAGGGAAAGAGTGTTAGTGACTAAAAAAGTTTCAAGAAAAGAAATAAAGAAAAAGGAAAGGGTAAAAGTAAAAGACAGTAACAGAAAGTGAGCCAAGAGAGCAGAAATCAGAATAAAGCAAAGGAACAGATTCCTGGCAGAAGGTATTATTAACAGTTTAGGCTCTCACTTCATTGGCTATGTTATAGGGTCTGAGCTTTTTTATTATTTTCATGCCATAAACCATGCCTTGATTTCATTTCTACAAATCTCAGTTGGTGCCAGACGCATCCAGCAGTGACAACAGAGATGGTACAATGCAATCAAGGCATCATTAAATCGATTTTTGGAGTCATGAATGCTTTGGATTAGGTTAGATCAAAAAGGAAGTTACTTTATAGTAGTTAAATTTCTTCAGAGCATTTTTTTTTTTCTGTTCTCACGCAAACTAAGACTACTCTGCTTAGTATATAAAATTTCAAATGAATTTCAGGCAAAATCAATGTACAGTGCAGACATAGGATTTACTAAAATGATGTTTCATGCTAGAAATAAAGAAGCTTAACATATTTCAACCAATTAACTTTAGCAAACAGAATTGCAGACAACAGATAACTTAAATGCTCAGTACCAAAGGACATGTGTCACACCCTGAGCATTGGCTTTGGATATAAGTTGACTGTGTTTGACTCAGCTCACTTAATTTTTCGGTTACAGAATGGTTCTTCAGTCAGTTTCATTTAGCATATTTTTTATAAGTAGGTGTCACTAAAGAATTAACCACACTATTTATAAAAAAAAGAGAAAGAAAATAAAGCAACTGATCCAGAGATGATGATAATAAATAAATACATAAATAAATAAATAAAGAGATGCAAACTTGAAAAAAAAAAAAAGAATTGACCACATGATGGGATTTTGAGCCAAAGTCTTATCTTCTCACTTCCTGAAAGCCTTAGGTTTTAGATTCAAACTGGAATCTTAGAATAGTTTCTTGCCTTTGTTTTGTTGTTTAATAGTCCTTTTGGGTGTTCATAGCTTTGTAATAATAGCTCATGCTCCAACTCATCAGAAATGTTATCTGTTAATAAAATGAAATGAAACATATGTAATGTTTCAATAATTAAAATTTCCCCACGTTAAAAATATAGAATATCATTAATAATATACCATTATGTTTATCTTTTTTGTCTATTCATATAAAATAAACCCTTTGTTGTTTTCTAGTTGCTGGGTAATTTAGGAGTATTTTTTTCTAGGAGGCTTGTAATGATTATATAGTATTTCACATTTTCCCAACAAAGTGTGCTTCCGTATAAATACTAGTTTACACTAGAAAGAGATTTCTAATTCCTTATATATTTATATCAAAGTCCATTCTGTGTCATGATTTAAAAAGCTTTAAATTTTCTTATTGACTGACTAGTAGAAAAAGATCACGTTTTTCTTTCTGGATCTTTGTGAGTTTTTGATAAATGAAAGAAGGAACGTGTAGAAACAAGTCACCATAGTCTTTGTCTCATGTTTTAATCAAATTTGCTCAAAGCAAATTTAATCAGAATATTTGTTTCAAGTGGCCATATTCTTCAATGGGAATGAGTAGACAAAAGATAGTAAAGAATGAACATGTGATAATGAGAAAAGAAATGATCTTCTAGGACTACTTCCTGTCCCAGTCTCTGTGCATGGCTGGCTAGCATGTGGGGCAAGAGCTACTCTGGTGACAGTTGTTAGTGTCAATTGTCTGCAGAACCATCTTTCAAATACGTTATCAACAGGCATAGTGAATCTCTAACTGGGTAAGGAGAACAAAACTGAACTGTCGAGACTTCATAAGAATTTTTGCAATATTAACATGCTATTATATCCAATTCTCACAAAAATTTCAGTGAAATGTTTAAGACAGATGATTATACAAAATTTGATATTCTCAGAAAGGGGAATTTAAAAAATCAGAAGTTGTCTTTGAAGACAGGGATGGGAGGATGAGAGGAGTCTCAGCAAAGATTAAAAAAAAAAAAAATCCCCGCCTGGTTTCTTGTCCTGGATTTCACTTCATATTTTAGAACATTCTTCCAGGGTTGTTTGACCTAAAGCACTCTTGGAAATTCAGTCTAATCCCAACCATTCATATTCTCAGAAATTTCTAATACAGTGGCTTCAACTTTACTAATACTTACTGTATGCCAGACACTGAATTGTTCCCATTCAATGTTTATAAAAGTCCAACACATTGACCCCACTTGGCACATTAGAAAACTAGCCCAGAGAGGTGAATATTTAGGTCAAGATCATCCAGTTGGTAAATAAATGAACAGAAATTTCAACATAGATGTATCTAACTTCACTCAAACATATTTGTATTAAATTTACTGTGTGACTGGAAGTTACATTAAGTCTAACCTACACCCAGGACTGGTATTGTGGTTCACTTGATGACTCAGTATGTTTTCTATAAAATTAAATGTTGGTAATCATGGAAAACATAGCTTCCAAATACATGATTCAAAGCACTCAGTATGAATCTCACATAATTCTTTTTTAATTTTTCACAAGTCATTCAAAATAGAATGTGCCACATAATGGAGCATAAAGACTTTCTCTAACAATGTAAAAAGGCAAACTCCTATCCCCCTCCTTTTTATTAAATAAGGCTATAGCTTCTTTCAGCTGAACTTTAGCCCACTAGTAATTGTATTATTTTATACTGTCAAAAGTCTCCATGCTCCCTCTTCTAATGTGCCAAGGTCACTTTCTCAATTATTTTCCTTTCTTAGTGGGTCATGATTTAGCAAGCACTACTCATATCATATGCAACTAAAGTAGTAGAAGGCCTAAATCCCCATATGATCTAATTATATAAAAATTTGGCTGGCTATTATGCTAAATGTGCCCTTTGACCCGAAGAAAATATTTCGAAGATGTTTTGTTCACTGAGAACGATAAATGAGATGCATCAAAAGTTCCTTAACTAATTGAGAAATGCTTGAGTGATCTTGTCTATTTGACTGCTACCTAGTGGGACATATTTCACTGATGGTGTGAAAGAAACTTTGGAATCTAATCAGTAAGGTGGAGCATTTTGAAGCAAGGGATTTGACGATTAAAGAATAGTGTCATTGAGATGAGCTTCAAAAAAAGAACATAAAAATACATGATCAAGGATTTAAGCAAAAAGACCTTTTTAAAGCAGAGAGACAAAATTCATTTAATTAGACCATGTTATTGAGTGAGATAAAATCTTTAGTCTGATGCTAGAGGAAGAGAGGCTATTATATTACTTTATCTTTGTTTAAGCATTAAAGCATACATATTACAGATAATGGATGTGCTTCTGCCTGGTGGTTGGGAAGTGGAGGGATTGGATTTCATGAGGTATATGTGGTACAAGTTTGCAAGTCAGTTCATTTCAGCTACTTCCACAAAGACCACTCTAGCAAAGCTTCACGTGATCATTACCTTGTGGGGCTCAGCGAGGTGCAGAAGTCCTAGGTTTCATAGGATAGATATTTAGCTTAAATGGTTGCATTATGTGGTAAATGATGGCAGGGTTCATTTAGCTTTGAATAGAGAACCCTAGTCCATGGAAAAAATGTGCCCCTGACCTTGGCTAGCCATCTTGTAATGTCTAGTCATGACTACAACTGGGCCCCTGAGTAAAACCAGTCAGATAGCTAGCAGTTCTCATTAGTGTTGATAAATGAGGTAGAGCTATGTTGCTTTATTTTGTATGCAAAGGAAAGCAAAACATTTGAGGCAGAGAGAGACCTGGTAGTTCTTGAAGAAGGTTGTATTAGACAAGGTTCTCCAGAGAAACATAACAAATAGGATGTGTACGTATGCATACATATACATAAAAAAAACAGAATATTATATATATGTATATATATGCAAAATATAATTATATGTTAATGTGTTAATATATGTTTAATATATTATAATTTATGTGACATATATCTAATATGTTACATGCATGTATTTACATAATTATGTATCATGTGCATATGTAAAATATGTATGTAATATAATACATATGTTTTGTATATTATATACATACACATATATATTTATGATAATATATAAACCATGTGAATGTGTATATGTGTATATACAGAGAGAGAGAGACACACACACAGAGACGGAGGAAGAATTGATTAAAGAAATGATTTATATAATTGTTAAGGATACATGAGGCTAATATCTGATGTGGTAGTCCATCAGGCTTTCAATTCAAGAACAAAGACAGTCTTTTGGCTGAATTCCTCTTGCTTCAAAGAGGTCAGTCTTCAGTCTAGTAAGGCCTTCAACTGATTAGGTGAGGCCCACCCACATTATAGAGAACAATCTGTTTTCCCCAAATTTTCAGATTTTTTTGAAAGAGAGAGAGAGAGAGAGTGAGTGAGAAAGAGTGCATCAGTGGGGGAGAGGCAGAGTGAGAGTGAGAGAATCTTAAGCAATGTGAAGTCTGACACGGGGCTTGATCCCATGACCCTGGGATCATGACCTGAGCCAAAATCAGGATCAGACACTGAACCAACTGAGCCACCCAGGCTCCCCCAAATTTGCGGATTTAAATGTTAATCTCACCCAAAGAAACTTGAAAGAAATGTACAGACTAATGTTTGACAAAATATCTAGTCACTGTTCCCCAGACAAATTGACACATAAAGTTAACCAACACAAGGGATGTCTAAGTGAATCATGATACATTTAGTTTAGTAATGGGTAATCCAAGTAAGACCAATAAAATTGCCAATGCCAACTCTATCAGCAGTTTCAGGTGATGATAGAAGACTGGCTGATCATCTGCAAGTTTGTGACTGTCCATTTCAGTCTCTTTGGCCTGCTAGAAGGGCAGGCATATATGGTCATGGGTAAGCAAATGCTATGCCAGTGCTAGAATGCCTTTAAAAGTAATCTGGATGTAAAGGATAGAATTTTGCTGCTTTGAAGACCTACACTATACTGCAGTCTGTTAAGTATGCAATAGCATTATGTCTCTAAGAACGTACCTATTTTAATTAAATATTTCCTGGCTAAAAGATGCTAACCATAATTAGAGTTTTCAGCAAGTTGTAATCACTAATCACAGATTATCATTACAATAATGCAAAAGTTTGAAATACTGTGAGAATCACCAAAACGTGACACAGAGACGCAAAGTAAGAAGATGCTGTTGGAAAAATGGTTCCAGTAGACTTTCTCAGTGCAGGGTGGCCAGAGACCTTCAATCTGTAAAAAGGCACAGTATCCGTGAAGCCCAAAAAAGCAAAGCACAATGAAAGGAGGCATGCCTGCAATGTGAATCTAAGATTGATCACCACCTTAGCACAGTTTGTACCTGAAGATAAAGGAGAAAATGTGTTTAGAAACCAGCAGATTATCTTGAACTCACCCACAAGCTGAAGGCAGAAAAGGCCCACAAGAAATTCCTGGCTGACCAGATGGAGACCCATAGATCTCAAACCAAGAAAGCATGCAGGCACAGAAGAGCAGCTCCAGTCCAAGGAGGAGGAAATCAGCGAAACTCTGTCCAAGGCAGAGGACACCAAAAAATAAATCACCCCTCTCTCATCTGTACATAGTGGCCTTGGCAAGACATAGATTAGTCATTTAACAAAATAAGCCTTATTCTGCATGCTTCCACTACACCCATTTTCCCCAAAAAGGAAGAATACAGAATGAAGACCTTAATGCTTTAACCCCTATAAGGGATGTTTGCAATGGTCCATTAGTTGTTTTAATACTAATGCTTTTTCTCCCTAACAGATGCCTAAGCCATCACTGTGGACTGAATCCAATATTAGAGCTCCCAGAAGAGCAGGATCCAGGGCTTCTAGCCAGAGATTCATAGACATTATTAGTATACCTACTCATTCTGTATCCATGACCCTTTTGGATAAGGTTTCCAATACCTACGAACTGTACACCTCTAGTATGTCAACACTGATATAATGCAGTGGACCTCATTAGTAACTTGGCACGTCTCATGTGTAGATACTGGTAAGGTGTCCTTGCCAGAAGTGGGGTTTAGAATCCTAATTTATACACACCACACACAGGCATATAGTAATACATGAGTCTTCTGTACAAGAAGAGCACAAGATAGAAGGGAATGGATTTTGAGCTACTTTGAGCATTACTCAAGAAAACTATTGGCTAGCAATGGTATTCTTGTATGAAAAGACAGAAGCTGTGAGTAAGATGAGATAAGATCGTTTGGAAGTTCTCTCCCACATGAGAGAAATAGGCCTCCTTCAGAACGTGACATGAATTTCATAAGAAAACACCTTATTTCCTAGGTACTGTTGAAAATACTAACATTAAATATCCTAGGACATAGACACATGATAGCAAGATCCAGGTTGAAACCAAAGCTAGAGCAATGAATGAAGGACATTTCCATGAAGAAAGAAGATTCTACATAATAGATAGTATGTATGATTAGGAAGATACATACTCTTAGAATTCTAGTGAAATTATCAGCCAATAAAAAAGAACCGTGATAAATCAAAGAAAATCACTATCAGAACAGGAAATAAAGCTGTAGTGCAGTATTGCATAATTATTTAAATAACACATCTCCAAAAGGTAATTGATTTGACATTTTCTTTTGAAGTACCAGGCTTCCATTTCTCTCTCTATGGGTTCAATTACACTAAATAGTTATCCAGAAAAAATAGTTCTATAACTAGAAGTAAGATCACTATTGGTAAGTTTTTAAATTTTCTAAATAAAACTATGGAAAACTCACAGAAGGTTTAATGAGTGTTATAGAAAAATGTCAGTAATCTTTTTTCAGTGACAGAGATATAATTGGTGACAAAATTTTATGAGACAAAGGAAGAGAATTGGAGAGAAGTCTATGGGGGTTTATTTCTTAAACTGAATTTGAGGAAAGGCAAGATAGACTAATTTTGTATGACTAAGTATAGGTTTAGGTACTGGATTAAATCATTATCTTGGAAAGGTACACCAGCAGCAGGAAGAATACAGAATCTGACAGTGTCTGAGTGATGGTGACATAATACTGGCTAGGTAAATGTGTAATATGAGACATGCTACTCGGCTTTTCCTTCCGCAGGAGGAAGGAATGCTCTTTTGCCATTCTGATGAAGACTTTAGTTTTGTTATTTCTTCATTGCCTTTCTAGCCATTTTTCTGCTTCATTACATCTGAGATTCCACGACCTAGATTTTTACAAGTAGGAATACTAAGCTAATCTTACTACATATTCCATAGAAAAATCCCCTCTGCCTCCCACGTAGTTCTAACATTTTTTGTTTTGGTCAGGAAAGGAACTTTTCAGATTTACCTAGGGCAAGCTTGGTTTCCTAATTATTTTGAAAAAGTGAGATAGAGGTATTTAAGATCTCCTATTTCATTTTGTTACTGATGGAAGCCTACAGGAATATCCATAGGGTTTCCTTGCTTTTGTTCACATAATTGAAATTGTAACATGTTGAATTGGCAACCTTCAAATATTTATAGAATGGAATGCATTTTTTAAAGGTATGTGTTAGATGTGTGATTCCTTCTTGATTTGGATGACAAAGGACAGACGGCTCAATTGCTTGATGACTTCCCAGGAGATTCTAGAGTATTATCCCGGTCCCAGTCTTTGAAGAGAAAGATAATTAGCAATATGTTCTTTAGGTCAAGTGATTTTGTGTGGGTATTTTAGGTTTTAGTTGGAGGAGCATACTAGAATAATGTAAGTAAATAGGAACTCAAGGGATTTATTTTGGGGCTCAATCCTTTGAAAAACTTACTGCACAGTGGCTGGGAACATTTCCTACATGATTAGGTATTAGCATAAGGATTTTGTTTACTTTGGATAATGCTAATCATGTTTTCTTTGTGGCTGAATACTAGCCTGTGAGGTTGATTCTTTTCCAAATTACAGACTATGTAAAACCTTGCCATCCTCTTCACAGTAAAACAAAGGAATAAAGTTACAACGTCTTCATTTTTCAATCAAGTAACATGTGATTGATAATGTGAATCACCACTGAAATCAAAGTATAAAGAGTCTCAGACCTGCCAGCTACCATTGAAAGCAAAGAGATTTATGGGTAACATTCTAAATCACTACCAGGGAGGGTTGCCAGTCTTTGTTACAGAAGTAAATTAACAGGGATTTTTTTGGCTGAAACCGTGAAGAGGCATGTTGAATTTTGTTGTACAATGCAACAATATCCCATTTAGTTCTAGTTGGATGTATTTGGCAACTTCTCCCATGTGTGTTAGTTTAATACACTGTACCTCATATAGCCATCTGGTCTCTACCATGAGGAGGGTGGAAATTACCTACAATTTAAAACTTATTCTTTGTGTCAAGCAGAGATCTTTCTGGACCCTGATGAGTTGAAATTCTTTATCCTTCTTTTTACTCTGAATCACTCATGTTCTCTCATAATGTAACTTGGGTATATGTGTGTGTGTGCATGTGCATATTTGCACATGCACATATTTGTGTGTCTATAAAGGAAGCTTGGGTTCATCTTTTTTTTTTAAGAAATGGAAATCTTATTTTGTAGGTGTGAAGATTTTTCCAATATGATAATGTCATAAAATGTATGTGCAAAATGTTTAAGTGAATTTTGGTTTTCATTGAATTGATTTGAGACATTTTTCAGTTTCTTCTTAATCCATCCTAATTTAGAAAGAGCAACTTCTCTGTTAGACTTTTCACCTTTCCAGTAAGTTTCTCATAACATGTCTAACATGAATAACAAATAAAAGGTTAAGTAGCAAAAATCTATAGAAAATAATCTTTTTTGAATTGGGTAATATACATTTCTATATTTTTAGTTTTAAATATTGAAAATGAGTTTTCAAGTTAAAGAAAATTAAAAATGAGAGGGAAAGTCTTTCCTATTAACTTCATATTTATATTTACTCTTTATTTCTTTGTGTAGCTCCAAGTTTTTATTCTTTTAACATTTCCTATCATGCAGGTCTGCTAATACATCTTATCTGAATGTGTCACTAGTTAGCCTTAAGTTTTTAACGACATGGAAATATGTTTATTGTTTAATAAAAATTCATATACAGGTTATGTTTTCATTTTTATTAAAACTATAATTGAGGCGCCTGGGTGGCTTAGTCGGTTAAGCGTCCAACTTTCGCTTGGGTCATGATCTCGCGGTTCGTGGGTTCGAGCCCCGCGTCGGGCTGTGTGCTGACTGCCAGCTCAGAGCCTGGAGCCTGTTTCAGTCTGTGACTCCCTCTCTCTCTGACCCTCCCCTGCTCACGCTGTCTCTCTCTCTCTCTCCTGGAAATAGATAAAACATTAACTAGATTTGGTCACTTAAAAATACAAAACTCGATTATCAAAAAAAAAACAACAACCTATAATTGTGCAGAAAGAAAGATTTTATATCAAAATGTTGCTGTAGTTAGTTTTTCATGAAGGGATTATAAATGATATTTTAATTTCTTATTTCACCCATATTGTTTTATTTTAATGTCCTTTTTTTATCATTTTTTTTTTTACATTTTATCATGTAATATACATAAATTACTAACATTTTACTACTCACAAGTATAGAATTCATTGGCATTAAAGACACTTAGGGTGTTGTGTAACTACACTACTGTTATTTGTATACAAACCATTTTCCTCACCCCAACAAAAAATCTGTGCTTATTAAACAACAGCTCTCTCTTTCCACTTTGTCCCAACTCCTGGTAACCTCTCTCTTACTTTCTGTCTCTACAAATTTGCCTTTTCTGGGTACTTCATGTGTCTGGAATAAGAGAATATATGACATTCTATTTTGGGCTTATTTCACTTAGAATTACAGTCTCAAGATCCAATCATTGTGTGTAAATCAAAATTTCATTCCTTTTTATGGCTGAGAAAAATATTCTTATATTTTAATCTTTGTAACAACGTTGATGGACATTCCAATAATAACTAATGGAAAAAAACTGAAAATATTTTATTAGTAAAGGCTTTGCTTCTGAACCGTGTCATCATTCAATTTAAGGTAAATACATATATGTATTCTTATGATTTAGTACACAGTGTTCTATTTATGTAGCTTTGTATGAAACAAACTCTGTCCTTGGATTCTCCTCCAACGCTAACGCATGCAATCTGAGATACCCATGTATTAGGAAATAGCTTTTTTAAATCCTGCATTCTTTTTTACTAAATTGAGTAAATATGTTTTATTTTTTTTTTTTTCCAACAAAAGGTCATTCTATAGCTACTATGTACTAGGCACTGACAGGTAAAAAGTGTTATTCACAAGCCATTCTCTTCAAATACTCATTGTTTGGTAGAGGAGAAAAATAAATAAGCAATTCTAATACAGTGGACAATCAGTGCTACAGAAAGTGTTCTGGAAGTAGACAGCAGGGTGTGACCAGCTGTCTAAGGAACAGGAAATAAATACTTCCTATAGAGGTAGCCCATAAGGTACATCAAAAAGTATAAATAATATTTCTGCAGTTGAAGACAGAAGGCTGATTCTAGGTAGAGAATCACACATACAAACTCTTAGCGTAGCATGAAGGAAGAACAGTCAGAAATTGAGCATAGTAGGAGACAGTGTGTAAAGGAAAGGAATAATACAGATGAGACATCAGTTTTCAAATAAAAATGGTAACGATAACTATAAACAATGACACAATTTATGTTTTTCTTAAAAATCTGTATGAAGTGCTTTGAATATAAACAATGATGCTTTATATTAAGTATGTTTTAATTCTAATAATAGTAGGTAAATTTTGCTGTTTTTGTTTTTTGGGTTTTTTTGAAGGCAATGGGCTCTCATTGAAGGAATTTAAGCTTTTGAGTTTTTACCTTCAATTCTATCACTAATGAGCATGATGTCTTGAGTAAGTAGATGCAAATTTAACAAGATGAAAATAAATATGTCTCTGAAAATCACTCACAGTCAAAAGACTGAACCCAATGTCTTTGAATAGATTTTCTATAGTTTTAGCTCCTATATTTAGGTTGATAAACCATTTTGACTTCATGTTGATATATGATGTGACACAGGTAAAGATTCAGCTTCCTTTTTTTACATGTGAATATCCCCTTGTCCCAGCATCATTTGTTGACAAGACCATTCTTTTTTCAATTTACTTGACTTGGCAAACTTGTTGAGAATCATGTAAGCATAAATGTAGGCATTATGGACTCTGAATTCTATCCCATTGGTCTGTATGTTATGTCTAACCATACATCAATACTACAGTGTCTTGATTACTATAACTTTGTAGTGCGTTTTGACATCATGTATGATAATTAACTTTTGATTTCATTTATTGTCCCCATTGGCTTTTCTGTTTTTTGTTTCAATTGTTTTTGCTTAATGTTAATTTTTTCTTTCTTTCTACTTGCTTTGGGATTTTCTCTTCTTTTTTAACATGGAAGTTTAGGTTAGTATTTTGGCTTTATCTATCTATCTGTCTATCTAAGTTTATTTATTTATTTTGAGAGAGAGAGAGAGCACCAGTGGGGGAGGGTAGAGAGAGAGGAAGAGAGAGCCAACCATGCTCCATGCTGTGAGTGGAGCCCATGTTGTGCTCAAACTCAGAAACTGTGAGATCTTGACCTGAGATGAAACCAAGAATCAGACGCTTAACCAACTGGGCAACCCAGGTGTCCTGATTTGGCTTTTATTTAAAATCAAAACATAGTCGTCACACAATGCTATCTTAGTTTCAGGGATACAACATAGTGATTCAACAAGTCTGTATCTTATGTTATGCTCACCACAAGTGTGGCTACCATCATTTAACATACAGCGCTCTTACAATATCCTTAAATATATTTCCTGTGCTGCACCTTTTATCACTGTGACTGCATAACTAGAAGCTTGTATCTTCCACTCTGCATCATCCACTTTGCCCATCCCCTCACCCTGACATCTCTTTTGATGTACATATTTATAGTTACGAATGGAAGCATTGAGTTAGCAGCAACCACTAATAATATTAGTGCTGGTATGTTGTATTTTTATTTTAATTCATCTCAAAGTATTTTCTATTTTTTCTTATTATTCTTTGACCCATTTGTTACTTAAGAATGCATTTTTAATTTACAAGCACGCGTAAATTTTTCACATTCCTTCTATTAATGATTTTATTTTGATTACTATGTGGTTTGGAGAATATACTATTCTTGATTTAAATCTTTTTAATTTAGATTTGTTTTATGACTTATATGGAGGACATTATTATCTCCATGTGTACTGGAGAAAAATGTGTAGTGTGTGTGTGTGTGTGTGTGTGTGTGTGTGTGTAGATGGACTGTGATACAGAAGTGTTCTGTTTCCATGTTTTTCTTCTGCCTAGTTCCTTTCATTATGGAGAGTAGAGTTTTGAAGCCTCCAACGACTACTGTTTAATTTTCTATTTCTCCCTTCAAATTGGTCAGTTTTTATTTCATGTATTTTGTGTGTTCTATTTTTAAAAGGGCATTAAATTTTATAAAAAGATAAAGCACATTTTTATAATTGTCATGTTCCTGATAGATTGCTAACTTCTACCATTATAAAATGTTTTTTTTTAATTATTGCTAGGAAAACTTTTTGTCTTTAAGTCTATCTTGTGTGTTACTAGTACCTAGCTCTCTTCTGGTTACTATTAACGGGAAATACCTTTTTTCATCCTTTAGCTTTTAACCTCTTTGTGTCTTCAAACAGGTACTAATATTATTGAGTTTCCTTTTACGTGTGGAGTCGGATTTCTTTTGCTGCTTTCAGGATTCTCTTTCTGTCCTTGTCTTTTGATATTTTAAGTATGCTTAAATATCACGTGCTTAGGTTTGAATCGAAGTTTATACTAATTAGAGTTTATAGAACTTCTTGAATGGGTAGATTAATTTGCACCAAATTTGGGAAGTTTTGGCCACTGTATCTTCAATAATCTTACTGTCCACTTTCCCCTCTTCTTTTATTCTGGAATTCTCTTTATGCATATGTTAGTATGCTTGATGGTACATCACTGATCTTTTGGACTCTGATAATTTTTCTTCATTCTTTTTCTTTTTTGTTTTTTTAGACTGGATAATCTCAACTGACCTATTTTTCATTTCATAGATTGTTTTTACTTTTGCTCAAGTTTCTTTTATGAACTTTTTATTTATACTGTTTATTGAGTTTTAAATACATTTGTAATACATTTAGTTTTGAATCTATTTGTAATAGCTGACTAAAAGTCTTTGTCAAGTACACATCTGGGTTTTCTCAGGTACACTTTCTATTGACTGCTTTTTTTTCCCTATCATAGAGGCGACATTTTCCTTTTTTTTTTCTTTTGTCTGTTTCATAATTGTGCTGTATTTGAATGCTGGACATTTAAAACAATAGAATTCTAGAGTTTTCTCATTGATGCTAATTATTGTTATTGTTCTGTGTTTGCTTAGTGAGTTTCTAATTAGTGAGGGGACTAATTTCCTAAACGTTGTCCTTTTTGTTATGTGTGGACCCCATCGTCTCTGATAACTTCATGTTCCCTAATGATTGGAGAGGGGTTTTCTTAAATGGATTGAACTGTTTAAGTCTTTCACCTTTTGCCAAAAGTGTTTATATGTTTGTCTTAGCGCATGCTTTACTGCTTCTGAGAGCTGCTCATGGTAGGTCTTCTCAGCTGACAGAGTGAGTAAATAGATCACCATGGGAAAGAGGATGTGGGAATAGCATGTCAACTTGATCTGGAACTCCATAGGATCCACATTCATCAGAATGAAGGATGACAGTGATAGAGGACACCGTCTGCCTGGTGGGCTGTTTAAGGTTGGTGTAGGTAGGGTGCTCAATGTCCAGGTTGCAACAGCAGATATCATAGGTGTCCCATTGTGTGCCACAAATGCACAACTAAGTGCTCTAAGGTGGTGTGGTTGATTAAGAGGGAGTTGCCAGGTTCTACAACTGCTGTGGACACTTGAGGACTGAGTAGATAGGAAACACCCACTTGAGTTTCTTGCTGGAGTCAAAAAAAAGCTGCTTCACAAGGAACAAGCTAAAGCATAAGCTGGTACCATTCATCAAATCTGTGAAAATCAGGAAGATCTGAAATCAGGTATACTGGCCAGCTCTGCCTTAGCTTCCATAACTTACTTGCACAGAGCATCAATGTCAGCCGGTGGTCAGGGCTTACAACATTTTCAGGTCTTTCTCAGGCATCTGTCCTACCCTGCACATAAACATGATCTTCTATATTTTCACAAAAGTGTTCAAACTTTTCAAAACTTGAACATCTCATTTCTCAGATACCCCTTTGAAGTTTTTTTGTTTTTGTTTGTTTTGTTTTGTTTTGTTTTTTGCAAGCCTCTTGCTGACCTCAACTGATATTGCTGCCTCAGGCAGCTGTGATGGGAAACAATTCCCATTGATTGTTTTCCACAATTCCTGGAGGACTATATTTTCCTCATCACCTTGTGTCAGGTCAAACAAAGATAAGCCCTATGAATGGGACTTTTCCAGTAATTTTCCAGACAGGTCAAGTAATTTTCTTTGGATGGGATTTTTTTTTAGGGGAGAGGGCTCAGTACATTCTGACCCCTCCATTTGTTGCCAGAATGCTGTTTTTCATACCTATTGTGATTCGAAGGCTGCTGCTTTTCAAGGTTCTGTGTAGCTGGGGAGAGAGAAATGAGAACAGTGTAATTTAAAACTCTACAAAATGTGTTCTTAGTGAGATTTAGGCATTTTTCTAGAGTAAGCACTCTTGGGATTGTTGTAAGCCTTTAGGTAATTTCCATAGTTCAGAAAAATTCAATATTCACCTTTTTTTTTTTTCAGTCTCATCATTGCTTTTATAAAGAAACAGATTTCTGGAAGTCCTTATTCTATCATTCTGAAAATGCTCCTTTTAACATAGACTTTTGAACATCTACTGTGTACCAAGTTTTTGCTATGCATAGGGGATATAGTGATAAAATAAAGTCCCTGTCCTTACCTTCAAATTAAATTACTTCATGCTATGGTGACTGATACCAAACTCATTTATTTCTCTTGATCTTGCAGGAGAATAAGATAAAACCTGAAATAAAAAAAACACAGTACCAGTTTGGTAACCTCTTATTTTTTCTAGATTTATTCCTTTCCAAAAATACATGGCTTTTTCTCCTCAAGGGCAAATGAAGCTATTCAGTATTCATTTAATGTCTATTTAATGTCAGGAATATATCTGCTCTGCTTATGACATATCCCTGATGTCTAGTGAAGTCTAGCACAGTACCTGGCATATAGAAGGAAAGAAGCACATTGGGTGATATAAAAAGTGTATTCAGTTAAAAAGGAGGGGGAGGAGGTAGGAGGGAGAGAAGAGCCTTGGTAGTGATAATCTGATTCCTTGTAAAATATTATAAAGATGTTGACATAGCAATGTGCTTAATTGTAATTTATTTCCACATAATAAGTCTTGAAATCCATGTTATCCTTAAGCAAAGGTCAGCATTTTTCCTTTGAGATTTCATGCATGGTGGCAGATGGAGCACCATGGAAGGGATACCATGCTTTCTGTTCCAGGTCATAGCTTGACTGAAAAGTTAATTCTGGGTTGTGAATTAATTACAAAATTTCCTTCTGCCATGAATGTGGAAACCACTGAACATCACCCAAAACAGTTCTGTTTCCCTTTATGTCACACAGATTAGAAATGCATTCTGTCATGTCATTTTCCTCAATATGTTAAATGAGTCATCTAACTCTTGTCTGACTTTATTTAGCTCCGCGAGAAGTCTCACATCCCTTTTCATTTACCTGTGCTTTTCAGAGGAATGAAAGAACACTTTTAAAATGCCAGGTTTAATAACATTCCATACCAGTTATGCATATAATTATCATTTTTGTAGCTGTTCCTTAGTTGGTTAGAACTGAGTGAGCAAAGTGCACACACTAATACCTTATTATACTATCATTACCAAGTTATTTTCTTCCACCTCTGAGAGCTCATAAATATAATCAATTTCTTTTCCTCCTTTGTACTTTGTCTTTTAAAGGTAGCATATCTTTATAACTGCTATCCTGAAAAAGCCATTTGCCTCATGGGACTCTCGTCTCTATCATCCATAAAGGTGCTGCTAAGTGATGAATATACTGAAGGCATTCAAGGAGGAGGCATATATTTAGGTCATACATTTCCACAGAAGATGAATTCAAGTGCATTCCTGATGTAAATGCTATTTCCCTTTGATGTTCTTTGAATAATCAACTAAGATTAAGATGTTCTGTCAGCTAAAATTAGCCATAGTTAAATGAGACAAAACTCCAAATATGTTGAAACATTTGCTTTTCACTCGGCTGTGTGTAAAGAATGCTACTACATACTAGGTCAAATGGAAGGGCAGGAAAAGGTGTAGAACACAGTTTTTACCCTGAGGTGACTGCCGCAGAGGCAAGTTGATGATTGGAAAGAACCACGATCCAGAATAGGGAAATTCTAGTTTTGGTTATGTGACTAAATTGGGGTGGTTTATGAAACAGAACTGGTCATTTAGTTGCTTTGGATTTCAAGGATTTGTGTGTAAAATGTCAGGATTTGACTAAGGGATCACTAAAGACCATTTTGTTCCATTTTTTGGTGATTTTTTAAAATGTTTTTTATTTCTGAGAGAGAGAGAGAGAGACAGCGTGAACAGGGGAGGGTCAGAGAGAGAGAGAGGGAGACACAGAATCCGAAACAGGATCCAGGCTCTAAGCTAGCTGTCAGCACAGAGCCCTACACGGGGCTCGAACACACGAACTTTGAGATCATGACTTGAGCCAAAGTCGGACGCTTAACCATCTGAGCCACCCGGGCGCCCCAGTAATATTTTATTTTTATTTGAGCTTTGGTTTAGAGATTTTAGATGTATTTATAAATTACATAATAATTCTTATTAAATTTCTGATGCTCAACTGACTGAGCCACCAAGGTGCCCTTAAACTTTTTATTAGTATTCTGGAGACCCTAATACAAAAGGTCCATAATCTCATATTTTATTTGTGAATGAATTACAGTTAGCTACATGAATATTGATAAAATTCAAAATGAAAATGATGAGTAAAAATCATGGGGTTGAACAAACACAAAACAAGTTATAAAAGTATGATTTCATGTATGTAAAACTGAAAAGTATATGGAAAAGGTGAAAATCATCACATTTAGGTAAGTGCTTATTTGTGATATTGAAAGGAATGAAATGATGTATAGAAAAATTGAGATGGTGGCACCTCTTTGGAAAAGAGGAGTGAGGAAGAAAGGTAGCACCAGAAAGGGATTAATGAGCTTCCAAGATAATAGGATGCCATATTTCTCTCTCTCTTTCTTTCTTTCATTTTTTATTTATTTATTTTGAGAGAGAGAGACAGGGTGAGCAGGGGAGGGGCAGAGAGACATGGGTCTCAAACTCTAGAAACTGTGAGATCATGGCCAGAGCCAAAACTAAGAGTAGAATGCTTACCTGACTGAGCCAGCCAGGTGCCCTATGATGCTGTATTTCTTAAACCAGTTTGAAAATACTTGGTGTTCATTTATTACTGTAACTGATGTCTTATATCTGTATTACACCTATTATTTTGAATGTTAGAAATATTTCACGATGAAATCTAGAGATGGAACATGTGCTTGCAAAGGAAATTGCGACAACTATTATGTAGAGCGATTTGGCAGTGTTTAGTAAAGTATATATATGTATAGTCTACAAAATAGAAATTAGGCTTAAATGTGTGTATTTTAGAGTAGTGGTTTTCATCAGAAACAATTTTTGTCCCTCAGAGGACATTTGGCAATGTATGGAGACATTTTTGTTCATTATAATATTTGGGAATACTGGTGGGTAGAAACCATAAATGCTTTGAAACATCTTATGATGCTCAGGATAGTTCCCTCACTCCCAACTTCAACAACAAAGAATTTTCCAGCACAAAATGTTAATAGTACTAAGTTTGAGAAACCCTGCCCTGGAGAATTTTAAATTCTTATGCACAAGGAGGCATACATAAGAATGTTCATTATGGCATTAATTACAATAGTGAATAAAATAAAATGATCTAAATGTCTACAGATTTGAGCATGCATAAATAGATTTTGTTACATTCAACCAATGAAACTGGACAGTAATGAAAAAGATTAAAATAGAGCTAATGTACCAATTTGAACAGTACTTATTTTGGTGAATAAAAATACATGGAAGAATATACAGGATATATTTTCTATAAAGTTTGAAAATATGCAATACAAATGTAGTTAAAATATAAATTATGTATGGGAATAATAAGTACTGAATTATATTAATGGTTAATTCTTGAAGGGGGAATGTGATAGGGAGAGAAAAAAGAGGGAAAACAGATTAGGGTGTATTGCATAGTTCAGTTAAATTCTGTCTGTAATGTTATAATTCTAAAACGTTTAGGCCAATATTGCAAAATACTATGAAGCTGGGAGCTTAGTTTTAGTTGGAGTTTGCTGTATTATCTTAAAAAATATTTAAAATCTGGGGCACTTTGGTGGCTCTTGCAGTTAAACGTTTGAATCCTGACTTTGACTCAGGTCAGGATTTCAGGGTTCATGAGTTCGAGCTCTATATCAGACTCTGTGGTGATAGTTCAGGACCTGTTTGAAATTCTTTCTCTCCCTCTCTCTCTCTCTGCTCCTCTTCCACTCATGCTTTCTCTCTCAAAATAAATAAATAAAATTAACATAAAAAAACTTTATAATTTGAGTTACAGGCATTGCTGAAAAATTTCTCATGAAGGAAACATTAACATTTCTAGGAACATCAAATTTTATTAATATTATTTTATTTCAGCGTAAATCAAGATCCCTCAAATCTGCTTCTTGGAAATAATACTCAAGTTCTTCAGACAAAAACACTAAAAATAGTCTCCAAAAATTGAGAATTATGGCTATTTATTAATCTAAGTGATTTTGATTCTTTGCCAAATGATAAAGGATCATTCCCCTTCAATAAATCTGTTTTTTTACTGTCTGTCCAAATTTACTTCATCTTAGACTGTGTAAGTCATTCCATTGTTATTTTAGGCTTTGGTCAAATAAATAAATTCTCAGAAAAAGAATATGTGGTAACCAGGTTATACATCTTGTAGTTATCAAATCTTTTTGTTCTCCAAGTTATTTTAATATAATTTTAAACAAAAATCCCTAATGATTGTTTTTGGAACTTTATGTTTCATCTCTTTGCATGATGACACAATACAAATGTCTTTAAGTTTTGGTGTAGAATAAGGCATTGGATTATATAATTTATGCTATGATCATTGGCAAGGCGTTTCCTTAAAAGCCATTCATTTTGCATGGTGCCAAGTATATTTGACTCAGGTATCATACCAAGATCAGAATTATAAGAAGAGCCAAATCTTCTGTGATCCTTTTCCAGATGATCTTGGCCTAAGGATATCATATTCTCATTAAAGTCCCTACCCTTTGAGGCTCTGAGTGGAAGTGCTTGCCTGGGCCTCACTATGGGAAAATAGATCCCTATAGTTCTGACTGGTGAGAAAGGAGAAGGTGCCCAGCATTACTGTACTTTTCTCTGACCTTTAATGGACTTTTGCCAGCCAGGTCTGCTCCCTCAACCACTATGGCTTTACCCGTAGGACTAGAACACCCCAAATTTCAACTTTTGACATGTTTTCAATATTTTTTTCACTCCTGGTCACCTTTGATTATTTTAGCACTTGTAAAATCTAAAAACAGATGAACCTGGATAATACAGCATTTTTATATCTCCTTTTATATTCTAGGTATGGTAATATAGTATCTCATTTAATAGAGAATTAATGCTTTGGGTTAACGTTGAGTTTCAAAGAAATACCTAGGGTCTGAAACAACTGAATTAGTTGGAAGATAAGTATTTTTTTTGTTAAATTTTGATGCAATTTGACATGTTGAGTATTATCTGTATGCAGCACACAAGATTTTATTTTATTAGGTTTTTAAAGTTTATTTGAAAGAGTCACAGACAGCACAAGGGGGGAAAGAGCAGAGAGAGAGAGAATCCCAAGAAGGCTCTGCACTGTTAGTACAGAGCCTGATGTGGGGCTTGAATTCATGAACCATGAGATCATGACCTGAGGTGAAGCCAAGAGTTTGGTGCTTAACTGACTGAGCCACCAAGGTGCTTCAACACTACAAGATTTTAAATATGAATGAAGCCTACATTTAGAATATTTTCATCTTAAAGATCTATCAAGATTTCTGATCAGGGGTGCCTGGGTGGCTTAGTCGGTTGAGCGTCCGACTTTCGCTTAGGTCATGATCTCGCGGTTCGTGGGTTCGAGCCCCGCGTCGGGCTCTGTGCTGACTGTCAGCTCAGAGCCTGGAGCCTNNNNAAAAAAATGAGATTTCTGATCAGACATGATAGAAAGGACAATAAAAGAATAAATAAGCAAAGCTTATAAAATTAAGAGTACCTCACAGGAATAGTTTGTCCTCTTTTGGTATTTAGAAATATGGAAACAAGAAGCCTACTCAGAATCCTAGAATAGCCAAATCCTCTTCAGTAGGCGTCTGTTAGAGCAATAGTTAAGAAAATGGATTTCAGAGGCAACTGACTTGGGATTTAATCCTGAGTTTGCATTTCTGCCTTTATGACCTTCGGCAGCATTTGTGACCTTGGGCAATCTACTTAATCTTTTCTTAGTATCAGTTTCCTCATCTGTAAAATGGAGAAAATAATGATGTTTATCCTATAGGAATGTTGGAGCTACAAAATAATTTAATATTTCTGAAATACTTAAAGCAGTGCTGGTTCAAAGCAAGTGCTGTTTGTTAAAAATATAATAGAACATTTATCCAGAGGAACAATAAAATGTCAATAACATTTTGGACACCAGAAAGAAGATTTAAAGTGGCAACCAAAGTAACAAAATTAAGACAGTTGGAGATAGTTTATATATCAGAATACACAGTAGACTCAGAAATTAGAAGCATCAAATACCAATGAAAACAAAAGAATAGGCTGTTTTGTAGACAGAACTGGTAAAAAATTCTTATAAGGAAACTCATCAGTATTTTCTATGCAACTACCTGTAGTCTTAGAGGTAATACCTCTTCCTCAGCCCAAAAGAAGAAAAAAAGACTACTCTGGAAAGACTGAACCAGAAAGACTTTGACTCTTGAACTACAAGCATAATGGAGGTCAGGGGTTGCATATTGAATATAGGAATTAACTCCTCATACAAAACAGAGAGAAGCAATGTTGCCTTCTTATACTGAGAAATGGTGACTGAGAGCTGGTGATGCCCAAACAGAACAGGGAGAAAAAAATTCTAACTATGTGATGTGATAGATGTTAAATAAGCTATGGTAATAATTTTGCATTATATACATATATCAAGTCATTATATTGTACACCTAAAACAAACAATATTCTATGTCAGTTATAACTCAATAAAACTGGAACAAAAAGAAATGAGAAAACATGGGATTCAGAAAACAGACAAAATTGATAATATAATTTCTGCAAAAACAATTATAACCATTACCGTGTTGATCTAGTATAAAAATCATCCAGGGCATTTTAAAGGTGAAGGAAAGTGGACTCCAGAATGGTTCTCCCTAAGAGAAAATTTAGCTCACTTGATGACTTTGCATGAATGCATGCAAGATTCACACTCCTGCCAGAAATCTTGTGGGAAGAATTAGTTCTAAGAGTATAGAAGATTAAGCAAATGGCAAAAAGATGGAAACACATATATTTTCAACTGACACAGAACATCATGGAATGCCCTTATTTTGTTGGTTTCTTTAAGCCCATGCAACGTCTTTATGTATTGTTTGGTGTATTTGTTTCAATCTGTTAAAATACTGACTTTGGACACTCTGAAAGCCACAACTAACAGAGAATTTTTAATCATTATGGATTCACTTCTCAAATTCATGGTAAGAAGGAAGGCTTAATTTCCATTTGTTTTTGGCTTTACCATTTTTTCGGATGTATGCTTATGGAGTTGAACAAATATTAATTATCTTTAATTTTCTACCCTATCTTAATAGTGCAACACATTTTTATTTTATCTTCACTAGTTGTGTATATTTGCAACTTTTTATTACATCCAGAAAGTCCTTTAGGAGGCATAACAGTATTCTAGAAAATCCCATGATCAATCTTTCTTGCTGGCTTAACTTTTTGTATAGCTTCTCAATATTTAGTTCTTAAATATTCCGTTCTACAACTTCTTTCCATGATCATGATGTTGTTTGCCATGTACATGCCAATGATCCCAGTTTGTATCTCTTGCCCAGATTTACTTTCTAAACTTTATATATTAAAATACATTTTCTCTTGGATATGTCAAAGGAACTTTAATATCAACATGACCAAAATTGGGCTTACTGTCTTAGAAAACTGTATTCCCCTCAGATATTTTTTATTTCAGCAAATGACACCACTTTAATCCAGTTGTACAAGACAAAAACCTGCATTTTTCTCTGAAACTTCCACCTTTTTCATTTTCCCTTCCCTTAATTCTGTCCACATTACTTCTTGAATATTAGAAAAAAAATAAGCATTTATTTAATTTTGAGACAGAGAGAGACAGAGTGTGAGTGGGGAATGGTCAGAGAAAGAGGGAGACACAGAATCCGAAGCAGGCTCCAGACTCCAACCTGTCAGCCCAGAGCCTGATGTGGGGCTTGAACTCACAAACTGTGAGATCATGACCTGAGTTGAAGCCAGATGCCCAACTGACTGAGCCATTCAGGTGCCCCTACCTCTTGAATATTTCTTAAGTCTATTCATATTCTCCCAGTTGGCCATTGCCATTAAAGTTGAAGATACCATCCCTTCCTTTGAGTTAATACAGCAGTTTTTAAATTAACTTGCCCACTTTGACTCTGGCTCAGTTTCCCTTCATTCTCTTTGTCGAAACCACGAGGATGTTAACATGTTAATGTTAATTAACATGTCCATGCCGTGTCCTGATGAAAACATTTTAATCATTTTTAACTGACTTTAGGATGGAAAACAACATCTGTGGTAAGGTGTAATAGGTCCTCTTTGATTTGCTTTCTGCCTGCACTTTCATCTTCATCTTCCACATTCTCCTTATAGTCCATTATTCTCCATGCATCATCACCTTCTTTCATTGTCTCGAATGTACCACACTTTGCCCATTTGGATCCTCTTCTCAAAGTGCCCTGCTTCCAGTTTTTAACCCATCATGTTGCTGCCTACTAGCTCTCAGAACCTGCTCAGATAACACTTCCTCAGGGAGATCTTTCCTGATTTCCCAGGGTGCATTAGGATTTCTTATGGTCTCAAAGCACCTTGTAAATTTCCCTTCTGGCACTAAATAGACAGACACCATAATTATATTTTTATTCTTAATACTTTTTCTTAGTAATACTTATTTCCTTCTAAACTGTAAAGTTTAAAGGCACTCACTGTCATTTATAGAACCTAGGACAGTGTATGTCCCACAGAAGAGGTTAAATACTCAGTACATGAAAATGATCACTTAAATCAGACCATTCCCTTTGGTATTCCCTTTACCAAAATTACTTATATTTCGTAATACTAGAGCTTAATACTTCTACAGCAGTCATATTCTACTATGCAATAGAGAGAATACTAAATTACAAATGTAGGAAAGCTTTTTTTTTTTAAGATTTTTATTTATTTCTGAGAGAAAGCGAGCATGAGCTGGGGAGGGTCAGAGCGAGGGAGGCACAGAATCTGAAGCAGGCTACAGGCTCTGAGCTAGCTGTCAGCACAGAGCCCAATGTGGGGCTCCAACCCACGAACCATGTGATCATGACCTGAGCCGAAGTCAGACGCTTAACCAGCTGAGCCACACAGGCGCCCTCAGGAAAGCTTCTTTTTATCAGTAGTGAAGGCCAGACAGCACTACAATACAATAAGCTTTGTCTTTGCACCATGTATCTCCAATTAAGTAATTGCCCTGTATTTTTCCTTAAATAAAAAACTAAAATTGAGCCCACCAATATGAACACCATTACCTTAACTGACATCATTTAACAAATCATAATTAGGATTTTAACTGATCTATGTGACTTTGGATTCCACTATCCTAACAAACTGAAATGAGTTTTGTATGAAAGGCTTTATTACTTTTTAAAAAAATGTCTTATGCATTGAGACTTAAGACAGCTTTTACCTCATTGGCATTTTAGAAGAAACTCAGAGAACAGGATAGCATTGTATAATATGGCAGCAATTAAAACACTTTTTTTGTGTTGTTATTGTTGAAAGACATATGTGCAAGAAAGTTTTAAAGCAAAAATGCTTTTCATTAAAATCTCCTCCTCCATCTCACCCACTCACCCTATTACCACTTCAGGGACGCATCCTGTATACCCAGGCCAGTTTAAATTAAACACATCAATCACCCTAAGTCTCAAGAATTACCTAACACTGTGATGAACGGCTCCTGTGACTTAGCCTCTTAGGGTTTGCTGTTAGGATTTGCTACCATGTGCATTTATTTTCTAGACTGAGGCAATCAGTCTGATGCAAAATTGGAATAAGCAGTCACCTAAGTTTTTCTCAGACTATCTCTAGAGTGGTCTGTCGTAATGCTTGGTATGCTCACAGTCAGGATTATTTTCTTTGATCTAAGACACCAATAATAGAAGTCACTGTTCTGACTTAAATACACTTTTTTTTGGAGGGGTGACAAGCTAAACAGCAAATCATAAATAAGTCTGATAACTAAGGTGCCTTTCCTAGAGCATAGATCTGTAGAATGAAAGCTAAGAATAGGTGTATCTTGAAGGTGGAGTGGTCCGAAGGATCTGAAGTGTCAGGTCATGGGTTGTATTCTGATCTATTAACATCAAAAGATAAGAGGAAATTGGAGGTCACTGCGAATAAGGTAGATGTGTACAGAAAATATAAGGTTGGTTTGAAGTGGAGATAAGGGGTTTTCAGGCAAAACTCTTTTTCTTTAAGGCTGGTCTTATTTTAATAGTCTAAATTGCTACAAAAATATCCGGCAACTCAATTGTTTTTCTAATCAAGGTGTAGGTAATGTATTTTTTTTTTAAGGTAGAGGACCTTAGAATAAAAACAGAATGTTGCTTTTTGAAATAATTATATTTGCAAAAAGGATTTAAAGGGATTTTTAGATCTAGAATAGACATGGTAATTATACATTTTCTGCAATCTGACTGGTTCAGCTTGCATACATAACTAAACAAAGAATGAGGTGAATTCATTTAAATGATTAGCTTGGATTTCATACCCCAATCTCAAGCACAGAGTATCTGAACATGTCTTTTTTATTTGTTTTTGGTGAAGGGAAATTGATGTATAATTTTCTTTATTATTGTCAGTCATCCCTTGTTTAGAATAAAAAACAAAAGCGTGCTAGCATGCCAAGAAAATGGTAGGCTGCTTTAATGCAGCTAAAAAGAGAGAGAGCCTATGAAAAAAGCATAGAATATGCCTGTAGGTGTTGAATACAGTTATTTTGTAAACATTTGGAATCTTTCCCAGTTTGGTTAATGAGGTAGCCATTTACTTGACTGAATGGTCTTTGAAAAACCTTCTGTTTAGGGAAAGATATTTCTTGTTGCTGCCAGGTAATTCCTATCATCAAGTGTGTTCGGAGATGACAGACCAGTCTGGATGGCTGGAAGGACAGCGTTTTGTTTTTTTCTCTTTTAATCATCTAAATTGATTTTCTTTTCTTTGCTCATCAATCTGTATAAAGGATAGACACAAAAGAGTACCAAAGACAAGTTTTCACAAGTATCTATTTTTTATTCTACTGTAAACATTTTCCAGTCAGCTTACAACATGTGGACTTTTATCAATCATTCTCTTAACCAGGCATGTCAGTCGCCGAGCCTCAGAGCCAGCATCTTCCACCTGTCCTGGTTTAAGACCTTTTCACTCACAGACTTCAGTCCTTGATTACCTGCTTCTTTTGCACTATACGGCGACTCCAAATTTCCTGCAAATTTGTACCAAGATTTTAGCGTAAATCTCTTGATCCAAATGTTCATTGTTCTTCCACTCACTTTTTGGCAAACCGTCTGCCTTCTATCATTTCAGTAGTCAATCTCCCAGTCCCAAGA
The DNA here is from genome assembly GCF_008692635.1 of Crocuta crocuta. NCBI lineage: Eukaryota > Metazoa > Chordata > Mammalia > Carnivora > Hyaenidae > Crocuta > Crocuta crocuta. Next base: position 454,575 of record NW_027531581.1, read on the forward strand.
ATGTTTTCTCTAACCAATTAAAAATATAATAGTCATTTCCTAAGATATAGCTTCCAAGGTTGTTAAGTTATCAATTATTGTACCTGCATGTACATAATAAGCATTATTGTACTCATATTTGCATGTAACAAGTTGAGTTTTCTGTCTATGAATTCACTTAGCCAAGACATGTGCCTTTGTGTTTCTATAGCTTAATCACTCTTTCACTTTTCCATACCATCACTTCCCTCTAGTCCCACGGTCTAGAGCATCCGGGCCCTACCCTAAAGAGGAAGGATAAAGAAAGCCTTCTACTGATGGGTTTTAGATGCAAACTTAGATTGTAGAGAGAGAAGGTGAATTATATTAACTGAGGAAGGTAAAATGGTATGTAGCTATTGCAGAAAAGAGTTTGGCATTTCCTCAAAATATTAAATATAGAGTTGTATTATGATTCATCAATTCCACCCCTAGATATATCCTCACGAGGCATGAAAGCATATCCATGCAAAAACGTGTACACAAATGTTTATAGCAGCATTACTCATAATAGCCAAAAAAGTGGAAATCAGTCAAATGTCGATCAATCGATGAATAAGCAAAATAAGGTATTCATAGAATGGAAAGTCATTCAGCTTATAAAATGAATGAAATATTGATACCTACTAAGTGTGGATGAATCTTGAAAGCATGATGTTAAGGGAAAGAAGCCAGACACAAAATGCCATATATTGTATGATTTCATTTATATGGAATGTTCAAGATAGGCAAATTAATAGAAACAAAAAGTAAAGTAAATTACTGCTTACTTAGACCTGAGAAATGAATATAGAAAGGAGAAAATGGAAGTGATTGCTAATGGGCTAGGAAAATAATCTAAAATCAGATTGTGCTGACCATTGCTGAGCTCTGTAAATATACTAAAAACCATTATATTGCATCTTTTTAGTGGGTGAATTTTATGATATGTAAGTTTTTCTCAGTAAGACTTAAAAGTGGGAGGAGGGACTCTTAGGTGGCTTAATTGGTTAAATGTACGACTTCAGCTCACGTCATGATCTCATGGCTTGTGAGTTCGAGTCGGCGTTGGGCTTTGTGCTGACAGCTCAGAGCCTGGACCTTGCTTCAGTTTCTCTTTCTCCCTCCCTCTCTGCCCCTCCCCCACTCACACTCTGTCTCTGTCTCTCTGTCTCTCTCTCTCTCTCTCTTTTTCTCTCAAAAATAAATAAACATTAAATTTTTTTTTAAAAAAATGTGGGACGAGAGGTAGAGGCAGAGAGTTAAATAATTGTTGAGCAAAAAGGAAAATGGACATTTTATTAACTGAAGTGAATTCATGTAACTTAAAAAATAACGATTTTAGAGTGAATACTTCAAAAATATTTAATACATTCATAATGTTATGTGACCACCACTTTTATCTACTTTCTAAACATATATCTGGAAGCACCTCTATCTAGTTTTAAAGTGTGTGTGTGTGTGTGTGTGTGTGTGTATGTTTGTGTAACCATAAAATATGTAACCTTTTGTGTCTGTTGTTTATGTATTCGTCTACTGATAAATATTTGGGTTGTTTCCACCTTTTGGTATTGTGATATTTGGTATATTGCTTTTATGAACGTTTATATATACGCACTTGTTTGAATATCTGTTTTTTAATTCTTCGGGGCATATACCTAGAAATGGATTGCAATATCACATGTTCTATGCTTACTCTTTTTAAAGAGCTGCTTAATGCTTCCCGGGGTGGCTGAACCATTTCACATTTCCAACAGCAACGTATGAGAGTTCAAATTTCCCCACGTATTCATCAACAGATGCCATTTTTCATTTTTATTTGAGTATAGTTGACACACAATGTTACATTACTTCCAGGTGTACAACTTAGTGATTTGACAAGTTTATACATTATGCTATGCTCACCCCAGCGATAGCTACCATCTGTCCCATTACTTTGCTATTAAAATATCGTTGACTGTGTTCCTCATGCGCTGCTTTTCATTCCTATGGCTAATTCCATAACTAAAGGTCTTGTCTTTCTCTCCCCTTCACCCATTTTGCCCAGTCCCCCACCTCCTTCCCCTCAGTTTGTTCTCTGTGTTTGTTGTTCTGATCCTGTTTTCTATTTATTAATTTTTTTAGATTCTATTTACAAATTGAATCATGGTATTTATCCATTCTTAATTATTGCACTTAGAGTAATACTTTCTAGGTCCATTCATGCTGTCTCCAATGGCATGACCTCATCTTTTTTTTTTTTTATGGCTGAGTAACTCTCCATTATATGTATATATATGCCTGTATATGTATACACATACACACACACACACCACTTTTTTCTTATCCATTTGTCTATCGATGGACACTGAAGTTACTTCTGTGTCTTGGCTATTGTAAATAATGCTGCAATAAACATACGGTGCATGTGTTTTTTCAAATAACTGTTGTTTTCCTTAGGTAAATACACAGTAGTGGAATTACTGTATCATATGGTATTTCTATTTTTAATTTTGGGGGAACTCCTATACTGTTTTCCACAGTAGCTGTACCAATTTACATTCCCATCAGTTGAACAAGAGGGTTCCTTTTTCTCCATATCCTTGCCAACACTTGTTTTTTGTCTTCTTGATTTTAGCCATTCTAACAGGTGTAAAGTGATATCTCATTGTGGTTTTGATCTGTATTTTCTTGATGATGAGTGATGTTGAACATCGTTTCATGTGTCTGTTGACCATCTGGATGTCACCTTCGGAGAAATATGTTTTCAGGTTCTCTGCCCAATTTTTAATTAGATTGTTAGTTGGTAGAATTGTAGTGCTGTCTCTTTTAAACTGTGGCTTTTATCCTGTGCCCAAGCACAGAGAGATACAGAGAGATTTGTTCCTGCTCCCTCAGTACTCTCCCTCCTGACTTCTGTTTGCAGCATCGAGAGTTGGGATTCCCTTTGTTACCATGTCTTCATCTCTCTTGCTTTCTCTTCCCATTCCTTTTCTCTCTCTCTCTCTCTCTCTCTCTCTCTCATGAGTAGCTAAGAGTGGCAGAGGGGGAAAGAGAATTTTAAGCAGACTCTACACTCACACAGAGCCCAACACAGAACTCGATCCCAGGACCCTGGTATGATCTAAGCCACACTCAAGAGTCAGCTGTTCAACTGACTGAGCCACTCAGGTGCCCTGCCATTCTCTCTACCATTGGTTGTTCAATAGCTGTTCAGTCCACCCTCACTTCTTCTTGAGGAGGAATTGTTCTGTTAATAGGTATAATTTGGTGTGTTCCATGGAGAAGATGAGTTCAGAGTCTTCCTATCTCACAATTTTGACCTGGAACCCTGCTATTTTTCATTTTTTATATCCATCCTAGGGGGTGTGAGGTGATATTTCATGGTAGTTTTGATTTTCATTTCCTTAATTGCTAATGTTACTGAGCATCTTCTCATATTTTACTGGATGTATGTGTATCATTTTTGGGTAAATGTCCAAGCCATTTGCTATTCTTTAATTGGGTTATTTGTCTTTTTGTTGAGTTTTAAGAGGGGTTTTTTGTTTGTTTTGTATATTCTGGAAGCTGGAAACTTATATGTGATTTGTGAATATTTTCTAGGTTATTTGTCTCTTGCTAGAAAAAACATCCTTAACCCATTTTAGTGAGAACAAACATGGAAAAATTGGTTAGAGAAAGTTTTTAATTGAAAAGTACATTCTTTAAACTGTTTTTTAGATATAGAAATAGATTGGATAGATATGATCACATACATTTATTCAGAACCTTAGGCATTCTGTAGGGTGAGGGATTTATTTCATAAACATGAAAAAGAAACGAAATGCCCCATCTTAAAATGAAAATTGCAGTTCATTGGTCCTTGGTTCATACCACTTGATTTATTTATAAGAACATATTTCAATTCTGTTGGCCATTTACATTTAAGGTAATTAAGAACTTTTGGGTCACCTTACACTTAAAAACTGTCATTAGACTATAGTTTTGACATGCATTAAAATAGTGAATTATTTCCCAAGGTAAGTCAGCTCGTCTCTACTGTTCTGTATCTCCATTAGTTTTCTGAGTATGAATTCCTAATCTCATTGTAGTATTATAATTCTGAGTTATCGTGTGGAGAAAAGATTAAAAAATAATCAGGTTGCAGACATTGTGCAAAGTGCCACTTTTTCCATTTTTAAAAAGGCAGAGAATCAATAATTTATGAATGCCTGTCTGTTTCTCCTTGAGGAATTGATGAGATAAAGGCAACCTTTTTTTGTTTTGTTTTAGTACAAGAATTTTAGATCAATGAAGGTTAAAAGTTGAACAGGATAAAGGAATTCAGTGAATCCCTGAAGCACCACACTGACATTCCAAGAAAGACCTAGTAAAGGTCTTTCTTTCTTGACGTCACTTTGAAAAGAATGTATTATCAAAATGTCAGCTATTTGGAATATGCATCTCTACTATGGATCCATCTGTGGGTCTGCTAGAGCTTCGTGGAGGTTCATAACTGGATTTCCATAAGTCCAGTGATTGTTTACCTTCAAGAGGGCCAGCCAGGTGCATTGCAAACTGTCAGGGACTGACTTTAATACAGGCACCTACTATTTAAATTCCTTTCTCTATTATTTGCCATGACACACACATACACATTAAACATGCACAAACAATAATCGAAGTTTATTTTCCAAGTTAAGCTGATCTTGATAAACTAAGTGGTCTAGAGGCTTTGGATTTATTTACTTAATACTTGCCTTGGGTCAAAAAATATTGTTGCAGATTTTTCTATCTTTAACTTGAATATTATAAAAATCTTAACATCCTACAGTTTCAGTCATTTCTAGCAAACATCCAGTTTGATATAATTTTGTCTTCTAGCTGATTCTTCCATACTCCAGTGAGGAAGCTCACCATGTCTTGGGAGAAATAAATTTTTAGCCACCTCAAATGCATTTATATTAACATATGCCTGTGTGTGTACATGAAGCCTCTTATTTTTAAATGTCTAATACTATTCCTCTTCCTCCTTTTCCTCTTGTTCTTCTTGTTCTTGTCCTCTTTCTCCTCCTCTTCTTCTATTATTACTACTATTTTTACGATCATCATCATCATCATCATCATCATCATCAATTTTCCCTTTATTTCTTCAGATGAAGGAAGTATCTCTATTAAACTCATAGGATGAGCTGGTTCACATTGATGTGATTCACTCATTCACAAACCCACATGTACATAGTTCATCCATTTGCCTAATTTTTTTCCTGTGAGAATCATGTAATGGCTAAGCTTAAAAAAATCCCCGTCCTTATAGAGATCAATGAGACCTCTTCCTTTAAAAGAAACTATTTGGCTTTATGGGAGACTTAAGTTGTTTCCTTTTTTCAAATGAAATAACCTTATATAATCATTCTACCGATGATGGTATTGTAGGGGGAAAGACTTACTAATTTTAGTACAGGATCACTATCCAAACAGCATCCCAGAGTATTATTTGTTCCAAATGACGTATTTGCCTTAAATACATCAAATACATACAATGAAGTATTTACCTGAAAGATGTTTTTCAAATTGCGCAAAAGGAGTTCAATTATTATACAGCTCTGTGAAAGAGAGGTATACCCTTGTATCTTTTACTAAGCTAGCATTTATTTTAGTACTCTGAATTTTTGAGATCTAAAATAGGAGATAGAGACGAGGATTGCAAAAATGGAAGAGGGTTACTTTTTGAATTGCTATTACTTCCTCTCTTCTGAAAACTTCTGTCACTATTTCTTCCCCACCTTTCTCTTTTATCTCCCTTCCTCCTTCATTCCTTCTCCCACCATAAAATTATTGTATGTTTAGTCCTATCTAAAAGAAATACTTTTTCTTAATTCAGTCATTGCTTTCGCTCTTGGGTTACATCATTCTTTATATATTCATTTGTCTACAATGTGGTGTAAATTTGCTTTTTCATTTTCCTTTCCACCTTTTCTTCTCCCAAATCATTACAAATAGCCTTATGTGAACTCTACTTCACTGGGCGTCCTCCCACATAGATTATGAATGACTTTCTTATTGCCAATACCATTGATTCTTTTCAGTCCTGTCTTACTTAACTTATCTTGACCACATACACTTTCAAAATCTTTCTTTAGTTTATTCAACAGTTCAGTCTTCCACTCCTACATTTCATACCTGGTTTTCCTTAAAGGTGCCTATTGCTCCATCTGTTATATAAATGTTACCGTCCTACAGAATTTTATTCTAAGTTTACCTAATTCTACAAACTCCCAGTGAGTGAACCATCCAGAACAATGAAATAAACTCTTAGCCAAAGGATCTTAAACCTGCCGCTCAGCTTTCTTAAATACTATATCTGTGTGTTACCCAAGTTTTCCTGAGGTTTACCAGGTTTCCTTTCATCCTCTTTTATAACTAAGCATAGGCTGGACATTCATTCTGTGTGATTTCAGGAAACCCATTCTTCCCAAATTGTTCTAAATATCCTCAGAGGAAACTTAAATTAGAGTTCATTATTTACTGTTTTGAACTTGTGTTTTTGTTAATTCTGGCCACCAAATCACTGCCTCTCTGTATTTCACAGCTGTGTCGAAGCCCTTCACTCTATACCTGACATTTATCCTGATTTTCATTGGTACCACCCTACTGGCTATTTCTCTGTGCAGGACTGGTCAGCCACCATGTTGCTGGGACTCACTTACCTTTCTTAAGTTCTTATTTGAGTGATCCTTAGAAAAAGTTAAAAATCTTCTAAAATCAAAATATGTGTTGAGGACAAAATGTCTTTTCCTCAATATATGAGAAAGTCTTTTGCTTTATCATTCAGAGCATTTTATTTTTCTTTTCCTCAACTTTCAATTTACAGAACAGGTCCTGAGCCCTAGACTTACCTTTGTTTAAATAAAATACCTGTGAAAGTGCTCCCATTCAAAAGAACTTTCTCCACCAAAGACATATTCTGCCTCTCTACATTAAACTGTGGAAAGAAATACAGAGTTTTAAATTGTGCCATCTATTTCCTCACTTCAATTAGGGAGGATGTTTAGGTAGTGTATACCATATGGACATAAAATTGCTTAAGTTGTAAAGTATTTCCATAGTAGTTAGTGAATAGTCACTGTGTGAGCCTTACCTCAAACTCCCTCCCCAACAATGTCCTGCCAGAATCTTCCCACAGTTTAGTAACTAAAGACCAGACACCTGACACAATAGGGAGGCTCCAGGACTCTGCACTAGCACCTCTGTCCACCAGGTGGCCTTCATTGATGAGCTTGTTGAACTATTTTTAAAAAATGTTTATTTATTTGTTTCTGAGAGAATGTTGGGGAGAGGTGTAGAGAAAGAAGAGAGAGAATCCCAAGCAGGCTCTGTTGTGTTCGTGCAGAGCCTGATGAGGGGCTCAATCTCATGAACTGAGATGATGACCTGAGACAAAATCAAGAGTCAGATACTTAACTGACTAAGCCACCTAGATGCTGCTTGTTGGATTGACTATTCAATATTTTCACAATCATCACCAAATATACACATTTCTGACTGACTACTGGACATCACTGAACTTAACATTTTTCCTCTTCTCACTCTAAGAACAAAAATAATAAAAGTAAGAACAACCAAAAATGCATCTAGGTTTTTCTTTGATAATTTTTCAATAATCTGAAATCAACCTCAGAAACCACTGTTCCTCTGTACTTTTGAGAGCTCAAATCCAAACTTTACCCAAATTCTATTTCACCTTCTCTTCTCCACACCTATGCTAATCTCCCTGTTCATTCAATTTTCTTTGGATTAGACACTGATATCTAACACTGTTGTAATAAATCATAACTCCTGGCCCTGCCTCCAATCTTATCCCTTTGAAATTCTTCTTCCATAGAGCTATGAGAGAATTCTATCAAAATCCCAAATCCTTCACTTGTTTGAATCTGGCAGTGATACTCCATCTACTACAAACCTCTTTGACTTGATATTTCACACCTTTCATAATGTGGCCTACTTATCAGACTCCTCTTTTGCCATTCTGTTGTACTTAACACTGGATTTTACCTTTAGTAGACTACTTTTTTTTTTTAATGTTTATTTACTTATTTGAGAGAGAGAGAGAGAACACTCTCATACAATACGTGTGCTTGCACAAACAGAAGAGGGGCAGAGAGAGGAAGGAAGGCAGAAAATCCCAAGCAGACTCCACTCTCTCAGCACAGAGCTGATTTGGGGCCTGAACCTATGAACCTTGATAAAAGTCAACAACAAAGAACCCCCAAAAAAACCTCATTGGCTTGGAACACCCTTCTTTGTTTCTCATCTCAGCCATCTGCTACTTATCCTTCAAGAATCAGCTTAAGCATCACTCACTCTGTGCAGTTTCCCCTAATTCCCTACCCACTCTCCACTTCATTGGCTTTTTCTCTTTGGGGGGAGTTTTTTTTTTACACCACAGTTATCAAATGTAAAATACGGTTTTGTATGCTCTATTCAATTGTCTGTCTCTTCCACTGGCTTAGAATTCTTTGAGGGCAGTGATTTTGTCTTAATCTTTATTTCAGTGGTACCTAGTATATTGCCTTGAATTTATTAAATTACTGAATGAATAAACACAACAACATAATAGTTTCTTTCATCCTGGGATTTGTACATGAAGGACAATATTTGTCAATTAGGTTTCTAGAGACTGAAACTAAATCAAATCTTTCCCCCTGGATATTGTGAATAATCATGTCAACCTGGTTTCCTTGCTTAGATGAAAATTCAGATAATAGTATTGGAAAGGTGAAGTTGCCAAATGACAAAATGGGTGATCACAGATATGTATATAAATGATTCTCTCTTGTGTTCTGAATTCTCTAACTTAATTTTCTAGTTAATTTTCATTACACAGGCAAAGTCTCATACACTAATAAAATGGAAAGGCATTATTTGCCTTTTTAAAATTTATTTATTTTTTAATTTTTTTTAAATTTAAAAAAATTTTTTTATTTATTTCTAGGAGAGAGAGAGACAGCGTGAGCAGGGGAGGGTCAGAGAGAGAGGGAGATACAGACTCTGAAACAGGCTCCAGGCTCTGAGCTGGCAGTCAGCACAGAGCCTGACGTGGGGCTTGAACCCACGAACCGCGAGATCATGACGTAAGCGAAAGTCGGACGCTTAACCGACTAAGCCACCCAGGCGCCCCTAAAATTTATTTTTTAAGGAAAGTGTATTGTAAATATAACATGACTGAGTCAATTTTAACAAGGCAGAAAATTCAAAAGTGGGCAAAGGCAAGGAAGGTATAAATACACACTAAAGTTGGGGTGCCTGGATGGCTCAGTCATTAAACATCTGACTTTGGCTTAGGTCATGATCTCATGGTTTGTGAGTTCATGTACGACATCAGGGGAGTTTGAGCCACACTTTGTGTGAGCTTGAGCTCTGCTTTGGGTGACCCAGGCTTCTCTCTGTGTCTCTCTATGCCCCTCACTCATTTCATCTTTTGTCTCTCAAAAAAGCAAAAACAAAAACAAACAAAAAAAAACTAAAGATGAAAGTTGGAATCCAAAAGTATTTGCTAAAAGGAAAAAAAATTACTAGTATTTTGACAGGGACTTCATTAACCCCATAGATTGTTTAAGTAGTATACTGTGGATGTTTTAACAATATTAATTCTTCTAATCCATGAGCATGGAACGTGTTTCTATTTGTGTCTTCAATTTCCTTCATTAATGTCTTATAGTTTTCACAGTGCATGTCTTTGTTTAAATTTATTCGGAAGTATTTTATTCTGTTTGATAAAATTATAAATAGGATTGTTTTATTTATTTCTGTTTCTGATAGTTTGTTATTTGATATATAAAAACATAACAAATTTTTGTGTATTGATTTTGTATCCTGCAACTTTACTGAATTTATTAATTCTGACAATTTTTTGATGGAGTTTTTAGGGTTTTCTGCTGGAGGCTGGCTCCAGCAGGTCCAGGGGTCCCTGAAGGATGGACGGTGTTGGTGAAAGAGAGAGTGAGAGAGCCCCAAGACTCTTTCTGATCACCGGGCAGGCATCTCTGTCCTATCGGTTTTGGTGTCTTTGTTTAAAGGTTCAGCAATAACATGACATCAGAAGACAGAATTTTTACAGGGGCTAATTATTTGTAATAAGATGCTTTGATCAGCAGAAGGTGTACAGAAACAGACTTTACAAAAGTATTCTTGCAGAACCTCCCCATATTCTTGACATCAGTGCCCCAGATTACTAACAAACTTATCTTATTTTGCATGGATAGGCCTCTAGACAATTTTTAATCACAAGAGGAAGAATGTATATTAGGCTTGTTCCTAAGTTGCTTGAGCAAACCTTTTCCTTGATGTGCAAGCACCATGGAGGCCATAAATGTGTCAGTCTTTGCATCTGGATTCATGTTTTAGCTACTCTTATCTATCCTCATCCCAGCTGCCAGTGTAAGGGAGGGTGTTTGTGAATGTAGGCCTTGAGGAATAGACTGCTATGCATCACCAATTAGCAAAGATATATGTAGTAACTTACATTCTGCCCTTATCTGTACCTTTACTTTAAATTAGGCTCTTTGCCTCGGGGCCAGGCTCAATTGTAACTCTTGTGTTCTTAACCCCCTTTATTATCTAAGTCTTGGATCTGCAAGGCCCATAGGAAGAGCCTTTTGACAATCATCCACAGAGGTTTCATCTAAAATCTCTTTTGTAAAGGCAGGAATATGCTTCTCCTTATGAGATATGTGTTCCGAATATCGGTCTGATGTGGAATATTGTGAGGCCTGGTCAGTACCAGCAGGCTCATTTCCAACATGAGCCAGTAGTAGCAGAAAGAGATACCAGTTTTCGTTTCTCATGGCGGGAGCTGTACAAACACTGCCATTTCCTCGCTCTGACTGTCATCCAGTGAGGCCAGTGCAGCTCCCAGCAGTTTTCTATATACAATGCCATGTCATCAGCAAATAGGGACGATTTTATTTCTTCTTTTCCAATTTTACTTTTACTTTTACTTGCTTTTCCTGTCTAATGGCTCTAGCAATGATTTTAGTATGTTGAAGAAAAGTGGCAACTGTAGGTGTTCCTGTCTTGTTTCTGATCTTAGAGGAAAGGTCTTCAGGTTTTCATTATTGAGTATGATGTTAGCTGTTGGTTAGTCATATCTAGTCTTTGGTATGTTGTGGTTCCCTCTATCTCCAATGTGTTGAGAGTGCTTATCATGAATGGATGTTAAATTTTTTTAAACACTTTTCTTGCATTTATTGAAATGATCTTATATAACTTTTATTCTTTATTTTGTTAATGTGGTGTAACAAATTGCATGGTTCATGGATGTTGAGCCATTCTGGAATAAATCCACTTGATCATGGAGTGTAATGTATTGTTGAATTCAGTTTACTAATATTTTATTGAAAAGTTTAGCATCTATGTTCATCAAAAATATTGGCCTATAATTTTCTTGTGGTATCCATGTCTGGTTTTGTATCAGGGCAATACTGGCCTATAAGATGAGTTTGGAAGATTTTCCTCCTCTGTAATTTTTTGGAAGAGTTTGAGAAGGATTGGTATTTGAAAGTTTGGTAGAATTTCCCAGTGAAGCCCTCTGGTCTTTAACTTTTATTTTTTGGGGGTTTTCAATTACTTTTTCAATCTTCTTAGTAATTGGTCCAATTAGATTTCTTCTTTAAAAATTTTTTAAAAAATGTTTATTTTTGAGAGAGAGAGAGAGAACCAACTAAGCACACCTAGTTTTTCTATATTATGATTCAGTATTGGTAGGTTGCATGTTTCTAGAAATTCATTCATTTCCTTAAGGTTCTCCAATTTGTTGATATATAATTGTTCAAAGTAGTCTCTTACAATTCTTTGTATTTCTGTGTTATTAGTTATAATGTCTCCACTTTAATATCTGATTATATTTGAGTCTTCTTTTTCTTCTTGGTGAGTTTAGATAAAGCTTGTCAATTTTATCTTTTCAAAGAACTAAACTAGCTCTTAGTTTCTTTAATATTCTCTATTGTCTTTTCAGTCTCTATGTCACTTATTTCTCCTCCAATCTTTCTCATTTTCCCTTCTATCTAGTTTGGGGCTACATTTGTGGTGCTTTTTCTAGTTCTTTCAGTGCAAAGGTGGTTATTTGATATTTTCCTTGTTTATTTATGCACTTATTTCTATGAACTTCCCCCTTAGAATGGGTTTTGCTGTAACCCACAAATTTTGATATGTTATAATTGTATCTTTTTGAAATATAGGCTAATAAAACAAGGAGATATATTTAAATAAGGTATTTATTATTTTTTAATGTTCATTTGTTTTTGAAAGACAGAGATAGAGAGTGAGCAGGGGAGGGGCAGAAAGAGAGGGAGACAGAGAATGCCAAGCAGGCTCCATGCTGTCAGTGCAAAGCCCTATGTGGGGCACAAACTGATGAACTGTGAGATGATGACCTGAGCTGAAATCAAGAGGTGGATGCTTAAGTGACTAGGCCACCCAGGCACTTCAGTAAGTGTCCTATATTTAAATGACTGTCCTTTATCATATTACAGTTACACAATCAGAATAATTTCTTATATTAGTGTCCACCAAATAAAAACTTATTTGCTTGCTTTTAGATCTCATGTTCTAAAATTAGGGCAAAAATTGTTTTCCTAGCTATGTGTTGTTTATATAAGCCCTTCACTAATATTTGTAGTAATTTTTTATTGTTATCACCCTTATGTGTTGTAATATTGAATTACTCCTTGGATCCTCTAATATAACTTGAAGCAAAACAAATGTAAAAAGGCGGAGGAAGCTAAAGAAAAAAAAGTGTGCATCGATATATTATACCATGCATTATGAGGCAAAAGATGACAAGGCAGCATGGATTTTAGTAATAATAAACAGTGTGAATTTTTAATAATTGACTTTTTCCTTTAATAGATGAATGATAAGCATTTCATTATAATTATTAAAATTCTTAATAAACATTTTCTTCTTTAGTTTATATTATTCAGTATTATAAATATCAATTTTTAAATCATATTATTACTGATAAAATAATAAGAGAAGGAGAGTTTTATGGCCTGATATTTTAAGTTGGAATTCTACTTGATGACATTTTGCCTAGTGACAATCTTCTTTTCAAATATGATAATATTTGGTATCAGTGAGCTTTATAATGCTAAAATAATACTGTTTTATAAAGCTAAAATGAAAGTCTACTGGAAGTTTAAGGACTTTTTAAATCCATTTTCAACACTATCAAATACCAACAAAATCACTCTGTGTGGTTTTATTTACCGATTTTAAGTAACAATGTTTTTTGTCTTCCAGACATTTATATTTCTCCTAACATAACCTTAGCTTTATCTGTGTGTACATTTCCCTCTGAATACATATGCTCCAGGAGATACTGGCCACAACTCAAGCCCCAGGTTATGGGTCTTGATTATTGTAAGCCAAATCATGGTATTTCTATTTTCCTTTCCAATGATTGAGCTTAACTATGAGCATGTGATGGAATTCTGCCCAATGAGATATGAGAAAGCCTGCTGGAAGGTTTCATCTGGACCTGAGGACTAGAACAGCTAAGCCATATGCTACTTGCATGAGAGTGATACTAACACACAGAGATAAGAACCAAGGGGATTTGAAAATAAGATGAGCCAGATTTCATTGTTTCTCATTGCCATGTAGTATTCCATGGTATAATGAAATCTGGCCATGTGTAGCAACATGGATGGACCTTGAGGGTGTTATGCTGAGCGAAATAAGTCAGGCAGAGAAGGACAAATATCATATGTTTGCACGTATAGGAGGATTAGGAGGAACTTAACTGAGGAACAAGGGGGAGAAGAAGGGCGGAAATGGTGGGGGAAAGGGAGAGAAGCAAACCATGAGAGACTCTTGAATGCTGACAAAAACTGAGGACTGATGGATGTGGGGGGTAGGGGGGGATGGGCATGGAGGAGGGCACATGTGGGGATGAGCACTGGGTGTTATGTGGAAACCAATTTGACAATAAACTATTTGTAAACAACAACAACAACGACAACAACAAAAAAGAAGAAAAAAGAAAATAAGATGAGCCAGAGCCCTGGCTCCAAGGGACTTGGTCTACCTATGGAATTCTTGGTTTTTGATATTATAAAATCCTTTAGTGTTTAAACTACTTTAGGTCAGAGTTTGCTGTTACTTGAAGCTGAACACATTCTAACTGAAACAATGTTCTGTAATAATGGCTTCTTGAACAGGTATTAGAACAAGTTCAGACAAGTTCAATTTATGGTCAAGTGTATGAATGTCATTATATTTCTTGCACACAAAGAACTTATACTCTAGTTATTTAAAAATAATAAAATTACAATACACTTGACAAATAAGTAAATATATTGAAATAACATTAGATATTTATAAATAAAGAGATGTTTACCTTGTTAAAGAAGAAAAATACTAAGATCTAATATGAAGTAAGCTTCATGGAAAAGAGGGTGCTTCAACAAGGTTTGAGGTGAATAAGCTAATATTTTGTTTGGTTATAAGTACCAGGGCATTCAAATAAGAGTGGAGTTATTTTTTATCATCACAAAAATGTAAGCAATTTAGGGTTAGACTATTCACAGGAGCAATGATGACATTGATAACCCAAGTTTCTTCTATTTTTGTTTTGCCTTCATGATGGCAGAATGACTGTTGGATCTCTAAGGACCAAGCCTATTTTCAAAATAGGAGTAATAGAATAGAGGGATAAAGGGCTTTCCCCTGGACCAGGATGTGTTATCTAGAAGGCTATGAGTGATAGTGATAACTGAATTTAATCTTAAGTCTATGGTGATTATTGAAAGAATATTTGGATTTATATGAGGTAAATCTTATTTTAAAACTACATAACATATTATGTTGTTTAAAAAAATACTCATTATAAAATGAAGAACTTGAGCCTTAGAAAAAGAAGCCAGATAAATAGAGAAGCTTTAAGATAAGATAGCATTCAGTAGAGCTAAAAGTTAACTATATGGAGATACATGTATTTTAATAATACTAAAATTAGACAGTGTGAGTTAGAGATGATTTATCCAGGTAGATACGTACATATTAATCTTATACCTATAAATATGTAGGAAGTCATTAGACCAGTTGATTGTACTGAAATGAACCATTAAACAAAATGTGGAGACTGAGTTGCTGACTTTTAATCATAACAAAAAAGATTATTTTCTCTAGGAGATATTCCACTTCCAAGAAAAGACTAGTAACTGGAAGCCTTCTTTTAGGAGAATTCCAACGCTTTGAAATTGGAACTGAAAAAATGGAACGAAATTGACCATCAAATAGTACTTATTTTTTTAAGTCTGTTTATTTATTTTGAAAGAGAGAGTAGAGGAGGGGCACAGAGAGAGGGAGAGAGAGAGAAGCCCAAGCAGGTTCTACACCCAATAGTCCTGACAGCTGTGTGGGGTTCGAACTCACATACCATGAGATCATGACTTGAGCCAAATCCAAGGATCAGAAGCTTAACCAAATGAGCCACCTAGGAGCCCCACCATCAAATAGTACTTAAATAACCACACAGAATGAAAGATTAAGAGCAACTCTAGAACAAAGTAATGTGATAAAATATTATTAGGAGCAACATTCCTAATAACAAAGGAATCTCTAGAAAAACTCGAACTTTGTTACTTTATTATTTGCTTTAATGCTATATAATTTGGGGTCTCTTTTCTTGGATTGTCAAAGCAAATAGGTTATGACTTTTAATTCAATAAAAATAATAAATTTTTAGTATTAAAAGTAAGGAAGTACAAATACATTACAGGATTAAAAATTTAAATAGGGACTATGTGCTACTAACATTTAATTGGAAGTATCAGTATGGATGCATGCCTTTCTCAAAAAAAAAAGTCTTTTCTGGATTTGTTCTCTGAAACATTTCACCTTAGTGTCCAGATTCTCATTGTTAATGGTATTTTTCCACTAAAATGAACCTGAGATCCTTGGAGATGTTAGGAGCAGGAAGGTATAAATGAGACGGGAAAATCATGTTGTATCTGAAAGCAAGGAGGCTTTTAAATACTAATGGAATCATGCCCAAGGATCACAGAAGCCAATGTTAGTCGGACTCTCTTAGGCCAAAGTTGTGAGAATTAAAGCATCAGAAGGGGAGAGATAGCTATGGTCCATAGATAGCTATGGTTAAATCTAAAAACCATGAATCATTAGTATTCTAAAATTAAGCCATTTAATCATCCTATTAATTTTATTGCATCAATGAAAAAAATAGAAACTATAATTGTTAACATAAACAACATTTCTCAATCATGGGAAATATCAGTTAAAATAGACACGTGTGACCTGGAGGCAGACAACACTAAGTGAAGTGTAGAAATTCACTTGGATAAAATATTAAGTATCCTAAGAATTCTGTGGGTATGGGGTGCCTAGGTTTTTCAGTCAGTTGGGTGTCCAACTTCTGTTCAGGTCATGATCTGACAGTTTGTGAGTTCAAGCCCCACATCTGGCTCTGTTGTGACAACTTGGAGCCTGGATCTTGGTTTGGATTTCGTGTCTCCGTTTCTCTGCTCATGCTTTCTCTCTCTCTCTCTCTCTCTCAAAAATAAAATAAACATAAAAAATTTAAAATTTAAAAGAATTATGTGGGCTTAAGAATACATGAACAAATGAGAGTGAATCTAGTCAAAAAGAATTGTAGTTAGGTTTCTGAAGACCCCTGGCAATAATGTAAATCATCCATTAAGTCTTTGATTTTTGAGGTAAAATCTTAATAAACTGTTTTCAGTATTAAAACATCTAACAGAACTTTAAATTAATGGTATTTATAAGTTTAGTATATTAAATTTATAAGAATTATTTTGGGGCATCTAAGCAACTCATTCAATTGAGTGTCTAACTCTTGGTTTGCCTCAGGTTATGATCTCGTGGTTCAGGAAATTGAGCTTCGTATTGGGCTTTGTACTGACAGCATGCAGCTTGTTTGGGATTCTTTCTCTTCCCCCCGTCTCTCTGCCTTTCCCCTGGTTGTGTGTTCGCTCCCCCACCCCCCCCTCAAAATAAGTAAATACGGTTAAAAAAGAATGATTTTATATTCACAAAGTTTGTGTTTGTTAAATCACACAATATAAATACTTACAAAGGTAATACTTGAGGTAATTTAGCTAAATATACTTCATATGCAGACAATTAACCATTACCATTGGCACGTCTATTCCATTCCCTGGTACTTAACTACTTAGAGTAGTCCAACATTAACAAGGAAAAATCTGTCCCACCATCAAGAAACTCCTTTATCACTGTGTTCACACTGTCTAACCTCATCTGGACAGGAGCTTTGTGTCTTCTGAATCTTATTTTCCTGGCCTAAACCAAGAATTATCTAGTTTCATGTATAGGTAAAAGGGAGATAGTAGAATTTAAAAATACCTACTTGACACTCCATTTTATGCTATAGCAGTCTCTCATTCTGTGAACTGTCCTTTTTGTGATGATTATAGTGCAGGAAAAAGTCCAGGTCCCATAAAGGACAATATCGGGAGTTTTGAGGTCTTTACCTCCGAAGTGATACTCCAATTTAATTTAGTACTAAGATATCTTAATGGGAATATATCTGTTCTCCTTCAGGATGTTCTCCTTCAGGATGTTAAGTGCTATTTGTGAATGTCTTTTAAGGTATACATTTCCTAATACATTTGTGAAGTGCTAAACAGTTTAAACCATACACTTTAAATTACACGTAAAAGATAGGGAGTATAACATTAACATTTGCCCATCAGGAAGGCCTCTCTTCCCTGTCTATCTCCTTCAAGGGTTTCTTTGAATCACTAAGAAGGCATACCTATAGCATAATGAATATATAAGTCTAAGTGTGTGATGAAAGCTGCTATTTCATCACCTACTGTAATTCATGTTATACATTCTAAAAGTTGTACATTTAATCTACAAAAAGACAGTTAATGGTATCCTATTCTGGACATAGGAGGTACTTTATAGATCTGAAATTAGACCTCTTTTATGGATATGAAATATTTTCCTGGACAAATGCAATGCTTTCTTTGAAACAAATTTTTACCTATTTAAATAAATGTTACTCATCTCAATGAGCCTTTTTAATGCTTTATAACTTATGTCTGTCTTTCCTTCCCTACCTGAGTGGTAAAAGGCTTTTCTCCCATGGTCCAGGCTCTTAGAAGGATAGAAAGCTGAGTAACCAAATTAAAGAACAATTATCTAGTAGTGTGATATAATTTCACTCTTAGGCATATGTCCTAGAAGTACTATATATGTACCAGGTCACAATGTATAAGAAGGCTCATGATAGTGCTATTAATGGTCACAAAAGGCTGGAAGTAGCCTAAAGACAATTGAGAAAAGATGAGAATATTTAATGCAATGAACATAAGTCTATTACAGTTCATGTAAATAGAGAAATCACTTTTAGAAGTATAATGTTGAATAAAAAACTCAAGTAATGTGGAATGACTACCCTAAATTAACACCATGCAAGACTAACTGTTGTATTGGTTAGTTCTTTAGAAAAAATTTTTAAAAAATCTTTGTTGTTGAGAGAGAGAGAGAGAGAGAGAGACAGAGTATGAGCAGGGGAGGGACAGAGAGAGAGGGAGACACAGAATCCGAAGCAGGCTCCAGGCTCTGAGCTGTCAGCTGGGGCCTGGTGTGGGACTCAAACTCACGAAAGCGAGTTCATGGCCTGAGCTGAACTCAGACACCCAATCAACTGAGCCACCCAGGTGCCCCAATATTGTTTAGTTCTTGAGAGTTATCTTTGTAAAAGTAAAAACAAAAGCAACAAAATGATAAATTTAAAAATGTGGTTTCCTAGTCAGAAGAATATAGAGGCTTTGTTATTTTAAATAGGTGCTAGGAATGCTTATGTTTCATTTTTTTTTTTTCTCAAAATTTTTACCTCTTGGTCATCTTCATCCAGTTTTCTCATCCCCAACTCCCCATCTTTTAAAACTACAAATCTGATTTCTTTTTCTATGAATTTTTTGTTCATTTGTTTTGCTTGTTTGTTAGATGCCATATATAAGTGAGGTCATGCAGTATTTGTCTTCTCTGTCTGACTTATTACACTTAGCATAATGCCCTCAACATCCCTCCATGTCGCTGCAAATGACAAGATCCTTATTTATGGCTGCATAATACTCCACTATGTACAAGTACAGCAGTTTTGTTTTTTTTTTTTATCCTTTTATCTATCTATGGACATTTAAGGTTGTTTCCATATCATAATATAATAGATCATGCTGCTATGAACAGGGGAATACAGATGTCTTTGTTACAGTGGTTTCATTTCCTTTGGTCGTATTTCCAAAAGTGAAATTACTGTGTCATATTTCAGTTCTTTTTCATTTTTTGAGGAAACAACATAGTGTTTTCTATAATGGCTGTGCCAGTTTACAATACCATCAACGGTGAATGAGGATTCCCTTTTCTCCATATTCTTGTGGACACTTCTTTCTTGTTTTTTTGTTTGTTTGTTTTTGTTTTTCTTTTTTAATAACCATTCTAATAGGTGTGAGGTAATATCTCATTAAGTTTTAACTCGCATTTCCCTAACTGTTAGTGATGTTGAGTATCTATTCATGTCGATGCTGGTCATGGGTGGATCTTCTTTGGAGAAATGTCTAGTCAGGTTGTTGCCTCATTTTAAAATTAGAATATTTCTTTTTTGGCTCTTGAGTTCTATGGTTTTTTTAAAAATATTTTTGATATTAAACCTTATCAGAGACATGGTTTGCAAATATATTTTCCCATTTTGAAGGTTATCTTGTCATTTTGTTGAGTGTTTCTTTTGCTAGGCAGAGGTTTTTCAGACTGATGTAGTCCTTCTTACTTATTTTTTATTTTGTTACTTGTGCTTTAGGTTTCATATCCAAAAGTCATTGTCAAGACTAATGGCTAGGAGCTTGTTTCCTATTCTTCCTTCTAGGAGTTTTCTGGTTTCTGGATATATATGTAAGTCTTGAACCCATTTAAAATTAATTTTTGTGAGTGATAGAAAAGAGTTCTAGTTTCATTCTTTTCCATGTGAATATAAAATATTCTCAGTACAACTTATTAAAAATATAAATGTCTTTTTTCTATTGAGTATTCTTGGCTGTCTTGTTAAATGTTATTTAGCAGTTTATGCATAGTTTTATTTCTGAGCTCTTGCTTCTGCTTATGTTTTTATTATTTTTAAACACTTCACATTTGTTGTGAATTTTTCTGTGTGTGGAAATTTTATGTATAATAAAAACAAAATCCAAAAAACTAAATAAAATCTTGTTTGAAATTTTGACTAAACTAATCCTCTAAAAGAAAAGGAGCGATGGGCATGGAGGAGGACACTTGTGGGGATGAGCACTGAGTGTTATGTGGAAACTAATTTGACAATAAACTATTAAAAAAAAAAAAGGAGCAAAAATCTAAAATAATAAAAGGAGGAGAATGTGGTTGAAAGGGAAATTGACATTTGCATGAGAGTTGTAGCCATGGTGAGGGTGGGATCAGATCAAAAAAGACAAAGCATCAATTTCAAGGTTTTTCTAGGATTTTTTCCATTCAATGCATTTTTTTTCCTACTAGAAACATTAAACTGTAGAAGCAATTCTTCTCATTCAATCAGTGGAGCCATGTAATTCTTTTAAGAGAGTATTTTTGGGTGATTAGATTAAATTAACAAACAATTGAAAGGAATCACTAAAAAGTTATTAATATAGATAGCTAAATACATACTAGGAAGTGGCCAAGTTAGTACTTTTAGACTGTAATAACATACAAATTGCTTAGGGATTTTTGTTAAAATTCAAATTCTGAATTAGTAGATCTGGGGTGATTTTGTCAATTTTAACATATTTAACATAATGGCCATGTTGCTTGCCCTTGCATTACGTTTTGAGTAGCAAGGGGTCCAAGTTTTCCCCAAATATGATATTTAAAATGTGTAATAGCCAAAGTTGTGGCATTTTCTGAATATGTTAGTTTAAATAAGAAGTATCTGCACTATAATGCTAAAAGTAGAAACATAGGCAATGAAAATACATTTTGAACAGGTATAGATAGTGAGTTAAAATTTTAGAAGAGTATATTCTATTTCCTGGTATAAAGATTGTATCTCCTTTTTAACTAATGTTCTGCTGGTAATGCCAGGAAATAGTGCTTTTTTAGAAAATAAATTGAAAGGTGATTCTCAAGTTAGTGCTTATATTTTAGCAGTTTTTTAAAAAAAATTATAGTTTATTTTTGAGACAGAGAGAGACAGAGCATGAGCAAGAGAGGGGTAGAGAGAGAGGGACACACAGAATCTGAAGTAGGCTCCAGGCTCTGAGCTGTCAGCACAGAGCCAGATTCGGGGTTCGAATCCATGAACCATGAGATCATGACCTAAGCCCAATTTGGAGGCTCAACTGACTGAGCCGCCCAGACGCCCCTATTGTAGCATTTTTTGACTAGTATTCAGTGTTATTTCTTTTTTTTTTTAAAAGATGTGTTGGGGCACCTGGGCGTCTTAGTCAGTTAAGCATTCAATTTCGGCTCAGGTCATGATCTCTCTGCTTGTGAGTTCAAGCACCACATTGGGCTTCTGCTGTCAGTGTGGAGCCTGCTTCAGATCCTCTGTCCCCCTTTTTCTCTTTGTTCCTCCCCTGCTCATGCTCACTTTTCCTCTCTCAAAAATTAAAGATAAAAACTGTCTTAGTGCTCTCCGTGTTTAAAAAAAAGTGTTATTTTCAGAATCTTAGGACATATGTTTTGGGTTTTTTAATTTGCATTTATTGCATAGGATGTTCAACTTGAAAATTCTGTTCTGCATGTTACATTTTATTATAAGATCTGCTTTGAAGATATGAATGATGATTCTTATCCCATCTTGTTTGATAGGATATAGATAATTCTGTTTAATCTAAGTTTTTTATCTTTTGTCCCTGGGTAAGGTAGACAAATTGAATTTCACTTTTAGTTTATTTATTCTGTCAGAGATTCTGAATCAGGAATTTAAAGTCTCTGTCTGACAAGAAAAAGTCAACATCTGTTGAGTTGATTTATTATTTATGTATTAGATTTTATGGCACTTTTCCTCTGAAGAGCCAAAAGCATTCTACACATAATTCTTACACTTTTCAAATACCTTTCACAAGAAACACCTATAAACATTGCAACATGAAAAGTGACAGAAAAGGAATTGAATGAGGAAAACAAGGAAGAAGAGGCCCCCAGGGCAAATGATCACAGCCTCAAATAGGAGGTGTGCCTAATAATTTAAGCAGTCATGTTGCAAGGCCACAGGGGACATACTTGTCTCTGCCAAAGCTCCCCCAACTGCACATCTGCTGTCGTTGCATGCTACCTGGCTCCCAGATGCTTCTCTTTTCTTTGGTTATCTTTTCTACACTGGGAGCTTCAAATATTCCGTTGATTAGGGCCATCCAGGAATTTAATGTAATGAGAACTCAGGTTCCCCACATGCTTTCTAAGAAGCATTTTTGTGGTGGGAAAGGAAGTAAGACTTATTATAACCTGTTGTATACTCTTTCATGAGACTTACATGTGACTATTTATAATTATTTGATTAAATAACAAGAAAATTGATTTTAATTATTTTTAATGAATGAGGTATGGTTGAACAAACTTATGGAAGGACTTTATGAAGACTAGAGATATGAAAGTGTATTTTGCAAGTTTTAGATTTCATTTACAGTTAAAGTCATTACCCAAAAACAATTAAAAATATGCTCAAATTATATTATACCATAAATATCTTTTGACTTTATGTAATGCCTAAATACTTGGTGTTTTTTTCATATTTTTAACATGCCCATTTGGTTTGATAGCTGAGGTTAGAGCAATATAACTTCTTTAAATGTTTCAGGATTTCATAGTCTGAAAAAATGTACATTTTAAAAAGTATTAAATTTTTCTTTGGAAATAAAATGAAGCCTTGCTGAGATAAAAAGCATATAATTTTAAGCTTCATGAGCTTTCATAATTCTATATTGAACTCATATTCTTGACTCTTGTTAAATATCTATATTCATTTTTTCTAATAGAAAATAGAACTACAAAACACATGACATTATTAAACAAAAAGCAGGAAATATATGAGATGGTGCTACACTTTAAAAATGAAAGTTACTAAAGTGACTCAAAATCAATTACGTTCCTCTTTTTAAAACGTTTTAAATGTTTGTTTATTATTGAAAGATGGAGAGAGACAGAGCATGAGTATGGGAGGGGAAGAGAGAGGCAGAGACACAGAATCCGAAACAGGCTCCAGGCTCTGAGTCTGACTCAGGGCTCGAACTCACAAGCTACGAGATCATAACCTGAGCCGAAATCGGATGTTTAACCAACTGAGCCACCCAACCTCTGCAAAATCTATTAGTTTCTAAAAGATATCTAATGACTTGAGGGTTCCTAGAGCCTTAATCAACACCCACCAGCCATATAAATGGAAATTCATTGCCGGACTCTAAGAGGCAAAGAATAACAAAGAACTTGACTGAAAACAGAAAAGTGAGCATTTTCCCATAGAAGATGAAAGATAAAATAAAGGTTCAACTTTTTTTTATCAGTAAGATTGAAAACTAAAATATATCTACTTTGACCTTCTAAGATCATAACAACAGAGAGACAAAGAGATAAGAAACTTCTGTGTTTAGATAAGAAAGTATTTTTACCTCTGATGCAAGGTCTATTTCCCAAAGGCACCATATGAATTATTTGTCCCCAATATATACACGTCTGTTGTATTGTTTGCATTGAATTGTATATGAGCAGGTGTTAGAGGTAAGCATTTCTGAAAGAGTATTCATTGTCTTTTATGATCACTTTAATCATGTGGAGAAAGGAGTTTAGAATAATACTTATTATTTTCATTCATCCTTGATGACACATTTGAGTTTCAACACTTTGCTTACTGAGAAAAACATTTATTTTGAAACTGGTGTCTTGAAATAGTTCATAAGATGGATCTGATTCTCAGTTACAAAGAGACCGCTTTTACCATGTTAGTACTTTTCAATATATTTCTTTATTACTATGTAGATCCTGGCTTTTTATGTAGCTTCCTTAAATCATTTAATGTGCTCAGTGTCTCCATCTGTTAAAAGGGGTAATGAAATCCTCCTACTGAATCTTGACAGTGTTAACACTACCCTCCTCAGAAGCTGAAGTTTGACTTAGGCTCCAAGGACTTCATAGACCAGAGAGGTTAAAATACATGGAGAATGGGAAAGTGGAGATCCAATCCAATGAGGGAACTAAGTAGTGGCATTTGAGACCAAAGAAGTTGGTTGGAATATGTTGGGGCAGGAGGTAAAGCTTAAATACCTGGATAAAGTATTGATAGGCATTTGAAAGTGTTTGACCATTTATGACCACGGGAATGATGTGGCAAAGGTGGTGGGCATTTTAACGTAATTTTTGAGAACCATGTATAAAATGTGTCTAATGCATACTAGACATCATCCTGGCAAGGGCATAAAACAGAGTGGTGCCGTCTTGAATAACAAGAAAGGGGCACATGTGGCAGTTAATTCAAAGGAAGCTTCCGTTAGAATTAGAGACTAGTGTAATGTCAAGAAATGAAGTTTTTCCTTTCAGTTGTCCCAGTGCTTTTGCCTAAAGCATTAGGAAAATGAATAATAATAGGGAAATTGAGATGGCTGGTAACATTGGTTAAAAAATGTTGATTTGCACATGCTGAATTTGAGAAAAGAATACTTCCAGAAAAGAATAAGAGATTTGGTGAGGAGATAAAAGGACCATATGGATTTGGGGATTAATTCTTATAATATTTAAATCAAAAATTCAGAAAAGATAAACTGGCTGGACTTTGGATAAAATAAGTAGTGAACTTTAAAAAATAAAATAAGAAAATAAAATTGAGAAGTGGTAGCATTGGATCAGTTGAAACTGATCTAAGTAGATATAATTTAGAGGCTTTGGACCAATCACTACACATTTTTCTCATGATTATACAAGTAAGATATGTCACTTCAGTAACTTTTTAAGAATTAGAAAAAACTAAGAAAATAAAATAGCCTTAAAATCACCATACACAGTAACAACTATTAACATTTTACAAATTTCTTACCTTTTATTTAATGTTTCATTTATTTTTGAGAGAGAGCAAGTAGGGAAGGGGCAATGAGAGAGGGGGACAGAGGATCCCAGGCAGACTCCCCATTGACAGCAATGAGCCAGGTACAAGGGTTGAAACCAAGAACCTCGAGATCATGACCTGAACTCAAGTCACATGTGCACCCGCTCAACTGCCTGACCCATCCAGTTGCCTCCAAATTTGTTCATCTTCATTGAATTCTATAAAGAAGAGTGGTTAAGAGGTCACCTTTAGAATCAGACAGCTTTGTTTTAAATTCTAGATTCATTATGAATTTGTTGAACGATCTTAGGTATATTATTTAACTTCTCTAAGCCTAAATAATGTCATCCAAAAATATGACAATTTCATAAATGCACTGAGATTAAAGATACAATGTATATTATAATTAAAGATTAAAACTATAATGTATATTAAACATCACAGAATCTATTAATACTGTAAGCACAGTGTCTATAAATTTTACAGGTCTATCTGGAATTATATATTTCTCTCTTGCAGTTGTTTTCCTATTTCTCCTTTAAGGACTTTGCTTTCATTCATTCATTCATTCATTCATTCATTACAAACTTTGGTCTTCTTTCCCTCGTTCCTTCTTTCCTTTATAGTTAGAACTACATTTTCAGTTTGAGACTTTGAGACTGGGAAAGAGAAAACAAACAAACAAATCTATGATGGCTTGCCTTCAGCATATTTATAACGTTCCCTTCTCATTCCTAGCCTTTATTAGGCAAAAAGGTCACTGGCTATGTCACTTAAAAATGCCTCTGCACCCAGTGTGTTTACTGACTTTGTGGTCTAGCCTCAGATAGTCTTCAAGAAAATGTTGCTTTCTGCTTATCTGGAAATGAGAAACTACTAATGTTGGGCATAGTTGGGCACACCCTCCTTTTAAGTGGTCTCTTGACTTACCCTACTCAGAACCTCTTAGTCCAGCACAGATCTGTCTATCTCTTAGCTCTGATCCTTCCAGAGGGCTGCACATGCTCTTAAAAGTAGCCCATCACATTTCTCTCAAAGTAGGAAACTCAACAGCAGCTGATTACTACACTAAAGACCTATGTGAACAGTATAGGATTGTTAAAAATTCAGATTCTCCTAAAAGTAGCAAATCCAAAAATACTATTACTCCTGCATGGCCCATTTCCCAAGTGTTTTCAGCAGTACTATTTTCTTTTTAGCTATTATTATCTTTATTACCTTCAAAGAAAATAATCTTGGAGGAGTCATTCTTTTGGCTTTTACAGGGGGGAGTTGTGTGTGTGTGTTACTTGAGGTCACAAGAAATTAGAAAGATTTTAGTGTAAAACAAAATTGTGATGGTTTATCAAAATGATAGATGGAAAATGTAGAATAGCATGCTGCTTCAGGTCACTAGAGGGAGGGACAGGAGGATATTTCTTGGCATTTCTGCCAATAATTTATGGAATTGACTGACCAAGCACCTTTTATATCTATAATTATGATGAGCTGTTGTGAAAATGTCATAAGGTGAACCGCAGTCTGCCTTGGTGTTGTCTCCGTGTCCATAAAAATTTTCTGTCAGTTCTTAACAGGCTTTAGAGTTACACTTCTCCAGAGTTGGTATAATGAGCTAACTTTAAAATGAATGTTGTATTTGAGTTTCATTCAATACCTTCTGTCCTATAGAGTAAAGCTTACAGCAAATGTTTGTGGCTCATATACAGCTTTGGTATTTATAATGACTCTCAGGTAATACTCAGATATAAATATGTACTTTGTGAAATACTGTAGCTTAAATACAAGTAAATCTATTGCTACTCATGGTGCTTATTTCTTTTCTTGATTGAAGTCATTTGCTATGTTTCACAGAAAGTAGAAGGCAACTCTAAAGTCTGAGTAATTTTAGATGAAGCTAGAGTGTATTATGCTAAGTGAAATAAGTCCATCAGAGAAAGACAAATACCATTTGATTCCACTCATATGTGGAATTTAAGAAACACAACAGATGTACATAGAAGAAGGGGGAAAAAAGGAGGCAAACCCTAAGAGACTGATCTACAGAGAACAAACTAAGAGTTGCTGTAGGAGAGGTGGTTGAGTGGATGGGCTGGATGTAACATATATTACATTATATATTAACTAAGCAGAATTTAAATTAAAAACAAAGTTTGAGTAATTTTAAAGTAAATTGGTGATTTTTAAAATTTCATAAACTAATACTTCAGTTTGAGGCTTGTCTTGTCATAAGTGATCATTACATATGGTTAAGTTTCTATGTTTTTGTTTTTCAATTGACATAAGAGGTAGTGTTGACATTTTACCTAACATGCAGAGTTATATTAAGTTTGATGTCAGGTGCCAGAGATCTCTATTGAGGGGACTTTGGTTAAGGTATAACAGGAGTCAGCATTAACTGGTTGCCCACCAAATAACCACCCTCAGAAAACAGTATCTCCTTTTACAGGTGCTGTTCAGGAATGGTAGATAAGTTGCTCAATTAGAGAGTTAATAATCTACACCAACATTAATTTTTCTTCTATTAAAATTTTCAAATATATACAAAACTAGAAATAATAGTATAATAAACTCTTAGGTGCCCATTGCATCCAAGTATAAGCAAATATTAACTCTTGGCCTATCTTATTTCATCTTTCTCTCCTTTTAGCATCCTTCTCCTGTTTTATTTTGAAGCAAATATTTAGATTATTTATATCTAAAAGTTAGAAAATATTAAAGAAATTACCAATAATACCATCATCACACTTAAAAACTGGTAAGTTCTTAATATTAAACATAAGAATCTCAAATTTGTCTCTTTTTTGTGTTTTCTTGGAATTAGGATTGAAATAAGGACTGTGCATTGAAATTGGTTCATGCAACTGTTCTGTATTAACCTACAGCTTCCTTCAACCTCTTTATTTACTTATTTTTTACAGTTCAGTTATTGGAATAACAGCATTGTTTGATGGAATTTCTTACAATCTTTGCATCCCTCTTGAGTTATTTAAGATGTGATGCTGTCCCCACATGTTCTATAAAATGGCTGCTCACTTTACAGGCTTGATTAGGTAGAAGTTTTATATTTTGGAAAGTCCCTTCATAAATAATATTGAATACTCATATCATGAAGGACTTAATGTGTGAATTTTCTTTTTCTCTCTCTTTTTTTGCAGCCATTAATTGTTATTTCATCAAGGATTGCAAAATCATGATATCCTAATTTTAATTTTTTTCTTTATTAACTGCAATACCTTTATGAAGAGAACATTTCTTTCATTAATTATATTGTTACTTCCAGTTACAGTTCATAGAAAAACAAATTATGGCTTGATATTTTTCCTTTATCCAGTTTTATAAAATAATAAATTCATTATATTACATCTTACATAACATATCAGTCAAAATTTTAAAAAATTAGTGCATTCTTAAGGATTTAAAAATGTTGATGAGTTAGTCCTCCATTTTTTAAGTTTATTTATTTATTTACTTACTTATGTTCAGAGAGAGAAGGTGAAAGGGAGATAAAGCACAAATGGGGTAGGGACAGAAAGAGAAGGGGACAAAATTTCAATCACACTTGGGGCTGACATAGCACAGAGCCCAACACAGGGTTCAAATCTTCAAACTGTGAGATTATAATGTGAGCTGAAACCAGAAGTCAGTCATTCAACCAACTGAGCCACCCAGATACCCCAGTCCTCCATTTAAAAATGATAGCAGTATTGGGGCACCTGAGTGGCTCAGGTGGTTGAGCATCTGACACTTGTCTTTGCCTCAGGTCATGATCTCAGAGTTTGTGAGTTCAAGCCCCACCTTGGGCTCTGTACTGTCAGCTTGGGGTTCTCTCTCCCTCTCTCTCCTGCTGGTACTCTCTCTCAAAATAAATAAATAAACTTTAAAATAAGTAAATAAAAAGATAGCAGTATTGATATAATTATAACAATGCTAGTTTTATTTATGTTTTTAAAATTGTTTAAAGGTTTATTGGTTTATTTATTTAAAATTTAAACCCAAGTCAGTTAACATATAGTAATAATGATTTCAGGAATAGAATTTAGTGATTCATCACTTATATATAACACCCAGTGCTCATTCCAATATATGCTCTCCTTAATGCCAATCCCCCCATCCAACACCCCACCAGCAACCCTCAGTTTGTTCAAGAACAAACTATTTAAGAGTCTTTTGTGGTTTTTCTCCCTCTCTTTTTTATCTTAGTTTTGCTTCCCTTCCCTATGTTCATCTATTTTGTTTCACATATGAGTGAAATCATATGATATTTGTCTTTCTGAGTGACTTATTTTGCTTAGCATAATACACTCTAGTTCCATCCACATTGTTGCTGATGGCAAGATTTCATTCTGTTTGATTGCCAAGTAATATTCCTGTGTGTGTGTGTATGTGTACATATACACATTACATCTTCTTTTTAAAAATTTTTAATGTTTATTTATTTTTTGACAGAAAGAGACAAAGTGTGAGTAGGTGAGGGGTAGAGAGAGAGGGAGAATTCGAAGCAGGCTCCAGGCTGTAAGCTGTCAACACAGGGCCTGACATGGGCTCGAACCCACAGGTCATGAGATCATGACCAGAGCCGAAGTTGGATGCTTAACTGACTGAGCCATCCAGGCGCCCCTACACTACATTTTCCTTATCCATTCATCAGCTGATAGGCATTTGGACTCTTCCCATACTGTGGCT
This sequence comes from Crocuta crocuta, assembly GCF_008692635.1. Lineage (NCBI taxonomy): Eukaryota > Metazoa > Chordata > Mammalia > Carnivora > Hyaenidae > Crocuta > Crocuta crocuta. The sequence continues at coordinate 484,303 of NW_027531581.1, forward strand.
ATTGTCTATAGTGCTGCTATAAACATTGGGGTGCATGTGCCCCTTTGAATCAGCATTTTTGTATCCTTGTAGAAGTACCTAGTAGTGAAATTTCTGGGTCATAGGGTAGTTCTGTTTTTAATTTTTTGAGGACCCTTCGTACTGTTTTCCAGAGTGGCTGCACCAGTTTGCAGTCCCACCAGCAGTGTAAAAGAGTTCCTCTTTATCTACATCCTCGCCAATATCTATTGTTGCCTGATTTGTTAATTTTAGCCATTCTGACAGGTGTGAGGTAGTATCTCACTGTAGTTTTGATTTATATTTACCTGATGGTGAGTGATATTGAACACTTTTTCATTTGTTCACCATCTGGATATCTTCTTTGGAAAAGTGACAATTCTTGTTTTAGATGAATGGTAGCATACTATACACATTTTCTCTACATTGCTAACTCACTTCAAAATACATACCAGGGAGTACTCCATAGCAAAATACACTAGTTAATAATTATTACTTTTATAAACGTGTATATTTCATTGTATGGATATGAAATAATTTATTCAAGTATCTATTAAGGATAATTTCTAGTCTTCTGTAATTATAAATTGCAATGGTCTAATTGACAGATGGTTGCATATATCTTTCTGATTTTTTCTGTAGTATCTTTAGGATAGTTTTCTAGGAGGAGTGTTGCTATATCAAAGGTTAGAGCATTTATGATTTTGCTGAACATAGCCAAATTCCCTTCCAGAACAGTTGTACCATCTTGCATTCCTTCCAGCAATGCATGAGTACTCCTTTGTCTTCAGCCTCATCACAAAAATCTGTCTAATTTGGATTTTTGCCAATTTCAGCACTAATGGACTCAAGTTAGTCTGAATGAAAAGCCAACACTTTTTCTACTAATGTATATTGTTTTTCTCATGCCTATTTTTATAATTTGTAATATAAAAGTAATTCTATTTCTTCATGCTGCAGAAAGCATACGCTTCTCCATTTATTAATTCTACTACATCTTTATGTTGCTTTCAAATGCATGCTTCTATTCTGAGACATTATTGCAATCTATGTTAAAGCAAATGTGATTCTACTGAATCCTTTTTATGTATTTCAAAACTATATGTGAATACATTAATTAAATTATTTCCAAGACCATTTCAAGCATATCTGTACCCAGCTCAGTCCATTTCTGTATTGCGTAACTGATATGGTTAAATTCTGCCTATTGGGTTCCAGTGTAGACAGTCTGTTCTGATCAGTGTGATAGAGTTTTGACTAAATTGCTTTTTGTGGTATTTCATTTTTCTGTTAAGTTAACAATAGCCTGCTTTAGACAAAGAAAGCTTAGATGACTTTCTAAAAAACATTCAGGACACTTTAAAACAAATAAAGGCAAGACTAAAACAGTGTCGAACAGTTCTTTGTTGAGTCACTAATACAATTTCTGAACATGGCATACACTTTCATTTATTGTCCTGAATTTTAATTTTTTGCCTAAAGCTAGTTATTTTTCCTTAAAGTGAATCATTGATTGACTCTCCCTCAAGCTGAATTTCAGACTCAAACTACCTGCAGCGATATGCTTGTTGTGACTACAGAATCAGTCAGGGAAAGAAGACTTTTTGGAACTGTCTATGCACTGATGACTTTTCTCCTCTTTTTTCATTCAGAGAAATACCCTAGACTCCCTTCACCGGAGAGCAAACAAAAGCAATAGATCATGAAAATGTTGATGAAGTGGTGTGTAGAAACCAAACATAGAGGCAGCCACTTAGTTTTAGATTTAAGGGCATTCATTTTTAGTAGAAATAAAAATAAGCCCAGCTCCAAAACATATCTCAGATTCTGCCTGACATTTCATGAGAAGATTTTGTCAAGGAATATGTTTTTTTTTTTTTTTTTTTAATCAGGGGGAAAAGTGACTCTAATTTTTACTTATTCAGTATAAGATGGATTGTGACATGCCAATTGCAATAAGTTCAGTTCAATAAATCGTTAGCATTGCTACAGTATGAGAGGAGCTATGTGAGGTGTTTGGAAGAATACAGAGGTAAGAAACCATCTCTGAGTTCAAGGACATCCTCTTCCTCAAGTTAACTCAATATCTCCTCTTGATCTTTTAAAGTCTTTTTAGGTCATATCCTTTTGTAGTGTGGATAGACTTGTTCTGGGGATTGTGTTGGACTCATGAAGTACTTCATTTGTGTATCTTTGATACAGCATTTTTAACTATTGGAAACACATTTATTTTAGGTTCTGTGTCCAAATTCCTCTGTACATGTAGTCCAGGCATCCAAGCAGGAAAATGAAGACACTACTGCTAGCAGAACATGAAGAGGGGAGCATAGGTTGATAAATCAATTTGAAGCTCAAAAAGTCAGGTTAAATATTTTACACACACACACACACACACACACACACGACAGTTTTATGAATTAGAGGAAGATGCTGGAATATGGTTGAGTCAATGGGGCAGGCCCTCATGCAGGAGAGGATTTTGGATGAGACTTAGGACATCTCCTCCTCTAAAGAGAACAAGGAACACCAAGAATCTTTATAGTTTAAGAAAGATTGTGAAGGGAATTTCCTAATTAAACCGTCTTGAAAAAATGTAAAGGATGTAATACGTAAAACTTTTCTTATGTCTTTAGTAGTAAGCCAGATTCCTTGTCCTACCATAAGGCTTTTCTGGGAGAAACAAGCTGAGAAAAAAATAACACGTAGATGAAATCTCTTTCAGAAAAGAAGTCAAAGGAAAATCTCTTCCTGGCTCCAGGGGATTATGGGGACAACAGGGAGCAGAGGTATGGGAGACATCTGGTTGCTATGTATGAGTCCCACTGAAACGAAATCCTGGAACAGAAGAGACTGCAGTTGTCAAAGAGAGAAGTTGAAGGTGGGGACACTGTGGCTCCTCTTCCTGTTTGGACTCTGGCACAGACAACCGGTGATATGCTGTAGTCTGGAATTGATCCAGGGCTCTTCTGCAGAGAACAGAGTTAGTCAGGTGGAAAGAACCTATTTAGCAGTCAGGAGGTAATCTTGGCTCTCTTTGGTCATAATGTACCAGAGTTGACTCCTGGTCCCATATCAGGGGGAATAGTGAAAGCAATTGGGAGTCTGTGGGCATGGAGCACATCAGATCCAAGATGACCCCACAGCGCAGGCTGTCTGTTCCACTAAGTCTAGAGGCCTGTGGTGGTTAACAGGGAAGAGAATCAGAAGATGTTTCCCATACATCTATGTACTGAGTACACAGTAGGGTTACTCACACATAAGGTCTCACTGAGGGGTTGATAGGAACAAACCCCACAAGTTATGCCAGGCAAAAGTTGAGCACCAGGAGCTATTATACTGCCCAAGGATGGAAACACATACAACAATGCCTCAGAAATGCTAACCAACATAGACACAGGAGCCAGCTTAAGGCGAGAATATTTCCTTCTTGCTAATGCTGTAAAGCAAACCTAGATGCCTTCTTTCACAATGAAAGATATCTTCTTGGAGGGGAGTGAATGTAGAGTGCAATATTACTTAGATTGTCAAGAAACTGAAAATTAAAAAAAACTGTTATAAACATTTTTGCTATGTTGGGCAAGATTAATATTTATGGTGGTCAACTGCTTAGAAAGTAAAATCAGTAATAGATAAAAGAAGATAAATTTTGAGCACACATTTAAGTACAGTGTAAATAAACTTGTAACCCCATTAGAATTACATTATACTTCTTTGTCATCAATTCTGTATATTCACTGGGGTGTAAGTGACTTGAGGGCAGAAAGCTACCTTATTTTTCTTTGGTATCTGCTGTGAACAGCATAGTGTTTGACATATAGCAAATGTTTATTAGATTGAAATGAATTTACCACTACCAAGAGCATTTGCTTTGAAATCAAGGTTCCCTTGGGCTTAGGCTGAATAGTCCTAGGTTAAAATTCTGCTCTAAGAGGTTCTGTGTCTTGAAGAAGTAGTCCAAAGACAATCTAACCAGAGGTATTAGCATGAGCAAAGACCTAGAGATAAGAAACCAGTGTGTTTGCAAAATGGTGAGTTCTCTAATTTGGCTGATTAGGAATTATCATTGTCAGTATTAAATTCCAATAGTAATATTAGCAGTTAAAGTATACTAAGCACTTTTTCCATTAGCATATTACTGTGCTTTGCAAATTATATCCTTCATTTCAATTAACAATCCTATGGCAATGGGTATTACTGTTGTATTAGCTTCCAATTAGGAGACAAAAATCACACAATAATTTAAACATGGAAAGTAAAATACAAAGAATTACTGTAATATGGGATTGGCTAGTAAGGGGGAAAGAAAAGTAAAGAATTTTACAATAGCAAATATAGGAAGCAGCCTCTACTCCTAGGTGGGGGTGATACCCAGCACCCAACAAAGAAGCAAATCTGGATGATTTCCTCGTATGGGACTGAGACGAAGACCTTTTTTGGAATGGTTGTAGCCATGGCTCACTGGATGATGAAGGTGGCTGACGTTTTGCAAAAAAGGTTCCCTGAGAAGCATCCTCTGAGGTGGTCGTGAAGCTGTTCCTGGAAAAGTTCTGAGCCTTAGAATGCCCTGAAAAGCCAAGGGGGAAAGCTATTCACAGGTATTCACCACCATCTGTGGTCATACCTTTTGCATAGCTACTTAAGTGCACGCCAAGGAAGTTTCTCGTAGACAAGTGCTGCATACTGCTTTCCCAGGTGCTACTGACTGCCATATGATGTAGGAACTGGGTACCATAGATAGAATCTTTGTGCTTCAAGAACCTGGGAGACTGGCTCACCCAAACAGGAAGGGAAACCCCTACCACCTCCGGTGTCTCTCTAGCACTCTCTACTGATAAAGCTTAACATTTACGTCCTCTAGAAACGGACAAACAATGCCAATGTCCAGTAGTAGACAATGAAATGCAAATTTGGAGCTAAAAACCATCTTGTTTATCTTTTATAGATTAGGAAATTGAGTGTCAGAGAGATTTTTGTGACTTTCTGAGTCACACAAATGATCAAAAAAGCTTGGAATTCAAACACTTGTGCGTATAGTTCTCATTATATGCTACTGCTCTAGAAGATTCATCTGACAACAGTGTAGGATAGATTGTAGTGGCAGTGAGGCTGTGGTAGGAACATATAAATTGTTATGGTGAGTCGTGTAGAAGCAAATGTGGATTTCTGAAATGTGTAACTACATGGACCTTTCTTGTGTAATCTTCTTACCTAAGTTAAGCTGGTTAATATAAGAATTCAGTTGTTTTGAGTGTCATGGTAAAAGCAGTTTACAGGAAAATGTTAGTAGACTCATTTAAAGGGTATAACTGTATATGTGTACAAAGAAATAACTTACTATATTTAGATTATCCTCAATCTAAAATTTGCATTTCACTTGTATCTCTCTCAGAGGAGCAGCTCTTCCTGGTTTTTAAAGGCTCAAAAGACCACCTGGTACAGATAATGCCACCTGATGGGGTGAAGATTGCTCAACATTCATTTAACATTCCCTTCAGTTATTTTTAGTCTCTTTTTACCTTTCCCAAAGGCTTTGGAGTCTCCAGTTATGTGCCAAACTGCTTACTAGGAGTAAATAACTGTGGGCACCCCAGTGCAGTTCTGAGTGCCTAATGGTCAGGTTCCCAGGATGAGTTCCTTGGGTATGTCAAGTCCTCATGATCTCATGTTTCAGATCTGAGAACTATCCAAGCAACTGATTATGACCTTTCATCTATAAATTATAGGACTTTCTAAATGGAAATCTTTTAGAAGCTTAATTCTCACTGGGAACAATGCAAGGATTTATAAGAATCTGTGTTCTATTGGATTTACTACTGCACTCTGTCCATTTTATTACACTCAATTTCTCTCTTAGAACTTAGCCACAGGACTGCTTTTCCTGGTTTTTCTTCAACCTCCTCCCGCCTCACCCTCTTCTACTTTAGACTACTGGACAGGATAGTGCAATGTTTAAGACTATGTTGTTGGTCTTGAGAATGAGCTAAGTAGACCTATAGGTATAGAGAGCATAAGGGTCATAATTGACCATAGGTCCCACATGTCATCTGAAACCTGTAGTTGCATTTACAGTGAAGCACAAAAAGCACATACTAGCTATTCCTCTTCAGTACCCGAGCCCAGCAGGGAGATGATGGGTGCCTCAGTCTTGGGAGACAGGCTGATCCTCTGATGATAACTTTGACCTTCAGACTCTGACAGCCTTGCCAAACCTTAGATGCCCTGCATCTAAGTCACTTCTGCCCAATCCATTTTCTCTCTATTTCACTTCTATAGAGACTTGCATAGTGGTCTAACAGCTCTCCCAGCTTTTCCTGGCTTTTTTCTCCATTTCTCCATAGTTATTTCCTCCAGATAAAATCTTTGCATTCTTAATCCTATTTTGGTGTCTGCTTCTTGGAGCTCTCAAACTAAGTTATCGGTGGATTCAGAAAGTTGGCTTAAACCTGGGCTTGGCCATTTTCTGTCTGTCGGTTACTTAACCTCTATGTTCTGCAGTTTAGGTATATATAATATGGGAATAATTATAGTTGTCCACTTCATGGGGTTTAAGGAATAATAACATTCATATATACAAACATATATAATATATAGTATTACATATATAATAAAAATAAATGCTAGTTATTATGCTCTTATATTCCTAGCACAGTTCACTGTATAGAATCTACATGAGAAAATCTTACACGAGCTGTCAAAAATTTTTCAACTCATCTTGTTAGGTACCTCTTGAATTTACACTTGATACAAAAAAAGAGAAAGTCACCATATCTGAAGACATTGAAGAATAAAAGCAGAAAATGAGAGGAATATTTATGTCATCCATATATTGTTAGCACAGTAATTAGTATAGCAAAAATTTTCACATGCACAACTTAAAAGACTGTGTTTGCTCTATTTAGCCACCTTACATGAATACCAAGAGACAGTAAATCACAGGAGTCAGTAGGGTATCATTGAAGGCTGAGGATACCTGCATGTAAATGAGAGTTGTGAAGCATAAGAGGAAACGATAAACAGATATTAAATGAACAATAACAACATTATTGTGCATAACCACATCTGTAAGTGATATTTACCAAATATATGTGCAAAAATTTAATTTTTTAACTGATGTTTTTCTCTGGAATTTTACATAGACACATTATTTTGGGACAACTACCCTGGAATGTTATCAACATGACCCAATCCTATATTATTCTTCATCCCTTTAAACAATTTTCATATAAGTTATCTTAAATAATTCTCACAACCACATGAGAGATAATAGAACAAATATTAACAGCCTTATTTTCTATCAGGGTAAATGGATGAATAAGCCTATAATGACCTTGTAGAGGACATTTTGCTCATTCTGCATTTATAGTTCAGTGGGATTCTAGATCTGATGAGGAAGTGGGTAACTTCGGTATCAGTCAGAATTTCTAGATCCACTTATATCTCTTTAATGACACATTATTTGGGTCTTACATGAAGCCTCTGAGACTTTTTAAGATATGGTGAAACAGAAATCATCCTGGACTTTGTACAACAAACTAAACTCTGCAAAAAAGGTATTTTATGGTATATTTGTCCATAGACACTTAATAGGGTGACAAAAATGGTTTCTAAGTAGTCAGATCTTACTCAACTAGCATCCCTAAAATCTATACCTATTTGGTCTGTCACATGGTTCCCACCAGGATTCTGAGCAAGAACAAACAGTAAGTGAGCCATATGGATTTTAGCCTCTCCTGGTGAGCAAGAATGTGTTTGATTACAGAGCTTAGAGTTTCTACAGAGAAAGGCTGGCACATATTTAACAGATGTAAGCTCCGGCTGGATCCTGTTATACATCTGCCTTGAAAATGAGTTGCAACAGGGCTTTTATTTACATAAGATTGCCTCCTTCCTGGTCTTTGTAGCTCTAATGCAACATTTCTCTAAGACTTTTCAATAAACTCATACCTTATATTAATTTTCCCATTCTCCCGTTTTGTGTGACAGAAAGAAATTAAACATGATAGAGAATGAATACCTAGGAAAGGAACAAATGCCACATAATTATAGGCAAGTTGTCCACTTTCGAATTTTATTGTTTAGTTTTCTTTGAAATTTCAAGGTGCTCATATTTTACTTTAGCCAGTTGCAGGAGGAAGTTAAAATGCGATTCTGAGCAGAATGGTGTTGCCTTGACCTTGCCCTACAGCTGAGGAGGACTACCAGATAACTGTTGTTTTATTCCTTTTTCTTCTGAAAGATACTGATCCAGTAGCTGATAAAAGTACTTGAGATGATTAACCCAACCTGCCTCTTGCCTTTATTTCTCCTAGCAGAAGACGCTTTAGTGTATATAAGAAACACCTAAGACTCTTATTAAAAGTGCAATTTCCTGTGTCCCACCCTCAGAAATTTTTGAACTGGTGTATTCTGGCAACACCCAAGAATCTGCATTTAGTAAAGATACTAGGTGATCCTAGAAAGCTAGCTCATACTTTGAGAAAAACTACTCTTCAATTGTTTTCTTCTGATGACAATTTAGCAGTTAAATCATCTCTCCCAAGGGGATGCTTTGGTCATACATTTATATCCAGTTGAAGGTTTCATAAGAACAGCTGAAGAGTTCAAATAGTGTTTAATTGTAAAAAAGCCAATTAGCCTCTCAAACGACAGAGATAATAAATTAAAGATTGTAACCTATTTTAATAGCTGCAGATCAAATGGACTGCACAATTAGGTATAAGCAGTATAACTTGATTAACACACTTTGGAACCTGTTGAATCTATCAGGTCTTTTCCGTCCCATTCCTTCTTCCTTGATCTTCATTTCTTTTTACATATATATGAATGTGTGTGTGTGTGTGTGTGTGTGTGTATACATATTTTCTCTCATTGTTTTGTTGAACCTTCTCAAATTTTTCTTCCACTTTCATCAAGCTGATATTTTTATTTCCCATTCAAATCTATGCCTTTTTTTCTTCCCTCTTCCAGTAAGGTGTCTTTTTACTCTGTATCTACAATGTCCACTAGAAAACATCTTCTTGGTAACATTCCAATTAAGTAATACTGTTCAGAATAACATACGTGATCAAGTGAGATAATTCCTGTGGAAATGCTTTGAAAATTTGTGGAGAGCTATTAAGCTAAAACATACATATTTGTTTTGTGTTGAAAAACTAGCACAAATGATAGTTGGGATCAAATTCAAGATTGCCTTTACAGAGAGGGAAAAATACACATGTGTAAGAATGCACCAAAGTGAAGCTCTCCATGTTTCCCCTGGAGGAACGTTGAAGTTATATGATTTCTGTGCCCACATGAAAGAAGGAAGCAAGAAGTTATAGGAGCTCAGAGCTGAGGTCTGTCTCTTATGCTATGGAAGGAGCAGAGGGAAAACGACATCAGCCCTCAAGGGCAATTTAAGAAAATTCTTGATTGTAAGAAAAGTTTGCTTACAGGATCTCAAAAAAATTCCTGCACTTAGATCTTTACATGCTATTTCTATTTTATTTATTGCAGTAACATTGATATAAGGTTGTCCTACCTTGTACTGTTCGCCTACCCTAAGTATAGTTCATGAAATAGAAGAAGTATAAGTGCTTATTTATTCCCTTTATCAATTTTCAGAACAATGACTCGGTATTCTAGTAACCTCTAAAGACAACCCATAAGTTTTGAAAAACATTATAAACTTAATGAAATTTCATTTATATGACATTACTCTCACATTACAGTGGTTACTATTTTGATGCTGAAACAGTTCCATTTATGGAGAGTGAAAGCCTGTTTTCAAGTTGACTTCTGTGTGCTTTTGACATAGCAATTTGTTTTCTGTCAAGATAGGGCATCTCAGAGATCTCTTGCGTATTACCAGATCCAGCTAAAATCAGTTGTCTAAGAAGTGTTGGTCCCTTTCAGTATGAAAAGCATAATTGTAAATGACATAATCAGGAGGCTTCTTGGCATATTAACCTCTTGTTAGAAGTCAAAAGAAAAACAGTAAAAGGAATGACATGATCAAAGCTCAGTAGTCTGTGTAAATATTGTAGGAAAAATGTTAACCTGAGACTTCAATCATTTAAAAAATATTATTTGCAAGTTAGCTTTAATATTTTATTCTAACTTTATGTGTTTTCTTGTATTTTGATCTGGAATTTGTCCTCATTTTGCAGACATTTATGCATTATTGTCCATTTTTTTGTTCGATCTTTTAGGTGTTAACTTCATTCATTGTGAAAAATAAAATTACCACCATAAGGAAATTGGACGGTCTCAACCTATGATTTTTTTTTTCTGTTAGCTGACTAATCAGTATGCTAAGCAATATGAGAACATATATTTAGACCGAAGATCTGGCTCATTAATCATCTACTACCATATTCTCACTTCTAAGTAGTAAAGCTTTTGTTAATGAAACTGATGGATAGTGAATAACAACCTAATGAGTCCTTCAATTTTGCATTAGTGTCTTAGACAGCAAAGAGGCATATAGAAAACTAGGTGTTTCAGACCTGAAAGAAATTCCTATTTCATCAATATTTTAAATGTTTTTTAAAATTTATTTTTGAGAGTTAGAGAGAGACAGCAGGATCAGGGGAGGGTCGGAGAGAAGGGGAGACACAGAATTTGAAGACAGGATCCAGGCTCTGAGCTAGCTGAGAGCTGACACATGGCTGTAACCCATGAACCATGAGATCATGACCTGAGCCAAAGTCGGACGCTTAACCAACTGAGCCACCCAGGTGCGCCAAGAAATTTCTCTTTCAGATTTTAGGTGAAAAGCTAGAGATCCAAATATTAAGTTATTCCCTCAGTGCGACATAGTTATTGTTTTAAAAAAAAGGTTTAAAAACTGCCTTTAAAATGAAATATTTCCTCCCTTTTATATTAAAGTTTACTTTATTTGGAGAAAACCAGATGAATATTCAGCTTTATTTTTAAATATGCTTAAGTAGAAATAAAATAATACCTAAGTATTTATTTTTTGGAAAAGGGAATTATAGCCACAGGAAAAAATATGTTAAATTATTTATTCTCATGCTGGAATTTCTCTTTAAGGAATGCTTAGGAAAGAGCAGGATAGAGAAAATGTTTATGTCATAATAGAAAATGTATCCATGCTCAACTGAGAGTTATAAGTCAGTTTCTCACATTTTTGAAAATCTATTCTGAATTTGAATTATGTACCCTGTCTGAAGGTGATTTAAAAGTTTCCATGTAGTGAAATTCCATTTAGTGTACAGACTTCAAATTAGAAAAGATAAAAAAGAATCTGAATCATAGATTGCTGTGATTTACCTGTTTGCTTTTTCTCAAAGACACATAATCCACATTTCTATTAGCAGAAAGCAGACAGAACTATTAGAAGCTTTTAATTTTCAATGAGGGCTTAATTGCTTATAGATGCTTCTCCAATTTTTAAGAATTGATGCTGTCTTAAACATTTGTATAGACATGTATTCATTATCCTTTCATTTAGAGATAATACTGTGGTGAGCCTTGCCTTTTGGAGAATAAATCTATATTAAGCACAAAATGTGTAACAAATACTCTGCAGAACAGTGTGGAAGACATTATGGGAATACAGTCCCTGAGCTACAGGACTAGTAAGAAAAGTATAATTATCTACCATATGCGTGGTAGAATAATAGTCTTGCATTCTTTGTATCAAGTTGGGGGTGGATTTCTTCAATCTTTTTCTTTAAAGTATAATTAATATATGGTGTTATATTAGTTTCTGGGTGTCCAATATACTGATTTATCAATTCTATAGATTTCCCATTGCTCATCAAAAAAAATGTACTCTTAATCTCCTTTATCTATTTCATCCATCTCCTAACCTATCTCCCTCTGGCGACCACCAGTTTGGTCTCTGTGTTTAAGTCTGTTTTTGTTTTGTCTGTCTGTTTTCTTTGTTTTTTTGTTTTGTTTCTCTAATTCCACATATGAGTTAAGTCATATGGTCTTTGTCTTTTTCTGACTGACTTGTTTCACTGAACATTATACCTTTAGGTCCATACCTGTTGCAAATAGTAAGATGTAATTCTCTCTCTCTCTCTCTCTTTCTCTCTCTCTCTTTCTCTCTTTTTATGGCTGAGTAATATCCTATTGTGTGTGTGTGTATGTGTGTGTATCTTCTTCCATTCACCTATTGATGGACACTTAGATTGCTTCCATATCTTGACTATTTTAAATAGTGCTGCAATAAACATAAGAGTACATATATGTTTTCAAATTCGTGTTTTTGTTTTCTTTGGGTAAATAACCAGTAGTGGAATTACTGAATCACATGGTAATTCTATTTTTAATTTTTTGAGGAATCACCATACTGTTTTCCACAGTGGCTGCACCAGTTTGCATTCCTATCAACAGAGCACGAGGGTTCATTTTACTCCACATCCTCACCAACACTTGTGTCTTGTGGTTTTGATTTTAGCCATTTGACAAGTGTAAAGTGATAGCTCAGTGCGATTTTAATTTGCTTTTCTCTGAAAATTAGGGATGTTGAATATCTTTTCATGGATCTGTTGGCCATCTGTATGTCTTCTTTAATAAAAAGCCTCTTCAGACCCTCTGCCAACTTTTTAATAGATTATTTGCTTTTTGGGTGTTGTGTAAATTGTGTAAGTTCTTTATATATTTTGGATATCAAACCCTTATCGAATACATCATGTGCATATATGTTCTATCAGTCAGTAAGTTGACTTTTTGTTTTGCTATGCAAAAACTTTTTATTTTGGTGTAGTCACAATAGTTGAATTTTACTTTTATTTCCCTCACCAAAGGAAACACATCTAGATAAATGTCTTTAGGGAAGATACCAAATAAATTACTACCCATGTTTTCTTCCACGAATTTTATGGTTTCAGATCTAACATTTAGGTCTGTAATCCATTTTGAGTTTAATTTGGCATGTGGTGTCTTTAGTAAGTGGTCCAGTTTCCTTCTTTTGCATGTAACTGACTACTTTTCCCAACACCATTTCTTGAAGAGATGGTCTTTCCCCCATTGCATTTTCTTGCCTCCTTTGTCATAGATTAGTTGACTATAAAAATGTAGGTTTACTTCTGGACCCTTTATTCTGTTCTCTTAATCTAAGTGTCTCTTTTTGTGCCAGTACCATACTGTTTTCATGACTACAGCTTTGTAGCATATCTTGTAATCTGGGATTGTGATACCTCCCACTTTGTTATTCTTTTTCAAGATTGTTTTGGCTATTTGAGGTCTTTTGTGGTTACATACAAATTTTAGGATTATGTGTAATAATTCGGTGTAAAATGCTTTTGGTATTTTGATAGAGATTGTATTAAATCTGTAGATTGCATTTGGTAGTATGAACACTTTAACAATATGGGTCCTCCAATCCATGAACATAGAGCATCTTTCCATTTGTTTCTATCATCTTGAACTTTTATCACTGTTTTATAGTATGCAAAGTACAGATCTTCCACTTCCTTGGTTAAATACCTCCCAGGTATTTTATTCTTTTTTAGTACAATTGTAAATCGTATAGTTTTCTTAATTTCTCTTTCTGCTGCTTCATTATTAGTGTACAGAAATGCAACAGGTTTCTGTATTTGACTTTATACCTTGCAACTGTATGCAATTATCAGTGCTAGTAGTTTTATTTGTGTGTGTGTGTGTGTGTAGGTGTAGATTTTAGGATTTTATATATATATATATATATGTAGTATTTTGTTGTCTGCAAATAATGAAAGTTTAACTTCTTTCTCAATGATTTGGAGGCCTTTTATTTCTTTATCTTCTCTGATTACTGTGGTAGCACTTCCAGTACTATGCTGAATTAAAGTAGTGAGAGTAAACATCCTTGTCTTGTTCCTGACCTTAGGGGAAAAGATCTGTGTTTCACCATTGAATATGATATCAGCTGTGGGTTTTTCATATATAGCCTTAATTATGTTGAAATATGCTCTCTCTAAACCTACTTGCTTTAGGGTTTTTATCTTGAATGAATGTTGTACTTTGTCACATGCTTTTTCTACATCTGTTGATATGATCATATGGTTTTTGTCCTTTGTTAATGTGATAGATCACATTGATTAGTCTGTGAATATTAAATTACTCTTGCAAACTGGAAATTAATCTCATTTGGTCATAGTGGATGATTTTTTAAATGTAGTGTTGGATTTGTTTTGATAATCGATAAAACTTTAGCCAGACTAATAAAACAAAACCAAGCAAGGAGGTGACTCAAAAAATGAAAGGGAAAAAATAACAACCAACACCTTAGAAACACAAATGATTATAAGAGAATATTATGAAAATTATAAGCCAACAAATTGGACATCCTAGAAAAATTAGACAAATTCCTAGAAACCTATAACCCTTCATAACTGAACCAAGAAGAAATGGAAAATTCAAACAGATTGATTGCTAGCAATGAAATTAAATTAGTAATCAAAAAACTCCCAACAAACAAGTGTACAGGACCAGATGGCCTTACAGGTGACTTCTATCAAGCACTTAAAGAAGAGTTAATACCTATTCTTCTCAAACTATTCCAAAAAATAGAAAAGAAGGGAAAGACTTTAAATTCATTCTATGAGGCCAGCATTATCCTGATGACAAAAGCAGATAAAGACACTACATGATAGAGAAAGCTGTAGGCCAATATCTCTAATGAATATAGATGTTAAAATACTCAGCAAAATTTATGTTTCTTCAATTTTTGAATGGACATTGGCCCTTTGACTTTCTTTGACAAATAGAATGACATCGAAGTGATATTGTGTGGTTTCAGAATTTCTGCTCTTAGAATCCTGCCCTGAGACTATCATGTAAGGAAGCTGGTATTACCTATTAGAGGATGAGATGCCACAAGACAAAGAACCAAGGTGCCTCAGTGGATGGAAAGCACAGACTGCCAGACATGAGCTGGATGCAAGTAAGGCTGTAACAGAACCCCAAATAGGTTTAATATTTGGGACTAGGTGATGGATGGAGGCAAGGAGACTCCGAGAAGAGGCTAGAAAAGAAATGAAGAAACAGTTGGAATCTGGAGAGAGAACAGTCTGTGTCACAGTGGCTGAACAGTTGTCAAAACTATCACTTGCTGTAATTCAAAAGATAGATATTGTACTAAATATCTTTAGGGCTTTGACTAAGGAAATCTATAAACGGATCCTGAAGGCACCAATTATATTTTCCTAGTTTGTTAGGATTTGTTATGGGAAATTACAGATGAACTAAAGAAGGAACTATTTGATTTAAAAGACAATTTTATAAAAATAGAAGATTCTAGGATTGCTATTCAAGAACATTGGTGTTGAATTGGCACAAATACCACCAAATTGGACTTGTCCTTTAGGAGCTGAGTCATTTAAAAAAGAAAACAGGTCCATGGGAAGCAGAAAGCAGGCCATAATACTTAATTACAACCATAGGCTATAGAAAAGAAAAGCATCTCAGGAGAACCAGGAATGTAGAGAAGGCCCCAAGAACTTAGGAGAAGAATGGAGTAAAAAACCAGTCTTACGGAGTTCATAGGGGCCATGATCAAAAACAGCATTCTCTAACTTCAGACTTACAGCAAATGGCAGTAAGTGAGAGGCTGGATTTCAGAATTAGTCTACATCAGTAAATTCCATGTGTTCCCATTCACATTGATGTTATGTGTTCACAGTATTTCTATTGTGGTTATTCTGTCTCCATTTTACTAATGTTTACTAGATGGTTGGATGGATGTTTGGAGGAAGTAGGAGTGGTTTATAACCTTCATTTTAGCTTGCAGATGTCTGAGCAAAATACAGATAATTCAGTAATGGACTTTGAGCTCAGTGCTTCTTACAGGTAATACTTTCAGGGGTCTTGAGAACAGATAAATGTATTTTATATGGGAGAGGATTATAAGTAATTATATACCCAGAGGATGGATTGTAATAGATTTAGTCAGGCTATACGTTGTTTTTAGTTTCTCCCATCAAGAGATAGTCTCTTTTACCACTCTTGAATCACAGGTGGCTTTGTGATTTGCTGCTTCCAATAAAATGTAGCTGAAGCGATGTGTGATCTCCAGAGCCTAGGCCTCAAGATATCTTTCAGTGTCCTTTCTATCACCTTGGAATGCTGCTCTGAGGCCATAATATCACTAGGTCAATCTATCCTGCAGAAAGATGGAAGAACGTCTTAAAGGGGAAAAAAAGATTTACCATTTGCTAGCAGTACAAGCTGCCAGACATAAGTGAGGCCATTTGGGACCTTCCTGTTGAGCTCACCTTCCAGCTGAGTGCAGGTACATAAATGAGAATAGGCAAATTCAGCAAAGGAACCTCCTAGACATGGCTCAGAAACATGAAAAAGAATATGTTACTGTTGTTATCCACTAAGGCTTGATGGGAGTTTCTTACAAAAAGGGATTTAACTAGAAACAAGGCACAATATTCTATAAAAGAGAAGAAAAGATATTTTATGTAAGGAAGCACCGCACACAGTTTAGGAGAAACTAAGAAAATGTTCATGAAGAATGTACTGTTTGAGGTTTATATTCGAAGATGTATCTGAAAAATAAATTGGGGACATGGTGTAGAAGAATTTGAAAGCCACGGTGTACTATTTATACTCTGAAAGCAATGGGAATATGGCATTGTTTGTTTAGGGGAGTAACTTAAATCCACTGCATAGCCAGTAACTAAGAGAGGAACTAGAACATTGAAGGTACCTTGTGAATGATTATTCAATGAATGATCAGAATCTTCTTCTAATCTATTAGATGTTATAACACATTGACGTTCTTAATAACAGTTTAGTCTATGGTGAAAATGTATCAGGATGTATTAGGAAAAAAGCATTTTAATTTTCCTCAAAGGGCCTGAGAACAGAAGTGAATAAAATATTTTTGTGTTGAATATAGTGTTGAATATATTGGCATGCTGCAAACCTATACAGACATATTTTAAACAGATAAAGGAAAAAGGCTGGAGTAAGAGTAAACAAAAGGACCTTTCTGGCAAAATGTGCCATTATTTTATGCATGGTCACAGGGTACTTTATGACACATAGTGTACATGTGGAAAACATTTGCCCTCTTGGTCATTTGGATTAATTCGTACCATAAATGCATCTTTTCCCATCCTGTTCCCAGATTCAGGGGCTTGATATATGACACTATTTAGATCTTTATTTTTCTTCTTAACTTGCCCTGAGGGAGTCTTCCAGTGTGACCATACTGATTGATGACCACCCTCCCAGTGACTAACTCAACAGAGTGTTATGTGTGGACAGCTTTATGGCTCATGGAACTCTGGGAACATTTCCAGTCACTTTCTTTTTGTTTCCCTTTGATTCTTACTCTCTTTCAAAGAAGCTTGCACTTACTTTCTTACTTTATTTAGCTTTGTCTCAGAGAGAACCACTCTTGAGTCCTTATTTTAGATATTGCATCCTAGTCTTGACTTTTGCCCTGCACCAGTCAGGAGGCACGTGGCATGAGATGATTTGTACTGTTATCTATCACTGGCTTCGTCTCCTGCCCCTGGCTATCATTGTCATAACTTCTTCAGCAGAGTTGTGTATAACAGAGGCTCAGTAATATTTCTGGTTTCTTTGATGATAAGCTTTTACAAAACATCATATTTTCTCTTTGTTATAATTGGCTGTACTTGAGTCATGTAGTGTCAAAGTGCTGAGTTTGCTGAGTTGTCAGTGATGATTTTTACCAATTAGATTATTTATTTCCTTGTGCTTGATGCTGTTTCCTAAGCTGCTAACTAAAACTTTCCTTCTCATTGTCATGTTCCTCACTAATTAAAGACACAATAGGTGCTTTTCCACTCATTAGACACATCAGTTATGAGTAACCTAGAACAAGGAGGAAAAACCTTTGGCTTAAACTGAGTCCCAGGAGCATAATAGTTAAAATACAAGTTTCTTTCACACTTGACTCTCTTCTGCCTTAACTCCCTTCCTTTTCCACTTTGCTTTTTGTCCCTGAAATAATGTTGTGTTAACTTCTCCTTGTCTAAGTTATATGGGTCCACCAAAAAACATTTTGGGAAATAATAAAAAGTATGGAGAATAACGTCCTCAGTAATTGTTTTCCTTGAAAGACCATCAAATTCTATTGTTTTGGAAAAGACCCTCTGTGTCTGGAGCCAAATACTAAGACATAATCTTCCTTAGACAGTCAATGTTGTCCAGCAGTTTTTTCTGGCCTATAAAGATGATGAAGATGATGGTGGTGGTGGTGGTACCACTACTTACTGTACTCTTATCATGCATAACCTCATTTAATCCTATTTCCATCTATGTTGAGAAGTTGAATCATCACCACTTCTTTCTAAGGCCTCCTTTGCCATGCAGAAAAGCCAAAGCCTTCATTTTTTTAGAATTCCTCTCCCTGTATGTTCCTGGTTGGCCTATGCAATAAGAAACATTTTTGTTTGACTAGGCAGGCAGAAGGAAGGAGAGACCATTATTCTCGGAAAAGTTTCAGCCAGATGTCATGCAGATGAGACATTGATTGATACAGGCTTCCTGGCCAGTTCCTGAGAACCACCCTTTTACTGCTGCAGACAGACAAAGTCAATGGGAGCTTCCATATATCTGCAGGAGTTGAAGCAGCTAGCCCCTGTCAGTGCTCCAGGCTGAGATCATCAGGGTGGCTTCCCTGGCCTTCACTCCCCAACTCTTTCAGTTTGGGGGTAGTCCTCTCATTCTTTGTATCAAATCCTTCATGCTTAGAACACATGAAGTGATTTCTGTTGTTCCAGGAAACTCTGACCAGTAAAAACAAATTCTTTAAGTTTGGTTGATATTCATATTCTTCAGTTAGGAAAACAGGTCTTTGTGAGTCATATAACTTGAACTAGTAAGTGAAAGAAGAAAATGAGTCCAAAAGTCTGTCTTTCGGTTTATACAAATCACTTGTTCTTTTGCTTATAGGGACTTCCTCTGCTGACTTCGAGCAGTGCTGCCTCCTCTATCCCTTCATGCTGTGTGGCTGCAGCCTGTCCAAATACCCACGTCAGCCATCACTGCTCTGTATATGAGCCCCATTTTACTCTATTTTTGGTGTTTTTTTCTTTTCTTTTGTAAAGGGTCAAAATCTAAGGTAATTTTTTCTTATTTTACACTGTATCTTAGGACTTTTTTTTTTTCATTCCGTCTATGCCTTTTTACTAGACTTTTTACTATGCCTTTTCATTGGCCTTTTGACCTGATCAGATAGTTACAAAGATTTTTCAGCTCTACATTGGAATAATGAGCTCAAAATCTAAAGATGTTGCTTTGGAATCTCATCTTGTAATCTTCCGTGTTACCAGTTATTCAGGGTAAAGAGTCTGTATATTTACAGTGAGTAGTTTAATTCCGGCATAAATCTGGCATCATTTGTTAATTTCAGAAGTCAAACATCCAGAGTTATCCAATTAAAGTTATCTTGTCAAAGATTTAAATTATATGACAGTTAACTGAAAATTAATTGCTAAATATATCAGTAACTTCATTTTTCTTAAAAGATAAGTAATACCCCCTCCCCCCAAAAAAATGTGGGAATAGAGTTTCAGTATGTCTTGCTTTATTTCATGAGGATTTCCAATTAAATGCATGTTTTTGCTATCAATTATCATGGGAAGATAAGTTAAATCCACTCAATTAAACAGTCACTTTTGAAGTTTCTGGGCCTGACTTTGACCCATCTTAATGTTAATTTAGCCTCCTTTCAAAGGGAAGTAAATGATTCACCTAAGGATTTCTGTTCATTAGTATTAATTAGTGAATTCATTTGACTATGTCAAGAAGATAAGAGGTAATTTGAAGTGGGAAAGCAGTACCTTTTGATGGACTACAATAATCATTAATTTATCTCTATTCACTTTATATTGCCATGGAACAATACAACCAGTAGCTTTTGCCTACTGTCCTCTTTAAAATTCTGTTTTTATAACCTGCCACTACACCAAATTCTGTATGGACCATAAAGAAATACTATGCTCAGTTTCATTGCACGGACTTACTGACTTTTATAGTCATCACATTTCAAATATTTTCTATCATCTCCCCCCATGTATTCCTTCATCCCAGACTCTTACAGAGTCTCTGTTTCCGATGTTAGGTATACCCTAGTCATCAGTCTGTCAAACAGTCAGTACATACATATATACTTATACAAATACATGATAACCACTAAACATGGTTCTTGACATGAGAAACTCAGAGTGAAGGCTGGAACAAACATGCAAAGTAATTATAATAAAACTAGAAAATTTTGAAAAAGAAATATGATTAAATTGGGTTATCATGGAAGAAGAGTTAACAAAATTTGCTTTAATTGTCCAGAAAAGCCACACCAGATGGCTGATACATTAGCTGGGGCCTAAGTCATATGAGCACTTCTTCAGGTAAAAAAGTGGAGCATGGGTTGAGAATGGAGTAAAGAATCCCAAAGGCAGGAACAATATAGATACTCCAGTTAAAGAATAGTAAAAAGAATAAAATAGTCATTACTTTCATATTTAATGTTTATAGTCAGATTTAATTTAAAACTTCCCATTTTATATCTTCTCTCTGATTTTAGCCTTACACTACTCATCATGTACTGGAAGACACATAAATATAGCTTCAACATCTTCTTGATTGTTAAATAATTCCAAGTTCTTTAGTTTGAGGTAAGGTAAATAATGAATATATTAAGAACTTAGTATTTTTATAGTTACCATGGATTCTATTTGGGGATTGTAGTCTCTCCAAAGAGACCTTATCAGTGATGCTTTCTAAGAGTTAGCAAAAGCATTAAAACAGACAAAAAAGCCAAACCAGCTCAGGGTGATTCTAAGTTATTTCTCATACAAAGAACAACAATGTCCTTAAAGATAAGGCAAGAAATTTATCTGATTGGTGTGGGAGACGTATTACTTCAGAAGGGAGTGTGCATTAGTAAAGCCTTCAGGTATCTTGCTCCACTTTGACCCCAGCCTTTTTAATATGTGACGTCTCTGTGGTATACTGGGCTGAAGTTGCTTATTTCTCAGATACATCCATGAGGACTTAGAGTATGTAGGTTCAGGTACTGATTCTGACACTTGCTAGAAACATAGCTAATAAACTTGTTATAAGTGCTACAGTTACCTTTCTTATGGCATGGGATGATGCCATTCTGTGAAAATGAAATAATACATATAGGAAAGAGCTATGTAAACCACAAAGTACGTTATCAACTCCCTAGATACTGCCAGATATTCTGGACTCCAGAGTATGCACAATGTGGAAGGCACCATTTCAGAACAGATGAAGGAACCACATCATGCATGGAGTCACTTAGACAAGGGCAGGGCATGACCAAGACTTCTATCTCCTATCTATTCTGTCTCTTCAGGATTCTCTGTGCTATCCCATGTTGAGTTTTTCTGTGCCTCTGTGTTAGAGAAAGGGACTTAGAATATTGCTGTGTTGGCAGTTTTGCCACTAAAAATGACCACTTAGAAAAAGCATATTTGTGGCCCATCTGCTTTCATTGTGGGAGCTGTAAATGAAGGAGATACATTACTTCCATTAATCTGTGCTTCAGAGTGCATTTCTTTTAAAATTCTTAGAAGTATCTGTCATTTTATAGTTAATACTGTACTAATTCACACTAATGACTTGAGAATTCCCAAGAGATAACTAAATTGTGCAAAAGAGTAGCAATGAACATTAAAAGGCAGCATTATAAAATCAGTAATGTGGAATCCCAAGATGTACTTTATTTATTTTGACAAGGGCAGTTTACTTTTGGTAACTCATAATAAAGTACTGCTGTAGAATAGTAAATGCACTAAAGTTGTTTTACTAAAGTAATAAAGCCTAAATGGGAGGCCTCACTAAAGCCCACCACCATTAAATTGTTACAAAATACTGAGTTAAAGATGCCAGGATATTGTGTTTTTTATTTTCTGTGTAAAATTCTTTCTAAAATTGTTGAGTTTCCAGAAAACATGAGTTTGATGGCTCCTCTTCTTTCCGCACTTGTCCTTGGAATAAAAACATTTTTGTAATTACCTGAACAATTAAAAAAAATTTATTTTCAATTACTTAGAATACTTCATTAATAAGACTAAGATCATGACCAAGTTGACATAAAAGCTCAATGCTGACAATATGTGCTTGATCCTCACAGATAGCACTTGTGCAAATACAAAGTCAAGGCACAAGAAACAGTGGGGTCAATGGGTGGATTCAAGGAGGTACAGCTCTATGGTGTGTAAGTCTAGCCACTGAGCTCTTACTGGTTGATTTTGCCTATTGATGGAGTTTGTGTCCATTCACTCTGTTTTACTGTGGTCATTTTTGTCAAAATTAGATAGGATACATTTTGTCTCTTTGTTCTTTCTGGGCCCATGATACATACAGCTCTGTAATACATGCTGTTAACCATAAAAAACTTGATCAGTTTTATGAATTGTGGCTAACAGAAAGGAGAACTGTATTTTTTACTCAGTTTGTAAATGTGTGTCTTCCTGTAAATTTTGGTGTAAGATGAAGCTAGAGATTCATCTTCTCTAGAGAGAAGGGAAGAAACAGTCATGGTATGTGTGAAAAAGACATGGGATCGACATTGTTGCTTATATTTTTATTAAAGCACCATATGGGTGAGTTTGAAAGGCTTAGTAAAACGCATTGCCACTTCTGGAAAAGGAACCCAAAGTACTACTGACTGGCTCTTGTATCCTTTATTCTGGATAATCAATAGCTCTTTCATTAATAGTGTGGAACCTGAAGCCATACATAACTGATTTCTGTACTTTTTTCATACACTTTAGTCTTGCTTAAAGCCTTGGTAAGCTGAATTCTGTTCTATCATTTTTTGTTGCCTGAAAATCCATTTTGTATAAATAGGATTATTGTTAGTTATTCAAAACTTCGAATAAGGTATAATCCATACAAAACAAATAAAAATAGCAAGTCCATGGTATATTTCTCCTATTATTCAGTTTTCTTTGTTGGCATGGTATGTAATGCAATAGTAGGAATAGTAATACATAGTTTGTATGTGGTACTTGTTTTAATATTCATCTTATTTAATCTCATTTTATTAAACGAATGTGTTTACCAACTGCTAGCTCTAGTTCACCAGGTCACAAAGACGTTTCTAACATAAAAGTATAATAAAACATGAAATGCAGTGAAATTATATCATTATTATATATTTTCCTCCATTTCTTGCTCCTCCTTGACCTCATTGTGTATTAAGAATTCAAAAGTGAAGGTAAATTGGTGGTTTGTGAATTTTCTAGAACCTAGAGAAAAAAACTGCAAACTCTTTTTTAGAGTATGAATTAATAAACTGTGGCCAAGGTTAGAAATGCTCAAATCCATGTGAAAACAAAGTTCCAAGGTCAGCTCAGAGTTTAAATATATAGGATGAATGACAGGGTCTGAAGCACTCTTGCAGGTAGTGGTTTTTAGGTATCTCACAGGCTCAAAGTGATCTGATACATTTCAGTGTGAGTCAGTATTTTGCCTCTGCAAACATCCTATTTCAAGTTTTCCACCCCTTACTATATTAGGGTATACAACCCAAGAGGTCTGTATTAAACTTTAGTGTCATCATTTACTATTTATGTGACTTTGGGTATCTTAATTAACCTTTTGAGTCTCAGTTTCTATATTACTTGGGTGGAGTTAATAATTATTCCTTTTCCTTAAAAATATGATGAGCATTATATGGTATAAGACAGATGATATTTTCAACTTAGATATGGCCATATTTCAAGTGCTTTTAAAGTCCATATATTGAGGAAGAAATGTATTGTTCATTCATTCAGTCCTTTACCCAAATAATCAACCACCTTGCTAGGTCTGTGTCAGGTGGTATCGTAGGTATTAGAGAAATCTGGGCTGTCTCAGTGACTGCCTTAGTGAAACATGGGGTTACTAGACAAGATGTGTAAATAACTTATTTTATTTTATTTTACTTATTTTTTTTTAAACTTTTTAATGTTTTATTTATTTCTAGGAGAGAGAGAGAGAGAGACAGCGTGAGCAGGGGAGGGTCAGAGAGAGAGGGAGTGACAGACTCCGAAACAGATTCCAGGTTTTGAGCTGGCAGTCAGCACAGAGCCCGACGCGGAGCTCGAACCCACCAACCACGAGATCATGACCTAAGCGAAAGTCGGACGCTTAACCGACTAAGCCACCCAGGTGCCCTGTAAATAACCTATTTTAATAGTCATAAATATGCTGTATGAAATACATAGGGATGCCACTGTGACCACAGAAAGAAGAAAATATCAGCTGAGGTATGAAAAGGCAACACAGAAAACTTAACTGGAAGGATGGTTCTTAACTTGAGTCTGAATGCTAAGAGGAATAAATCAGGTGGACAAAAAGTTAGGGTATCCCAGACAGTCCTTACAAAAAAAAAAAAAGTCAAATTCTACTAATCCTAAACCTGCATGGAGATTGGAGAATGGTGAGCAATTTCGGTATTTGGAATTTGGGCAGAAGAAATCTGTTGGACAGGTGTAGCTTTAAAAATGTATAATTTACAATACTTCTGTTTTTAGCAAGACTTAAGTAAACAGCAAAGAAATCAACTTCTCTCAAACTTTTAACCTGGTCTAATTTTTACCTCATATGAAGCTGTTTATTTATTCTGCTTATGAGTAATTGCAGTAAGATAGACACAAACTGCTGCAATAATTTTCTCTTGTTTTATGTAAATAAAAATTATACTTGTCACTGTGGGTGGGGACTACGTTCCAAAAAATATTTAGTTAATACACTTTCTCTTTGGCCACGTCTGTAAAAGACATGTTGGCAGAAGGCATGGTTTCTGTCTTTGATCATATACATTACTAAAGAAGCTATTTGCTTTCATTAACTTAGAGTTTCCACAAAGGAATTTATATTTAAAAAAATGTTATCCTATATTCCACACTGAGGTGATAGGTTCAGTAATAATGATTGCTGCATAAAGTGGTAAGTCTTTTCCTGTGTTTGTTTCTTGCAAATGCCAGGTTAGGCCTTTTAGCTAAAATTTTACTAAGGCTGTAATTCAATAAGCAACAAACAAGACTATGTTAATTGTATCATTGCTGTAGTTATATGTGAGAGAGGGGATATATTTTCTCTCACTACTGTACTTTTACATAAGAAAAGATGAAAACCCTTTTTCTTAAAAATATCAACTAAACATTTTCTTTAAAATGTAAAAAAAGTAAGATAAATAAAAAGCATACAACCCATATTCCAGTTCTGCATTGAAAACTTTGAATTGAATCCTGC
This sequence comes from Crocuta crocuta, assembly GCF_008692635.1. Taxonomy (NCBI): domain Eukaryota; kingdom Metazoa; phylum Chordata; class Mammalia; order Carnivora; family Hyaenidae; genus Crocuta; species Crocuta crocuta. The sequence continues at coordinate 509,497 of NW_027531581.1, forward strand.
AGTGTGCAATGTTGAGGACTACTATTTAAAATTACAGATGTGTTGTAATGGTGATGCTGAAGAAGTCCAGTACAAATTATTCAACTTTTAAATTTTTAATTATTATTTGAAATAAACTTTAGCTTGTATACATCAAGGTACATTATATAGAGAAATCATGTGGATTCCATTAAGAAAGACATATCTACGAATGTCTTGGTTACTTAGTTAAGCATCTGACTCTTAGTGTCTGCTCAGGTCTTCATCTCATCGTTTGTGACTTTGAGCTCCACATCAGGCTCTGTGCTGACAGTTTGGAGCTGGCCTACTTGGGATTCTCTCCCTTTTATTCCCTCTCTCTCTTAAAATAAATAAATAAACTTAAAAAAATATGGGGCACCTGGGTGGCTCAGTTGGTTAAGCGTCCAACTCTTGATTTTGGCTCAGGTCATGATCTCAGTTTGTGAGTTTGAGTCCGGCAATGGGCTCTGCACTGACAGTGTGGAGCCTGCTTGGGATTCTCTCTTTTACCCTCTCTCTCTGCACCTCCCCTGCTCATGCTGTCTCTCTTCCTCTCAAAATAAATAAATAAACTTAAAAAAAAAAAAAGGAAGACATATCTAAACTAAGCTCATATTAAGTTCCCAGGACTGACATTAGCATCCTGAGGGTGTGTTAGAAATGCAGAACAATGGGCACACCTCCAAACTGCTTAATCAATATCCACTTCTTCACAAGATCTCCAGGTGATTCATTGTACATTAAAGTTTAAGAAGCACTGTTGAATCCGCACCATTATTAATAAAAGAACAATGTAGAACATATAGTTAAAATTCTAATGAAATGCACATGTCTTTTACCTGTCTATTGCTGATACACCAAAGTTTCAAATGACTTCTAGGATAACGCTTTGGTACATGAAACAATAAAATCTCTGATGGCAGAATAATATTTTGAATTACTAAACTATTTCTATTTTTTCACTGTTTTACTTCTGTATTTTCTCCTTTTCCATCCCTCCCCTTCAAACTGCAAGTAGACACTATGTTCAGTTGCCTTGCAGTAGCAATGTGGTGTGGTACAAAGCAGAAGTTGTATGAATGATCATGATTTTCCAAAGGCAAAGCCCTTAGGCCAGACATTTCAAAACTACACTCTTCAGATTAAAAGCATACCAGAGATGTGTTTTGTTAGTAAAGCACTTGTTTATTTTAGTTTTTAATGCAGAAGCATGTGTTCAAATGGATTCCTTTCTTTCTGCCTCCATTGCCAAGAAAAGTCTTGGGAGCTCCTTTAAAAGCCATAGCTAAACTTCCCTATTAAACTAGTGGATATAACCAAAATGAATATTAAGTTATTAAAAAAAAATCAATATCGAATGCTTGTATAGCACCTACTATGTGCAAGGGATTATTCTAAGTAGACCTCTTTGAGGGAATTAGCCACATAAATGTCTGGGGAAAGGTATTCTAGGTGTAGGAAGTAGCTACTATGCAGTCTCCAACACGGCAGCATGCCCATCCAGTGCTAGGCAAGTAGGCTTGTATGGCTACACCAGAGTAATCCAAGAATGCAAAGGAAGAATAGATCAGAGAGGTCACAAGGACCTTCCTTGGTTTAGGGCCTGGAAGTCCATTGTAAGGCCATTGAAGAACCATGTCGTACACATTGAGTAAGCCAGGACATAGTTCAGAGCTAATTCTTTTCTTCAGCCTTCATAGTGTTTGTTCCTTACATCACATAATTCTTAGCTCTAATTTCTTCTCTTCAGAAAGACCTCCTTTAATGACCAAATCCAACTTTCTTTGCATCATATTCTCTAACTACTTACCTTGGTTTGAGTTTCTACGTTTATTACTAGCTAAAATTATTTTATGTATTTACTTTTCATCTGCCTCTTTTGTGTATAGATTTCATTTGTTAGAATGAAAAAGCTAATAGGACGTGACTTCTATCGTGCCTATTACTGTATCTCCCAGGTCTAGGACAGTGTCTGGCTTATGATAAGCTAAGTAGATTATTGTGTTTAAATGGCAAATAATGAATATATATCTGTATTTTATAAAACAACAACAACAACAGCAACATTGAACTGCTGAGAATCAGTCTTGGAAAGGTAAGAACATTGGGCTCATTCAAGTTTGGAGTTTGTGTATGGAAGGAGTATTGGAGAGTGGAAGATGTTTTAAAGAGAATGATACAATGATTAACTTTGTGCGTTAGATTAGTCAGGTTCTCCAGGGAAATAGGACAAAAGGAAATTGTCCACACACACACACACACACACACACGCATGCGCACACACACATTATCTCCCCCTACAGAGACAGAGAGAGAGAGAGAGAGAGAGATGTATGAATGCAGGTTTGTCTCACATGATTATAGAGGCTGAATGTGAGCTGAAGAACAAGAAAAATGAATACTGCAGTTCTAGTCTGAGTCAAAAGGCTGGAGATCCAGTATCACCTGTCAGGAAAAAACAAACAAAAAAAAAACAGTGTTCCAGCTCAGCGGTCAGGCTAAGAGACTAAATTCTCCCTTTGGCCACTTTTTTGTTTTTCAATATTCAGACCATAATGGATTAAATGATGCCCATCCATATTGGAGGGGGCCATATACTTTCATAGTCTATTGATGTCAATATAAATGTCATCTGGAAACACCCTCACAGACATAACCAGAAATAATGGTAAGCCAGATATAGGAACACCTCCTGTCCCTGTCACCGGCACGTCATATTCGCTATCAGAGCATGGAATTTAAACTAGCCATGAAAACAAGTGAGGGTAAGCACACGGTGACATAGTGAAAACTGAAGAAAGTCCATAGATTTGGAGTTTTGAGGTCACAGTATTTACTGAAGAAATACTACTAGAGGAGGAGGGCAGGATGCCTGGTGGTGCTGCTTTGAGAATGGGAAATTAAGAAATCAGAGGCAGCTCAGTGATCGGTAAATGTAGTATGTGGACTTGCGTAGCTGAGAATATAAAAGTTTGGAGATGACAGGTTCCAAGGTCCAAAAGCTTAAGATGTTATTTGAGTCATTCTGATGCTGAGGCTCCCAAAGAATAATGACAGAGACTAGGACAGTGAGTCATGCCTAAGTTCTGTATGAATGGGGAGTGGGGTGGCACTGTGATCACATCTAAGCTGAAATTTAGCTATGATATGTCTTCATTCCCCTTTTGAAATTCCTTTAAGTCCTCCTCTGTCTAAAACAGGTCTTTTGAATTAATTAATTAACTTTGTGTTGTGAAGATCTTGATACAGTCTTTACTTGTTCAGCATTATCTCCTGCAGTTTCACCCAAGTCACCTTACACAGAGGTGATAGTGATCTCCTATTACATACAATTGCACAGAGTATTTTCTCTGCATTGAGTGCACTTAATTGTTTATTACTTTTTTGCCCGGTAAACCCCAATTATTAAGAGATTGGTGGTTTCTTCTTCTGTGAAGTCTTCCTTGTTGTCTGTAGATGTAATTTCTCCATTCTCTGGTCTACTTTTGTACTTCATTTATTTTTCACTTACTTTATTTATCATGCATATTGTCATAGTTTGTTTTTCTCCCAGGTAAGACAGAAATGTTGAGGATGTTTCATTCTAGTGTTGGTACATCACATGTCCTCAATAAAGATTTCTTTGTGGAATTAATCAGCTAACAATGATTAAATTAACAAGCTTGTTAGCCAATTTATGAATGATTGCTAAAGAAGAATTTTTTATTACAGGTAGCCTAGAGACAGTAGAATTCCAGCTGTAAGCTTGCTATTGAAAAAAGTTTTGTAGCTTATTGCTGTCTAGAACGATAAATGTTTTGACCTTTTCTTGGAATATGTTGTAATGATACATAAATATAGGCCATGACCACAAAATTTACCTTCCTGTCTTTGCTCACTTCTTCCAACCAGAGTTAACCCTCAAACTCTGATATTTCTTGGAACATAATGGTTTCAGAGAATGGAAGTAAAAAATTAGATCAAGGATAAGGGGTAATATTAAACTATTTGGAGCTGTTTACCAGGTTAGCAAAAATTGCTTGATAAACTATGCATGCCAAGAAAAAGCATTATCATGAAGGTACTCCTTTACACAATGCATTAAAATACAGGTTATAGGGTAAGAATTAATATGATTATTAAAAGCATTACTATGTTTTACAAAGGAGCTGCTTAAAAGTGATTAGTTGATATTTCATTAGTATCTCTTTTTTTGATGTTGGATTAATAAAGACAGGGAAAATATATTTCTAGAATATCTGTGGAATTATGACCATGGGTTTCTTAAATATATCAGAAAGACTGACTGCTGGCAAATGTGCATAAAAGCAAAGAAAACTTTTCTGTAACAAGAAATAGTCCATAGATTTTAAACTATGTCGAGGTACTCAGGCAAGTAAGGCATGTTTTGAGTAGGATAACTGGTAGCATTGTCAATAAAATCACCTTGCTCAGCATACTTAAGCCATATTTTTGGTGGAGAAAATCCCATAGTTTTGTGAAAATATGAGAAAGTAATGACATTTTCTCTTATATGTCTCTTTGTTTTACTCAGCTAGTTTTCAAGCTGTCAGTCACCTAAAAAAATCAAGGGTTTTTTTCTATGTCTAGCTAACTGAAAACAAAACAATTTTGCTTTTTTTAGTTATAAATATTAGATTTGACTTTCTTCTTTATTTAATCTTTTATTATTATTATTCTAGAGACAGAGTGCAAGTAGGGGAGGGGAGCAGAGGCAGAGAGAGAGAGAGAGAGCGAGAGTGAGAGAGAGAGAGAGAAGCTCAAGCATGTTAGTCTGGAGCACGACATGGGCTCCATCCCATAACCCTAGGATCATGACCTGAACTGAAATCAAGAGGGAGGCGCTCAATAGACTGAGCCACCCAGGTGCCCCCAGATTTCCCCTTTCTTCTTAAAGAGAAGTGTTGCTCAGCTTTCTTGGAAAACACTGGTTTTGAATTGGGGCTACTGAAAGGTGAGACTTGGTGCAAAAAAATAGTATACAACTTTCTTCAGGTTTATCTCTTTGCAATTCAGTGACTGGAAAAACACAGGCATTTGTATTGGTTAAAAATAATTTTATTAAAAAAATTTTAATTACAGGAATGATTAACAACAATGAAAAAGATTCACTCACCATATGGTTCATTTCTGATTCATTAAGATTAAACATTTGGGTGCTCAATTCACTTTGTAAGAGTGAATAAAAATTTTAAAATACAATTTAAAATTTTTTTAATGTTTATTTTTGAGAGACAAAGAGACAGAGAATGAGTAGGGGAGGGGCAGAGAGAGAGGGAGACACAGAATCTGAAGTAGGCTTCAAGCTCTGAGCTGTCAGCATAGAGCCTGACATGGGCTTGAACCATGAGATCATGACCTGAGCCAAAATGAAAAGTAGGACGCTTAACCAACTGAGCCACTCAGGTGCCCCAAAAAAGTACAATGTAAGAAGAAAAAGAAAATGGAACTTTAAGACCATCGAATTTAATGTCCTGAATAGATGATAGAAACATTAATTTTTTGTTTCTTATAGTCCAGCTATATCATTTTACCTTAAATGTTACCTTTTTATACTACCTTATCATTTTCCTCTATCTTATAAAATTATTAATAAGTAATAAAAATAATTGAAATTATAATAACTTAAGCTTTTGATGCTTGAAAACAAGAGAGATCAGAGTGATCAGTGAAAGCCTATTAAAATTACCAGGGTTTGGTCTGGAAGGGGTCAGGGCCCACCATGGTGAAATTCAATATGAATAAACCTTTGTGAGGGAACCTAAAAATTTTATTTCACTGACCCAAATCTGCTAGAATGCTCAGAGTAAGACATTGTATGCCTCTTTATATGCCTCTTAGGGTTTGTGTATGATAGATGCTATTTAAAAATTTTTATTTTTATTTCTGAGAGAGAGAGACAGACAGACAGACAGCATGAGCAGGGTAGGGTCAGAGAGAGAGGGAGACACAGAATCTGGAACAGGCTCCAGGCTCTGAGCTGGCTGTCAGCACAGAGCCCAATGTGGGGCTCAAACCCACAATCCATGAGATCATGACCTGAGCCAAAGTCGGATGCTTAACCCTCTGAGCCACCCAGGCCCCTGATACATGCTATTTTGAACCATCATTCTCAGATTGCTGATCTTTTGAAATTAAATGGATGCACTTCATCCTCTTAAATAACATGTTATTTGAATGCATACTGGGAATTTATTATGCTTTTTTATAAGTGATACTATAATGTCATTAGAATACTAGCGTTAACATTAATTTTTTTATTGTTTATTTATTGTTGAGAGAGAGGGATACAGAATGTGAGCAGGGGAGGAGCAGAGAGAGAGCAAGAGTGAGAGCGAGAGAGAGAAAGAGGCACAGAATGTGAAGCAGGGCTCCAGGCTCTGAGCTGTCGGCATAGAGCCCAATGCCGAGCTAGAACTCACAAGCTGTGAAATCAGGACCTGAGCCAAAGTCAGATGCTTAACAGGCTGAGCCACCCAGATGCCCTAATTAACATTTATAAATGACACTGCTACAGGTTTTAGGCTGGTATTTGTATTTACTTTGACTTACTTGGATACTGGCTTTGAGGAGGGAGTTTGCTTTTACCTAACACAATTATAGGTATCAAATTGAGTACAAGTGGGATAAATGTTCATTCAGTTTCTCTTTGTACAAGACTCCTTGCATTCTGGAACATTGGTTTGACATTGTTTCTGTTTGCCTTACCAGCATCTCTTCCATTGGGAGCTCTTCTTTCTTTGGAACTCCAGTATGGTATGTCTGTATTTTTTTCTCTTTCTTTCATTCTGTTTTTCTATTTTTTTAAGTTTACTTATTTTTTAAATATAGTACATTGTCTAGTTGATTTCCATATAACATCCAGTGCTCACCCCAACAAGTTCCCTCCTCCATAGCCATCACCCATTTTACCCTCTACCCCACCCCCCATCAACCCTCAGTTTGTTCTCTGTATTTAAGAGTCTCTTATGGTTTGCCTCCGTCCCTCTCCTTAACTATTTTTTCCCCTTCTCCTCACCTATAGTCCTCTGTTAAGTTTCTCAAGATCCACATGAGTGAAAATATATGGTATCTGTCTTTCTCTTAGCATATTATTTCACTTAGCATAAAACCTCCAGTTCCATCCACATTGCTACAAATGGCCAGATTTCATTCTTTCTAGTTGCCATGTAGTATTCCATTAGATAGATAAACCACATCTTCTTGATCCTTTTGTCAGTTGATGGACACTTAGGCTTTTTCCATGATTTGGCTATTGTTGAACGTGCTGCTATGAACATTGGGGTACATGTGCTCCTATGCATCAACACTCTTGTATCCCTTGGGTAAAATCCTAGCAGTGCTACTGCTGGGTCATAGAGGAGTTCTATCGTTAATTTTTTGAGGAACTTCCATACTGTTTTCCAGAGGGGTTGCACCAGCTTACATTCCCACCAACAGTGTAGGAGGGTGCCCATTTCTCCACATCCTCGCCAGCATCTAGAGTTTCCTGATTTGTTCATTTTAGCCACTCTGACCAGCATGAGGTGGTATCTCAGTGTGGTTTTGATTTGTATTTCCCTGATGATGAGGGACGCTGAGCATCGTTTCATGTGTCTGTTGGCCATCTGGATGTCCTCTTTGGAGAAGTGTCTGTTCATATCTTCTTCTGCCTATTTCGTCACTTGATTATTTGTTTTTTTTTCAGGTATGGAATTTGGTGAGTTCCTTATAGATTTTGGATACTAGCCCTTTATCTGAAATGTCATTTGCAACTATGTTTTCCCATTCCGTCAGTTAGTTTTGTTGATTGTTCCTTTGCCGTGCAGATGCTTTTTATCTTGCTGAGGTCCCAATAGTTCATTTTTGCTTTTGATTCACCTGCCTTTGGAGATGTGTCGAGTAATAAATTGCTGTGGTTGAGGTCAAGGAGGTTGATTCCTGCTTTCTCCTCTAGGGTTTTGATGGTTTCCTGGCTCACATTCAGGTCCTTTATCCATTTTGAGTTTATTTTTGTGTATGGTGTAAGAAAGTGGTTTAGTTTCATTTTTTTGCACATTGCTGTCCAGTTCTCTTAACATCATCTGTTAAAGAGGCTGTCTTTTTTCCATTGGATACTCTTTCCTACTTTGTCAACGATTAATTGGCCATTCATTTGTGGATCCAATTCTGGGTTCTCTATTCCATTGGTCTATGTGTCTGTTTTTGTGCCAATACCATACTGTCTTGATGATGACAGCTCTGTAGTAGAGGCTAAAGTCTGGGATGGTGATGCCTCCCGTTTTGGTTTTTTTCTTCAATATTACTTGGGACATTTGGGGTCTTTTGTGGTTCCATACAAATTTTAGGATTGTTTGTTCTAGCTTTGAGAAGAATGTTGGTACAATTTTGATTGGGATTGCATTGAATGTGTAGATTGCCCTGGGTAGTAATGACATTTTAACAATATTTATTCTTCCAATCCATGGGCATAGAATGTTTTTTCCATTTCTTTGTGTCTTTTTCAATTTCTTTCATAAGTTTTCTATAGTTTTCAGTATACAAATCTTTTACATCTTTGGTAGGTTTATTCCTAGGTATTTAAGGGTTTTTGGTATAATTGTGAATGGGATCAGTTTCTTGATTTCTGTTGCTTCTTTCTTTTTATTTTTTTTAAGCTTACTTATTTTTGAGAGAGACAGAGACAGCATGAGTGGGGGAGGAGCAGAGAGAGAGGGAGAGAGAGAGAATCCCAAGCTGATAGCACAGAGCCTGATGTGGGGCTCAAATTCATGAAACCATGAGGTCATGACTAGAGCTGAAACCAAGAGTTGCATGCTTAACTGACTGAGCCACCCAGATATTCCTACGGCAGTATGGTTTTCCAGTCTATAAACCACTGCTCTCTCACCCTCCTCCAAGGATGAGGGCTGGCTTATAGTTCCAGTCGACCGTTCACAGGCAGCAATCTAAGGGGACGGTTTATGAATATCTGCCACCATGTTTCCTCTGTTTCCTGTGGCCTTGTGTTTTACCTCTTCTGTGATTCCGTGAGTTGGTCTGTTCTCAAACAAATAGCCCACCAGTCTCTCTAGTTTTTAAATGTTCTTATGTTTGGAAACTAAATGAAGGCCTGGATACCCAAAGGAGGTGGCTGCTGATGGAGAGCAAAGCCAGACCTTGGAAAAAGATGAGTAGTTGTCTATGACAGAGAGGCCCATATGTAACTTTGCTGAAGGCTCTTCCTTGCCATTTTAGGACTAGCTGACTAGCTGTCTGGGTTGCTAGTTCCCGGTTTATACAGCCATTACAACATCTTGTCTCACATGTTTATGGGAAGGGTATTAAAACAGGTGGACTGTCATGGGGAGATTTTTTTTACCCAAATATCTAAATTTAGCTATCATGAGTTTTATATAAATGTTGAATAAATAAGTCTCCAATATATAAACTTTATAGTTTTCCAGATACAATCTAAAACCCTTGTCAGCTTTCCTTTCAATATGTTATAAGTGAGGATTTACAAATCAAATATCTAGCAGAAGAAAAGCAGATTTCATGTGTCTCAGCTCTTGTATAAAAATCAGTTAAATATGACCTCTTTCTGTGGCTTTTCTCCTGAGCTTTTGGCTGCAAAGGCAAAAGTTGTTTATAGGCCAGTTAGTATAATCTCAATATTGATTCCTACCTCTTAAGTCTTCTTCAAAGCTTTTGTCAAAACACTCACACAAGAATCAGAGTGGGGAAGAAATTGATTTTGGAGAGCAAATCTTTCTTTTGAATACAAGTTTAAAAAACAAACTGTGACCTAATCATTCTCCTTTTTCACTTTTACTAGTGCAGTTTATTTTAGCTTTCAGTTGTTGTCCTGTCTTGGTAAATAATAAGGTAAACATCTTTTTATATGCCAGCCTGGTGGGTGTCAGGAAGAAGGTAGAGGGAGAAGGTAGCTATGTATAAGCTGCTGTCGAGGACCATACACTCAAGCTTGACTGGTCTAGACATGACTTGCTTCCTATCAGTTGGAGTGCTGACACAGGAAACTGCAATAAAGCAGCTACAGAGCAGAAATCTTAAATTTGGCATTCTTTGGCTGAGATAAATAAGCTCCTATGAGACCTGCGGCATTTTCTCTCAACTAACACTTGCTGGGCCAAGAGAATTGTAAACACATCCATTTTATTTTTGCAAAACCTCCTTCCAAAGAAGTGAAGCTCAAGACTCTGGACTCAGTAAGGCAGGCAAGGCATGTGGGCTGTGAGATTAGCAGGTGAGTTTTAAGACAGGGAGCCTAGAATAATCCAGAAGGCCCTGTTGGAGGTTAAATTCAGAATGAAAGCATAGTGGATAGTGACAATGAAGTATCTGTCTGAATGTTGTGAACACTGCAGTATATCTCACGATAAGGGAAAGGAAATGGAGACATAATTAACAGAAAACTGGCTAATAATGGGATACAGGAGGCAGAGACTTGTCAGATGCCTGGAAGCACAGAGCCTATGTATAGTGATTTTTGTGGGGACTTGTGCATTTACCTTTGGTTAGAAGTGGAGCTGATGAGGACCTGTTTTCACGGTCTCCTGTAAGTCTAGGTCTTCATCACTTTAACTGTTAGAGTGTAATATATTCAGGAGCATTCTTGAATTAGCAGTTAGATTCCAGTTACCAATTGATTCCTCCAGGCAAAAAACCCTTCATAGTAGACCAGGTGGTGGGTTTAATCCTGAACTCTGATGAGCTCTGAACCTTCCTTATAACATAATCCATTCCATTGCAGGACATTAGAGCAGGTCTCTCAGATACAGGGCAGAAAATAACTTCTTAGTGATTCTAACATAGTAGAGAGGAATGAATAAAATATGAATGCGTGGGTGAGTTCACACGAATAGTGGAGATTAGAAGCATAAATTCGCCAGACTGATGACTTGCACCACTTTTAAGAGTTTTATGCACTTAACCTGTAGCTTCTAGCATGAGTGAGAGATACATAAGTATTGGAAATATATAATGTCTGTCATTTATATATATTCTGCCCAGACTTGATATGCTCATGGATCTCCACTTCCCCCAGCAATGGCCCTTGAAGTCATCTCTGTGTGGTCTGTGTCTGATGTTTGGAACTGCACCCATAACATTGCGTGAGATGAGTAGATCAAGGACTTAGTGAGAATGGGATTTGCAGTTTCTTCTAAAAAACACTGTGTGTGTAGACAAGCACCATTAATTGTGTCATAGTATTGTGTGTAAAAAAGCCGCAGTGTCAGTCAAACATAGATATTATGGACATCTATAAGGAATTCGTGCTTGAGAAGCAATATGCTTCAAGGAGAATTATTTATCTAATTTTAATCCTTTTTGGGAAACAGAAACTTGATGGTAACATTTTATTGAGAATATGAGATCTGGGGGTTCCTGGGTGGCTCAGTCGGTTAAGCATCTGACTTGGGATTCTGTGTCTCCCTCGTTCTCTGCCTCTCCCCTGCTTGCGCTCTGTCTCTCTCTCTCTTAAAAATAAATAATCATTAAAAAAATTAAAGAATACCAGGTCTTTCATGGGGAGACATCTTTTATGGAAACACTTGCATAGATTGGATATAGAAATCAAATTTTTTTAGACTCACAGACATTTTATCCCAGAAAAGAGAATTTAAATGTAAAAATATAGGCATATGCATCTTTATTAATATAATTACAAATATATTCAGTTATCAACTCTAAATGCTATATTATGAATATACATGTACTTTATTTCTTCTTCAACAAAAAATGGTGAGGAACTTTAGCTCTTGTAATGAGGGTTTTAATTCCTCTTTTCTTGGGCTTTAATGACTTGCTATGTGACTGTGGTTTTACCCCACCTGACGTGATAGGGAAGGTCACTTGGAATAGAAGACACATACTTACTGTGTGTCTTAGCATGGAAAGTGTCAGGAACCTGAATGAAAAGGGAAAAAAAAGCCACAATCCCTGCCCTCATGGCGCTTGAAATTTAATTTGGAAACAAACGATATTATTCAAGTCATCTTTTAAACAAATGGGAATTTCCACTCTACATAATACGGAAAAGAATCATGAGAACCACAAAGAGGATGATTTGGCTTTAGGTAAGGAGTTTTCGGGGGAGGCTTCCCCAAAGTGATGGTCCATTGCATTCTAGTGTGAACAAGGATCATTAGGGGATATGAATATTCTAGACTGTGGAGATGAATTATCTATGAGGCAATGAACAAAGTCGAAGTGGCTCAAGTTGGATCAGCAAGGGGGGAGCATGGTGTGTAGTGAGAGTGAGGTTGTTGATAGGTTAGAACAAAACCATGCTGGACCTTTTGACCATGCTAACGAACCCTGTCTTTTTATTCTAAAAATATTGGGTATCCATCAAAAAGATTCAGAAGTGGGGAAATGTAGCCAAAAGATGGCTCTAGCCTGAAGGTGGAGAATTGAAGGGAAGTGGAGGTCAAACTTGGCTTTTTTCTGGAAGAAGAAATATCATAGCTTTTGGATTTGCAACCATTAAACCTTTGTTGTCAGTACATTTTTTATTGTGGATCGTTTTTGAAAATGTCTTTCCTTTAGTACTTTCTACAAAATGTGTAATCCTAAGCACTCATTAGAGGGAAACGTTTTGTGTTTTTGTGGTGCTTTGTCTTCTAACCTGAGCATTCTTACCTACATCTGCGATGTCTGTTGTCATGAGCGCTATGCTCCCTATCACGGCCCACACAAAAGACAACAGACTTTTCTTGTTCTTCTTAAGCTCTTATGAAATAAACCATAAACTGAGGATTTTGAGGAGAGATGTCTTGGAAACTTATTCCTGACATTTGGGACAAATCTCCTACCCAGTTGTTTAAGCTAAGATCCTGCCAATTTCCTCTCTAGAATCATGTGTTTTGAAAATTAATTTGTGAACCAGTTTCATGAAAACCTAGAACTGTTTTTTTTTCTATGAGTGCATGCTTTTCAAACTGAAGTAACAGTTTGCATACCAGCTTGGACTACAGGTTTTAAGGAAAAAGAAAGGAAGGGAAAAAATGTTCTCAAAAGCCATTAGAAAGCTATTGTGTGTTTGACAGATGGTATTTTCTCACCTAACCTCACAATCAGATGAGGAAGTATTATTAACATCCTTATATTGTAGCTAAGAAAATGGATTTATTATTTTATAAATTTATATATGTAATTCTTATTACAGACTAATGCCTTCCAGCTTCTCTGTAATACCGAGGGGGTGGATCTTTCTTTAGCTGTAACAGTGAGGTTAGATAGTACACTTTTATCCCTTACAGAGCAAGGCTGGGGAGTCTCCTTACTCTCAGTCACTAGTAATGCCATACTAGGGAAAGGGCTTCAGGCAGGATCCTTATAGACTGAGAGGTGGGGAAAATTTTTCAGGAGATGAGATCCATCACTATCACCACCTCTGCCATCATCACCATCACTGTCTCTCAAAATACCACTATAACTGCTCTCAACATTGCAATTATGGCCACTTACTTTTGCTGGTGGTAGTAGCATAGTTATCGGGGCAGCTATCATCAAAACACCACCGCTGTTTCTACTGGCTTACTTTTATCGAAGTTATCCTGTGAGTGGAACCACCACTATGTCTGCTATTTACCATCACCATCATCACCTTGATGCCACTTCATGAAGCTAAGTCAACTCTTTTCACTTTATACATGTGACTGGATTTATCCATAAGGGATTCTGATCACAGTTTTAAAGTTCTCCGCAGCCCACTCTCAGCCTCTTAGAGAAGAATACCAAGTCTATGAAAAGCTATAGACAGGTTTCTCTAGAAAAAAGCACTTGACCATGGGAAGGATAAAGAGGTACATGCTAAAAGAGATAATATGAACTGAAGAAGAACAAGCTACTTCAGAAGAGAGTAAAGATCAAGTAAGTTAATACCATCAAAAGAGACAAGTTGTAAGTAGAGGGATTGAAGAATAAATTAATGAGAGAGTTTGGAGTTAATTGAGAAAGGAGAAAAGATATAGACTATATGGATTAAAAGCCCTTTATTACTACTGTAGATAAATCATTAATCACCACATACTTGGGGGGGTAAATGAAAGAATTTGCCATTTTATATTTATCTGACTAGTAGGAATCCATAAGATACTCTAGATACTGATCATTCAGAACAAATGTAAAAAGAAAAAAAAACAGGGACAGAAATTAAAAACAAAAAAAAATGGTGGTAATAGGCCATCTCAGGTGATATTCCTTTTCTTTTGAATAATAACAATATTGGTCAAAACCTGTAAATTTTTATTATTGTTTGTCCCTCTTTTGGCTGTAGGAAAAAGGAAAAATTATCACCTAAGTCCCTTGGATATATTATTTCTATTTGAAATGAAGCCTCAATAGCTCGCCCTTGATTGGGAAACAAAGCAGCAGCCTAGGGCATCCACATAAAAGTAAGATGAGCACTCATTAGGCAGAGTGCACTCTGCCTAGTTCTCTTAAAATATAGGAAAATACAAATTTCACATCAAACTCACAATTGTTCCTCCTTAAACCCAAACCCCTAAGCTCAACAGGAAATCCACTATCTAAACCTATAAAATGAATCTATGACTATAGCTCTCTTTCTGAGAGAGATTTTTATGTAGGTTCTAGATAAATTAGAAAATCAAGTTCTGTCAATAACATATGTAGTCAAATTAAGGTCAGGATAGAGCTTACTCTTCCAAAAATACGTACAGTAAAAAGAAAATGCTTGATAACCTTGAAAATGACCTCAACAGAAAAGTAAACAACCAAATGAGAGTAGTCATGGAAACAATAAAACCTAGTTTATATTTAGTTATAATCAGTAATAGTCCAAACTATACATGCAAATGCATTAAATTCTCACTGAAAATAGCAAGGTTCATAAGCATGGAAAAAGCATCTGTTTATTATATGCAAGTGATACAGCAAAAATAATTGAACAGAGGAAATTTGAAAAGGATTGAGAAAACAGTGTAAGGAATATTAAAAAGAGAAGAGGAGTATATACTTTAAATTGGAGAATTTAAAAAGCATGAATACAAAACAGAATACAGGATTAAAGTTGAAATTTTCTGAAAAAAGATTTAACTTATGAGCGTTTAACAGTTGTTAACATAGCAAGGAGATATTTAAGTCCCAATTCAAAGAGATGTATGGGAAAAATGAAAGATGTAAATCAGCTTGATTCGGATTCACTTGAAGACAACTGTTAAGATAAAGTCTGAGGTCTTAGCAGGAATCCTGAAGTGTCAAGGAAACAGACCTCTGTTCCCATTATCCAGCACTAAGTTCAAGGAAGTATGTGGATCAGGCCAGTTGGCCTGGGGAGGCTGGGTGTGAAATATGAAATATTGTTTTAGTTTTGGCGTCTTTGGGAAGTTTTTAAAGTATTTTGTCTAGAGGTTACTGTTTGCCAGCATCATAGAATGCATTATATGTCTGTCTCTGAGATTAATGAGATGAACTGGCGCAGGTAAGAAGTCTGCAACACAGATCCATCCAGCTGAGGCTTCATGTAGAAACGCTGCATTAATGGTGGAGGGAGAGAGTTATGCCCTCAGGATTATCATGTGACACACACTCAGATGTCATCTTGCTAGCAGTCACTTGGCATTTCTTACATCCATGGCTTGATTTCTTTGCTCAGTTTTGGAAAATTCTCTCCTCTTACCTCTTTAAATATTCCCTTGCCTCGTTCTTTCTTTTTTTCTTAGTCTGGGATGCCAATACTGGGAATCTTGATACTTCAATCTGGATTTGTTTTCTAAACTATTTTTCAAGATTAATAATTAACTCTTTAGCTGTGTCTGATCTTCTTTTAAACACACATGTACTGGGTTCTTAATCACATATTCATTTCCACTTGATTTTTAGAATTTTAAAAATATAGTTTTTAGTCATCTAAATGCTACATCTTATTTGTATTCATGAGTATACTAATTTTAGCAAGTTTATTACTGTTTTTTATTTAGACAACAAGCATTTATTAACTATATACTGTCTATCAAATCCATACCAAGTGTTGGTGTTAACAAAAATGAAGGAGGCTTGG
>NW_027531581.1:525522-532229 GCF_008692635.1 Crocuta crocuta
TTGTTTTATTTATTTATTTTATTTTATTATTATTTTATATTTTATTTTACTTTTTTTACTTAAATCCAAGTTAGTTAACATATAATGTAATCATGGTTTCAGGAGTAGAATTTAGTGACTCATCACTTACATGTGACATCTAGTCCTCATCCCCACAAATGCTCTTCTAATGCCTATCACCCATTTAGTCCATTCCCCCACCCAAAGCCGAACCAGGACCCTCAGTTTGCCCTCAGTATTTAAGTCTCTTATGGCTTATTTCCCTAATTACAGCAAGTTTAAAGCCTCTGTGTGATAATCTAATGTACAGCTCACCTGTGAATCTGTTTGATCTTTTTTGTTTTGCTTTTTAAGTAATTCTTGTCCTTTTTCATAACTGCTCATTTCTTTTACTGAATAATAGATATTATAGATTGAAAAATTTAAGAATTAATTTGAGACTCAGATAATATTATTCATTGGAAATAATTTACTTTTGCTTTAGTCAGGTAATGAGGCTAGGGATAGAACAACTTTAATTCAATCAGGGATTGAACCCATGACAGCAGACCTTCAGCCCTGTTTCTTTTTCTTTTCTTTTCTTTTTAAATGTTTATTTATTTATTTCGAGGAGAGAGAGAGAAAGAAATAGTGAGCTGGGGAGAGGCAAGGAGAGAGGGAGAGAGAGAATCCAAGCAAGCTCTATATTGTCAGTGATAGAGCTCCACACAGGGCTCAGTCTCATGAACTGTGAGATCATGACCTGAGCCAAGATCAAGAGTGATGTTCAACCGCTCTGCATACTGAGCCACCCAGGCACCCCACAGCTGTACTGTTTCTGATTCATTGTTATTCTTAGAGTTTGGCCTTTCAGGATCTCTTGTATTTCAAACAAACAAACAAACAAACAAACAAACAAATACCTGCTCTGATCCCCTCTTCCCTGATAACCTTCATACTATTTTTGGTCTCCCAGCTCTTTGAGCTTTTCACAAGCTCTCAATTCTTCAGTCATCTTCAGATTAGTAAACTCTGCTAAATTTATGCAAGTGCCAGCAGTCTCTGGTATTTCTATTCATTTTTACCTGTAATATAGGATATGTTTTTCACTTCTCTTTTAGAATTTAAAATTCTCTCACTTTTGTTTTGGAATTTTGAAATTTCATCTAAAAGATTTGGGGCTCATTCCATGAGAAAGTTTGTGATTTTTTTGTTAACAATGACAAATTTTATTTTATTATTTTTTTTATTATTTTGATTATTTCATTCTCTTCTTTCTGGAATTTCTATTATGTTCTAATATGTAGAGTTTAGATTTTTCTGAACCTATCCTTGTTGTTTTCAGAAAAGGTATAATAGTGAAGTAGTAATGAAAGTAACTTTATCAAGTTTCAATGCTTTATTTTACAATTTATTCAGCTCTTTACACAACCTAAAAGATTATCCCCAGATTTCATGGCAGATAGATAAATGTTTGTATCACAGTAGTCCTCTAGAGGGAGGTTACAGTATCCTTGCCCAGTGTGACTCAGCTGGTATAATAGGCTAGAGGGAAATGGGAATGAAGTCATGGATAGACTTGTGAATCCAGAAATTGGCCCTGCCATTGGAGACCAATCCATACAACCTTGACCAAATATAATCTGATTCTATTATGTCATTCAGATAGGAGAGAGGGAATGAAAGAGACTAGAAGAAATTTTACTCAAGCCTTAGGGGAAGGCCAAGAAAAAATATTTTTAAGTTCTATGGTTTTAAATTCTATGTTCTTTAATAAAATGGTAAAAAATATATAAATAAATTTTAGTTCACTGGATGAGCTTAGGGAAGTTTAGAAAACTACGTATGCCTAAATTTCATGTTGAGAAAAAATAATTATACATTTTGCAAATTACTCTGAGGAAAAAAAAGTAGGTAAAACATGTAATTATTAGCTCTCACTTGTCCAATGTTTGGTGTGACTGCTTTAATTTCCAAATCATTAATTTCCTCTTCACTTGTGCCCATTTTATTGGATTTTGTCCCTTTAGCAATCAACTTTAAAACACCCAATATCCTTAGTTATAAAATTTTTGGAGATAGCCTTGCTGAGAATACAGATTTGAATTTTAAAATTATTTGTAATTTGCATTATGTTTCTTTTTAATTCATCATAGTCCCTTTTATGTTGTTAGATCTTTACTCCAAATGTTTGATAATTCTTACTCATGTTTTTAAGTAAGAGCTAGACTGAGGAGTGTGGGTGGCTCATGTGTTCTTAACAATTGGCCAGTTAGTTTCCACAATAGCATTTCTTGTGAACAGAGAGCTGATTGTGGGCTCTGGTTCAATGGAAAGTATTTTTCAAGGTAGTTTTGTCCTCTGGATGCAGTGATAGAAAGCTCAAGCTGGGGATCACCCAATGCCAAATGGGATTTGGGGAGGTAGGGGAATTACATGTATGTTTAAAGACTGCTATTTTGAACTAAAAATCTTTGAACTTTAAAAATATAATAACGGCACTGGTAGTGGATTCTAAAATGAATACTCTTCCCACCTGTATCATATTTTTAGGTTTTTAATTTGTACTTAAAGTTATCTGTCTATCTATCTATCTATCTATCTATGAATTAAGATTCATCTTTGGGGCACCTTGGTAGCTCAGGGAGTTAAACATCTGAATCTTTTTCTTTTTCTTTTTTTGGTTCAGGTAATGATCTAACATTTGGTGAGTTAGAGCCCTGCATTAGGCTTTGTGCCAATGGTGTGGATCCTGCTTGGGATTCTCTCTCTCTGCCTCTCTCTGCCCCTCCCCGGTTTTCTTTCTCTCTCTCTCTCTCTCTCAATCTCACTCACTCTTAATAAATAAACTTTAAAAAAAGATTCATCTACATAATTCTCAGGTTGTTTTTTTAAGCCTTTGTGAGAACTTTGATAAGGTTATATTAAACATCTCATTTTCTTTTCCAGTTAAAAAGAAAACATTTTGTTATAGTTCTCATTCAGATCTTGTGTCAAGATCACTATATTTCTTGAGTGCATGTTTTTTTAATCCTTTCACTGTTAAAATTAATTTATTCTCCAGCCAAGTCTAACAGTTTCTGTCAATTTATATATCTATAAAGGAGGATATGTCAGAATCCATTTAGCACGTTTCAGCTTCGTTTTTAGAAGCTGTGAGAAAAGGAAGGATATGTAGGGTCTGGAATACCAATATAAAATCTACTTTCTGAAATTTGGGTAGATTTTAATGAAATTTTACCTGAGGATACAAAGATAAAATTTCATTTTTCATATTCCTTGAGATTTTCCTACACACATAGAGCCTTCATACATTTCTTAAAACATTTCTTTCAAAAGATCACAACTTCTAGAGTGCTGACTGAAATAGTCAGCATATAGAACAAAAGTGATTGTATCACCAATCTCAGTTTATTTCTATTTGTGATAACAGAAATATCCTCTTGCTATGATAAGGATTTGTGAAAATATTCACAGCTTAATCATTTCATGTTGTAGTAAAAAGATCGTGTGGTTAGTAGAATAACAATGACAATGAGAGTAAGCTTTTCTTATAAATTATGTGCTGTTAAGCTATTGATTTTTGGATGTATGAAAATGTTTTGTCATATTAATGTATTTGAAATAAATGTATATGAATGGATACTTATAGAAACCTCATTCCATCATTCATAAAATTTGACCTACCTAAATCGGCTAGTTGCACAGATTATATCCATTTTTATTTCCTGATATTCTTCCCTTTACCATTTTCTTTTGAAAATGAGTGAACCAAACAAGAACCAGTGTTTTTGGAAAACCTGTTGAGGTAAAGTCTACTGTAATTTTGGTTGAAATGGATACACATTAAATTTTTTTCCAGTGTAGATGTTTGTTCACATATGTATGTCAGGGCAGCAAAAAATATTTAAAATAAGCCATCATGAAAGAGGGAAAGAAAGAAGAAAAAAGAAAACCAGTCTTAAGAAAAATCATCATTTTAGCAAATGCTCTTATTTTACTTTGTTGATGAATTTATTAATATACTAATATATATATATATATATATATACNATAGTTAAGATAAAGTTTAATATTTTGTTCTAATTATTAAAAGGATCTGTCTCAGTTCAAATGGGGAAAAAGTCAGCTTCTCAAATGTGAGGTAGAATTAAAGAAATTAATAGCCAATAATCTTCAGTCCTTGATACACATACAAAGAAATAACTGCTTATTTGTTCTATCTCTGACAACTCAATGTTCCTTTCACACATTAACATGCTCATTTAGTGATTGGTGGTAAATCCCATAAGCAGAAAATGTTTATCTTCTCTCCTAAGTAAATAATAAAAACAGGTTGTGAGATTTTAAGTACCTAAGACAATAACAGACACAGAATTGTGGGAATAAATTCTCATGAACAAAACTGTCTTTTTAGTAGTTGGCAACTTTTAGCAATTCCTTTTAATCTTTTAATAGACATGAACCATTCACTAAATTATACTATATTTTTTAATATCAGTATGTATACACATATGTACATATGTATTCAAACAAATACGTGTATATATACACAAATTTCTAGTTTCAGTTACTACTGGATAACATGTGTGGATAATTTTAATAGCCTTTGTATGTTTTCCCTCTAAGCTTCAGGTCTTCCATAAATTTAAATTCAGATAAGAATCAAGTAAGTGTTATAAAATAATTAAATTTGAACCTATGTTTCAGTAGTTTTAGGCTCAGTTGGTTAAGCACTGACTTCAGCTCAGGTCATGATCTCACAGTTCGTGGGTTCGAGCCCCACATCAGGGTCTGTGCTGACAGCTAGCTCAGAGCCTGGAGCCTGTTTCAGATTCTGTGTCTCCCTCCCTCTCTGACCCTCCCCTGTTTGTGCTGTCTCTCAGAAATAAATAAAAAACATTAAAAAAAAAGATGTTTGTTTATTGAGAGAGAGAATGAGAGAGAATGAGAGGAGAAGGGGCAGATAGAGAGGGAGAGAGAATCCCAAACAGGCTCCCTGCTGTCAGTGCAGAGTTCAAGCCCCATGTCAGGCTCTGTGCTGATAGCTCAGAGCCTGGAGCCAACTTCAGATTCTGTGTCTCCCTCTCTCTCTGCCCCTCCCCTGCTTGTCCTCTGTTTCTGTCTCTCAAAAATAAATAAATGTTAAAAAAAAAATTAGGTAGTTTTAAACATAGTTTAAATAGTACTCAAAGGGCTTTTTTAAGTCAAAAGAAAAAAAAAGAACAATTTGGTAAATATGTAGTAAACATGATAAAAACAGGTTTTATGTGATCTGTCACTCAGCACTATTCAACACAGCTCAAATACTGCTCAGGATGCTACAATGCAGTATGAAGAGTTCATAGAAATCAACAAAGAAAAGATGAAAAGTCCCCAGGGTTCCAGGGGTTTGGTTTGTTTTGCCAACCCCTCT
The DNA here is from genome assembly GCF_008692635.1 of Crocuta crocuta. NCBI lineage: Eukaryota > Metazoa > Chordata > Mammalia > Carnivora > Hyaenidae > Crocuta > Crocuta crocuta. Next base: position 530,918 of record NW_027531581.1, read on the forward strand.
CTGCCCAACGTCTGGCAAAGAGTCATTGTTCAACAAGGTAACCCAAGTAACTAGTGATAGATAAATGTTCTATCACTGGTAATAAAAAATACAAACTAAAGCAGTGTGATTTTTCCTTATCTGGAAGGTGTTGGAGATTAAAATACTCAGGATTGTGAAAAGAATCTGCTTATGTAGTTGAAGCAATATAAGCTGGTACAACCTTAATGGAGGCCATTTTGCTTTCCTAAAAAAAATCCTTTAAAAGTCTTCATCAACTTTGAACCACAGCTCCTGTTCTGATAGTGTGTCTTTAAGAGCAGTTAAAAAGAAAATAAATTCTTTATTCAGAAAGATTTTTATTCTAGTGTTCTTAATAAGGAGAGCATAGAAGCAGTCTAATTATCGATTAATATATCAAAATAATGTAATATTGTGTGTTGGGGTCCAGTGAGTGAAGAGGTGAGGAGTTTAAGAGTACACTTTACACAGTGAACCCTGAGAGGTGTATGGGATTATTGGATCACTATATTGTACACCTTTAATTACTATAACACTGTATGTTAACTACATTGGAATTAAAATAAAGGTAAAAAACTTAAAATATTCACAAAAAGTATTAATATTGTGGTAGAAAGAATAGGTTTTAGTATTTAATTACTAGCTAGTGTATACTGAGTGCTCACTATGTTTAAGGCACTATTCCAAACATTATGTAATTTTCTAATTCTCATACGTAACAAAATATAGAGAGTACTGTTATCATTCCTATGTTATAGTGGCTAACACCAAGAGAGGAAGATGTTACATGAAACTGCTTGAGCTTACATCATTAGAACATGAGAGTTGGAGCACATGTACCCCAATGTTCATAGCAGCACTCTCCACAATAGCTAAAACATGGAAAGAGCCTAAGTGTCCATCAACAGATGAATGGATCAAGAAGATGTGGTTTATCTACACCATGGAATACTCCATGGCAATGAGAAACAATGAAATCTGGCCATGTGTAGCAACATGGATGGACCTTGAGGGTATTATGCTGAGCGAAATAAGTCAGGCAGAGAAGGACAAATATATGTTTGCACGTATAGGAAGATTAGGAGGAACTTGACGGAGGAACAAGGGGGAGAAGAAGGGCGGAAATGATGGGGGAAAGGGAGAGAGGCAAACCATGAGAGACTCTTGAATGCTGAGAACAAACTGAGGACTGATGGGTGTGGGGGGGAGGGGGGATGGGCATGGAGGAGGACACTTGTGGGGATGAGCACTGAGTGTTATGTGGAAACTAATTTGACAATAAACTATTTGTAAAAAAAAAAAAAAAAAAAAA